>NC_065507.1:20735770-20778979 GCF_006386435.1 Epinephelus moara | reverse complement strand
CCCCCCCCCCCCCCCCCGCCCCTTCATCCTGCAGCACTGGTTTATAAACCTGTACAAACTTTCTACTCCAGATCATATCAAAGCAACATGAGGAGTGTGTGACTCTTGGCTTGGCTGTAACATCCAGCTCAGAGCCTGCAGGAACCAATTTTATTCCAGGCACTACTGGGTCATCTGTACTGGGATTTCAGACTCCGTCCATCTGCCGGCCAGCGTGTGTTCGGCGTGTTTTCAGAGACAAGGGACTGAAGCTGAATAATGGGGGACACACGTGTATGAGTGACCTTCAATGAAGAAGTGATTTCATATTAGAAAACACACACACACCACACGGAGCTACGGCATTTACGTCAGCCTGTGTGTGTTTGCAGTTTTTAAATGTGTGTGTGTGTTGTGCGCAAAGGTGCAGCTTGTTATAAAAGTTTGTTTTTTTTTTACTTCCCTTTGCATTCAGATTTCAGCAATCATCTCCAAGCCTTCATTTATTTATTTATTTTTCTGTATGCAGCTCTAATCCTGAACAGTGCTGTGATCTCCTGCTCTAAAAAATACGCAGTAGGATGTTGTCATCCACCCTCCTCCTGTTGTCATGGCAACCATTGATGTCATTACAGTATACTTTGGCCTGATGAGTGAATAGGCATCTGATATTGTGATATTTTATTGGAGGGGGGGTGGGTGGAAAAAAAAAAGAAGATTACCACTGTCTGTCCTTGTATCAGCTTTCTTTTCTCTGTCTCTTCCCCGGAGAATGTGTGTGTGTGTGTGTGTGTGTGTGTGTGTGTGTGTGTGTGTGTGACAGACAGCCAGCTGAAGGTCTCAATGGCAGACAATGGCACTGAACGCATACTATAAATACCTACATTTAACTGGCAAATGCTGCCATCTTTTAGGGAATGTTGCCAGGTTGCACTTTTCATATGAAAGTGTGTCAACGTATCCCTGTACATTTTATCTGTTTTAGGAGGTGTTGAGCAGGAAGATTTTTTTCATGGGGTGGATCACATTCAAAGCTGCTGTCTCACAGCTCTTTTCACAGAGTCAAATTCACTTTGCATTAAAGGCAACAGATGCAAAATGTGAAGCTACGTTGCCTGAAATCTGATCAGCACGATTGTGCCCGAGTGTCAGACTTATCAGTTTGGATCAGCAGTACCAAATAGTGTGTTGTGCACATGGTCTGATCCCAGGAAAAGAAGTGAGACCCTGGTTTCCATGAACAGACTTACCCTCCCCTCCTCCTCCTCCCCCCCTCCCCTTACCTACCTCTGGTGCTGTATTAGTGGGATTAGCTGTTCTGTGTCTGAGTGTGCTGATTGGATTGACGTGTTCTCTCGACATGATCCTTTCCACACAACAGGGACAAACCTCAGCTCTCGAACAGCACCAGGAAGAGAGTTTTTACTGTCTTGTAGCATATTGTGCTTTGCATTTGCAGCCTGAAGTCGTCCTCTCAGATGTGAGGCTCGGGTCAGCCAATCAGAGCTCGGCTCAGGACAGGCCCCCTTGCAGCTGCACTTTACTATCAAAAAGGTGTTTGAGTTTCACCTAGTTTAATAAATATTAACAGGCGGTCACCATGGAGATGGACTGGACGTGATGTCAGAGATCAGTGATCTCAGCCACCGGTCATGCTTCGGTACTTATCAGTGGGGATGAATTATTCAGTCCCTCCTCACGCCTGTAAACACTGAGTGTGGAAGAGTTCTGCGAAATGCTGCAGCAGCTCAAGTGTTTTATCACAGAGAAGTGTGTTTCAGTAAAAGGGACAGGCCACCCAAATTTAAAACAGAAAACTAACAAAGTTTTTGGTTTCTATGTCCACTGGGTCAGCCTACACATGTGCTCAACCATATTTTGACATATAGTATGTGAGGATATTTCCCAAGTCTGGTCGGATTCTGATGTGTTGTCTAAAGTTCATTGTTCGTGTGGCTGAGTTTGTTTGTTTAGCTCCAGCTGGCACAATTTGAATAAAGTCCATTTTTTTCTGTTGTAATATGTACTTATCTGTTCATAAAACTTCTTCAAACATTCATATGAACTGATTTCAGCAGAACTAGTAGCTGCGTTGTCTGAATTGCCAGTTGCACTAGCCGTGTGGATGTTGTATTGAAGTCTGTCCCCCTGTTGAATAGTGTCCCCTCTGGTAAATTGTGTTGCACCACCCTTCTGTAGTCAGGTAAAGGAAAAAGTCTGGAAACATTGGAAACAACTTTAAATGACAGAACAGTATTGGGTGCAAGAGGGGAAGAGGGGACGACAAACAGCAAAGGGCCACAGCCCAGACCTGAACTCACGGCCGCTGCAGCGAGGACACCGCCCCCTATACATGGGACGTACACTCCACCCACTGAGCTGGCAGACGCCCCAGGTAAACAGGCTTTGACACTTGCTGTAAATCCCTGGGTGCCGTAAAACACAGTGTGTGAGTGTCATTAACTGTCACGAGAGTGAACGACACTCACGTTCACGTTCATTAGCTGTAACCTGTCACCTAAAACATTAGCGTTCATGCACAACTCTGCGGATTTTATGACAGAAGACCTGGAGCATTGGTCTTGGTGGAGGTCTGTGCTCTCAGAGTGCCCTTCTAGTTGGTGATGGTTGAAGAGACTCATCCATGAGCCTGAGTGACTGCACACTGAGTCTATGGAACTTTATTTCCACACTGAGAACTGAAATAAAGGAACAGTTGGTCAGTTTTCAGGTTAATCTGGCCGATTGTCGAGGCAGAATTCTCAGCTGCATTTCTCAAAGCTGTCTGCACGGCTCTATAACACATGAGGTGAATGAGAAAGTGTTTTCCTGTAATTTAGTTAAACCAACTCTTTAATAAGATCTGACTTGGTGTTTTTTTGTGCGTCCCATTTGTCACCTGATGCAAACAACAATAACCTTTGTGATTTGGTGTTAACTTTCTCCTGCTGGATATGTCCCAATCACCATTTTGTTCTGCAAATCTGCTGCCAGAGTCTTGACTCGGACGAGAAAACATGAGCTACACTGGTTACCTGTTGCTTGTAGAACTGATTTTAAGATTTTATTGATTACTTACAGAGCCATGGGAGGCCTTGCTCCAAGTTATATAACAGATCCTTTTTTTGCCCTGTGTTCCTTCTCGCACCCTGAGATCCTCAGATGCATCATTTCTTGTTGTACCGAGGTCTAGATTCATTCACAAAGGCGACAGAGCCTTTGCAGTCTGAGCTCCACAACTTTGGAATGACCTGCATGAGGAGATCAGGGCTGCAAACTTCTGAAAACCTACTTGTTTAAAATTGCCTTTCTGTGATTTTAACTGCTTTATCACTCTGTTATGTGTACTCTGTTTTTACTGCTTATATCTTGTTTGTCTTGGGTTTTGTTTCGGTTTTGTTAAGCACTTTGTAACTGTGTTTTGAAAGGTGCTCAAAAACGACTCAGCACATTTTCTTCTTATGTCTTGTCACCTGTTATTCAGACCAGCTGTGCAGAGTTTACCACCCCGGGGTAATTCTGCCCGGGTACGCCGTCATTTACCAACAGGTAAACACATTATCTTTTAATCGCTTCCTCTAGACTGCTTGTTCTTTTGTCATTGAGCAGAGAACTGCACATCTGTCATCTCTTCTATAGGTGTGACAGGAGATATGTCACACATTTGTGACTAGAACTGTGACAGCATTAACCCTGTCAACAAATATCTGCTTGGTAAAGTCTGGCTGTAAAGAATATAAATATTTCAGTGATGCAACACAACCAGTCCTGTGACTCCTGCTGGATTGGCCACCTCGGGAGCTTTAGTTCTGGTTGAAATGACTTCAGGTTCAGCTATGACTCAGCAGTTTATATGAAGCTCTTGGTGTGATTCATTTTTCCAGGTCATTAGCCCATGCCTACACCATGCAACCCTAGGGCGCGATCAGACAGCTGCAGTTTGTAGTCACAGGACAATTGGATTATGTGGGAAAGATAGCAGAGTATGTGTGGTAAGAAATACTTAAAGGGACAGTTTATCCCAACATTAAAAGTACATATTTTTCCTTTTACCTGTAGTGCTTTATATCAAGTTTGTTTTGGTGTAAGCTGCCGAGTGTTGGAGTTATCGGCTGTAGACATGTCTGCCTTCTACTGAATATAATGGCACTCTGCTCTTTCCAGAAATTGTGGGCAGTTTCATGTAGGAACTATTTTCTTACCACTGAACTATGACCTATGACTATGAGCTCTAACGTTAGCTACCTCAATGGTGCTAGGTGAGCTAGCAGTATTAAAATATTACCATATTTCCATCGAAATTCTGGTGTATCATGTTCGACGTCATAGGCAGGCTGGAAAACAGGTTAGTAAACAGCAGAGAGCAGCATGGAGGCCAGTGAAAGTGTTACGGTGGTTACTGTTTTTTTTCACTCAGTCAGTCACTTTCTCAAACTCAGTGCTGACTTATTTGGAATGATGTTCGAGCGCTGCTTGAATGGAGACAGATGGATTTTGTGGCGGCCCGTTGTAGCTGGCAAAGGTGTAAGTTAGGGTGTCCACCTGGGTGTCGTACTTGTGTCACTGAAGATTAAAGCGGATCTGCAGAGTCAATTGTTCCACGAGTGAATGCTGATTGTAATATTTCCCTTTAAATAAAGAAAGCCAGATGTTAGCAGGGGTTAGTGGGTTTTTTGTCCAGGGGGAGATGGGCTGAAGATGCATGCCTTCCTCTGCAAGGTGATACAGTTGATGGGTGTAGTTCGGTAAGGAGAAAATAGTCCCTGCATGAAACTCCTTACAAGAAGTTCTGTGGATTATCTTGAGTAACTGGGTCATGATTTCTGGAAACAGACATTGCTGTTGAGTTTTTCAGATGTATTTTTTTGGTGCTTTGAGCACCACAAGCCGAGTGCCATCTAGTTCCATTATATTCAAGAGAAGGCAGACATCTCTATGGCCAATATCACCAACACTCTGCAACTCACACCAAAACAATCTAAACTGATAAATAGTGCTACAGGTAAGAGGAAAAATATGTATTTTTGATTTCGGGGTGAACTGTCCCTTTAAGTGTCAGCTCTATAACCATGCCTCAATAACCAGGATGAACACAAACCATGTCATTTTAAATCTTGTCACAACAACACACCATTATGTGTCAGCACGCACACAAAAGAAAACACCCACAACATGTTTCTGTTCAATAAACCTTTTTTTTTAATCTCAACAGCAAGTTAGCTTATGTGTGGTCAACATCAATGAAGGTAAATATAAAACTGGATTTCTATTGATAGATTGATGTTTTTGTTTTATCAGCAGGAGGTGAAATTATGATACCTGGAAACACGTCCACTAGAATCTTCATGACTTTAGTCTTCAACTAGAGAAATATTGCTATAATACTTTTAAATGGCATACACTGATTGACCAACAAGAAAAAGCACGGTAGAGAAGCTGACAAAGAAGCTCCAAAACTCCACACGGTGGGTCATACAGGGAAACTTCTGAGGGACTTTGGTTTTGTACCTTTGTAAAACCTGGCTCTACTTACTTTCGGAAAAAAAAGAAGTAATCATAAGAAAATAAAAGGGTCCAACAAGAAATAATGGTGCTATTCAAAAATCTTAATTTAGATTGATAATACGAAAAAGTAAAAGGCACACTGAACACTTTTCACGTTCAACACAAAATTCAATCTCGGCGCACCGAAGATTCACTACACCACTAATTTGTACAAAGAACGCTCGTCGTAAACTGACGAGCGTTTCTCTTTCTTGGATTAAAATCAACAATCAGGTAAAGTGTTACTGTGTCTGGTCTTTCTTTGAAAGAAATGTGTTTTGTGTCCATTATTGGTGGGGAAGAGAGAGGAGAAAGGTGTTTCCTACAGATTGCGGTTTGTTTCATCTGCCAGGAAACAGCAGAGCGATACAAACCTTTTTCCCACCTCCTCCTCTCTCGCTACATCTCTTCTTCCCCTTGTTGTCAAAGTGCTCCAGTATTCAACTTCCACGGATCATCCTGTAGCTGTTCTAGCCTGACCATTGACAAAATGACAGCAAACGATCGTCAAAATAAACACTTAAAGGCGAAATCCACCCTTTGACACTTTAACACTGCCATGTACCAACTATTTTAAGGTTTTTTTTATGTTGAGCCTGACACTTGCATTTGAGCTGCTTCTCATTTTGAATGACATTTTCAGCATGACCCACAAACTGGGTGTGAGCTCGTCCCTGTCATTAAAATGTGGGTGTATGACCAGACAAACATAACCAGCATTTGTAAATGCAGTAGGGTGTAGGGTGGGAACTATTAACGCAACCACAAGACCTGTTTTGCAACATGTCTTGTGGTTGCGGGTGAACTTGGGCCATTGTTGCTGAGTTATTAGTATCTCTGCCCTTTTGACTCATAAATGTCAGAGTTAAATGCTGACTTAGTCAGCATTTGTTCCAAGATCATGAGATCCCACTCACAGTGATGTCATACTGATTGAGCAGAGATACAATTATTCAGCAACAAGAAAATCAAGATAGGGTTTAAAGGTGTGTGGGATTCAAGGGCATCTAATGGCAGAAACAGTCATGTTTTTGTCTGTTTATAATCACCTGAAAATAAAAATTGTTGTGTTTTCGTTACCTTAGAATGAGCTTTTTATATTTGTATACAAAAGAGGTCATCTTCCAGGGAGTCTGTCCTGTTTTGTACAGTAGCCCAGAGCAGACAAACCAAACACTGGCACTAGTTAGGGCCACTCACATCAGCCACTATAGTTCTCCTACACTTCAGTTCTTCAGATGCCACTAAATACTACACGCTGGACCTTTAAATGATTTTTCTTTTATGCAAAAGTGCCCCAAAGTGACAGAAATTTGCAACTTTCTTAGACTTCTATGAGAGTAAACTAATTAAGTTTGGGGTTTGGACAAAACAAGCAATTTGAGTGTCAACTTGAGGCACTGTGATGGGCCCACACAACATTTTAAAGACCGCTGATCACTGGTTGTAGCCGTTATCTGTTGACAAACAGTGTTAAAAGCATTTTAGGGTGGATTTTTTTCTTTAAGTCTTGCACAGGACTGCAACCACAGCTGGTCCACATTTTCTAGCCATCATTTAAGACTGTTATCTGCTAGCAAAAGACTGCTAACCACACCACTTTAGAGTCTGATCATGAACTCTAAGACACCTGCTCAGTGCAGTCTACAGACTGAGAGCGACTGTCTTTGTTTTGAAGGCTAATCTGACAAACAGTTTAACCCACGATCACTGAGGGTCATGCAGTCTGGCAGATGGTCACAGTCCAGTAATCACACATCGAACCCTCTGACGTTGGCTGTCGTGTTATTCCGATGAAAAGTCGTTTTTTATTTAAAAAAAAAAAAATCATCTGTCTGTGCGCTTCAAGTAGATTGAACACAGTCTAAGTGCTGTAAAAAAAAAAGAAAAGAAAAAGATCTCTCATGTTGTTGCTGGTTCGCTGTCAGGCAAAGAGCGGTGGTGAGCCTGTAGTCAAAATCCAGTGTCAGGTGACTGATGTTCTGCTGGTCTTTGTCTCACAGCGGCCCCAGTGTCAGAGAGGAAAACATTCTTTCATGATCTCTAATGCAGGGAATCTTTAGGGGGACGTTCCATTAGTATAAACATGATTCATCATTAGAACAGCACAGAGGCATAACAGGAGCAATCGAGGATGTAAACCAGAATTAATCTAAAAGCTACGACTGTGCACTGAGGGGGAAAGCACAGTTTGTGTTATTTTGAATGGAGACGTCAATACAGTGTTTGCCTTTTCCAGACAAATGGTGTGATGGAGGCAGAAAATTTGAAGTATGAATTGTGCAAACAAACATAATCACACACACACGCTCACACAAACACACACACGCATACACACAACTGTCTCCAGGCTCATCCCTGCACTTCCAGGGCGAGTGAGGGAGGGAGATTATCTCCTGGTTACATCATCAGCTCGAGTGATGTCACTGCTGACGACTCAGAGGTCCCCGGGAACCAATCAGAGCTGGCTGTACAGGTGAGGCTTCGATTCATAATCCCTCGACATTAAGGATTAATATTGCTTCAGTATTGCCACAAAAATAGAATAATATTGACTGTCTAAAACACCGCTACTTCTCAACCAAACACACGTTAATTACATCAGCCCTCATTTATCAGGCAAACGCATGACCCACAATTCAACTGTTAAACAGACGTGTGGCCATTTCGCCTGCAAAAACTGGTAATTATCCTCATCTTGTTGAGCATAATGAGACCTGGCATGTGTGTGCAATCGGATGGAAAAGCGGGAAAAAAAGCAGTTCAGTAGTGTAAGAAATAAATCAGGATCAGTAGTTACAAGTTCTAAAAACACAAAGAAAAGAAAAAATATTATTTATGTCACGTGGCTTACACAACGGCCTGCAGCTACAGAACGGTGTTCTGCTTATCTATTATTTTCATTCAGCAATAGACTTAAAACAAACGAAAAAAAATCAGCTTGGAGAGAGTTTAACGCTGTTAAAAGGTGCATTGCTCCACAGCCCGGTGCTTCATTCAGCATGTTACGGGTATTTTTCTCAGCAAAAAATTACCTGTCATTTTTTGGAGTAATGTATATGTTAGTGTTGAAGCCTGTGCACTCATGATTACAGCGACCATGTTAGCTTTGGCGCTCACATTAGTGTGTAAAATCATTGCTATAGAACGGACAAAAAACACTTTTAACACTTGAATTTGCGGTGATATCCATTGTACCGTGATAAATGAGGGCAATTTTCTCATGTTCAGTTGTTTTTTTTATATACTGAAATAAAAAAAAAAATGCACAAGTGTTTTGAGAACCAGTCTATTGTTGTTGATGGTGTCCTTTTAAATACAAAAAAACCCTCCACTGCCAGCCATTGTCCTTATCTGACAGTCAGTCCTAAATTAGTTCACTTCCAAACCATTTCTGGGTGAGAAGCTGCACTCTGGCAGCCTCCAGGATGTGCAGCACCCCCCCCCCTCAGGCTTCACGGCGCAGTCCTCACAGGTGTCACATTGTCCGTGACAACAGCAGCCTCGCCAAGTCAGCGAGGCGACGCTCACATTGTGCCACATATCGGACCTGTTCCTGCCTCACACAGCTGATGAGAACTAGAACAGACAAGGGGAGGAGAAAGGGAGGTAGGCTAAGGGAGGATTGTGGTAGAAAGGTTGTCTGAGGTTCATCACAACTAAGAAATGAAGTTTGTATTAGTCGTACAAAAATTAACACTTTTCCTTCCCTGTTGCTACGCTTGTGGCCTCCACTTATATCTCCATTCCTTCTGCTCTTAGCGCTGTAGGTTCTCATTGCTTAATACTGCTTTCTATTACCCCCCGTCAGCTGGCGTTAGTTGACCAGTACGAAGCCATGCTGGGAGTCCACGGTCTCCATCATCTCACTGTCCAGGAGGGAGCCCTGCAGCTCAGGCAGGCCCAGGCCGTCTGACTGCCCCGGACCAGGTAAAATCCTGGCCACAGCTCCGGCTCCAGCCTCTCCTGGAGCAGGCGGGGGCAACAAGGCGGGGTCCAGTGGGAAATCATAATGCTCTGGGTGAAGACCCTCAGTGGAAGGCCCCAGTGCCTGTTGCTCACAGCCTGCAGGGTAGCTGAAGCCCAAGCTGCTGGCGGAGGCGTCATGAGGCTGTGGATGGTGGAGCTGGTGGTGGAGGTGAGATCCAGGGGGCAGGTGTTGGGCGTAGTGGTGGTGGCTCATGTAGGGATCATAAATGAGGCCCTCGCTCGGTTCCATCAAGGGACTCAGGCTGTGGGGGTGGCTGAAGGGAGGAGAGGCCTGAGGACTGCCCTGCTGCTGGGGCTGAGGCTGGTGGGCGGCTGACATGGGGGGGCCCTGAGAGGAACTCTGAGACGCCGCCGGGTCCAGAGCGGGGCCGCCTGTCGGGTAGGATCCTTCAGCTATCTGCATCTGATTGAAGTAGGCCTGCAGCCCCATGCCCTGTGACTGCTGCAGGTACATCCTCTTCTGGTTCAGTCTGTGGGGAGTGCAGTAGATGCTGCTTACACCAAGAAAACACCTTGAATCAACACAAGGACTTTGCAAAAAGCTTGCAAAATATATGCAAAATCACTAACGGGAAAAATTTTGAATAAAAATTGAATTGGGAAACCAAAGCTCTAAATTGAAAATTCTATTTCCTGCATGTTTTGCACATGTAGAGGTGAAACTTAGCTTGGTCCCAGACCACTAACTCGCTGCCCACATCAGCGATTCAAATAGGCCTTGGACCAATGAGAGCTTAGCAGATGCGGACACCCTCTTCCTACATAGCTAACATGCTACCAAGCTACATCCGTGAAAAATAGCGGCAGAAAAATGGTGACAAGCATGGATGAGATTGACGCAGCTGCACGGAAATAACTTTTAAATCCTGATACTTCTTTGATCAAAACAAATAAAAAGTACACCTCCTTCTAACAAGAAATCAGCAAACATGAACACAATGCTGGGCTGAGTGACTGATGTGAAACAATATTAAACTTCAGTCTGATAATCAGGCTGGAAAATTGCAGCTCTGACACCTGCTTTTAAATTGTGGGTGAAAACAATTTAAGACTAACTCTTCTCATTTGCATTTAGTTGCATTAAAGCAAATATTGTTTTTCTCTTTTCTGAATACAATCTTCTAGCAGTGAAAAGTCACCATAGCTAAATGAACACAAGAGCACTATGAATATTTCATAAAATGGAAAACAAAACAAAAAAATCAAATGTGTGGAGCAGTGTGATTTACCTGTGTTCCTGCAGCTGTTGCTCTAAAGTTCGAGTGTCCTTACAGAAAAGTTGGCAGCTAGCAGGACTGTTAGCCAAGACGTTGGCCTTTGGGGCAGAAGAGAGAGTGATGATGACTGTGTTCAGTATTATTAACCACGGCATTAACAGCTACAAACTGTTTCATTATTGTTGCATCATGGCACAGCTGACACCCTTTAAATTTCCAAATGACATCACTGAATGTTACACAATGCAGCCATTTGGCTTTAGAAAGGAAGACAGGTCTGTATTAGGCATCACTTGAACCAACACTTGATCATAAAGAGAGAGTGTAGTTGCTGTGAGACTGTACCTGTAGTCTATGAGTGAGGTATTGTGTCTCTAAGCTCTGTCTGCGGGACAGGAGAGGCGGCTGCGGCCCACCTTGGTATAAAGCTAGGCCCTCCTGCTGCTTGGAAGCCTCACCCTTCAATCAAAAAACATAAAGCATTAGAACAAGGGGATGTTTGACGATCATGTACACACATGCACGTGGACACATGTATCCCAGATCCCCTCTCCTGTCAGCTAATAAAGCTGTGTCAGGGTCTGGGTGCTTCATCGTGTGGTCTAACTGGATTATCCACGCTGTCTCCTGCCCAAATGCCTGTGTGGTGACTGATCAGCCAGATGCCTTTCTCTAAATGGCATGTACCACAGGGATTACACAGTAGTTAAATGAAATGAAAGCAAATTAAAAGGATGATGGGGCCTGAGCATCATAACCAACAAAGAGCTGCGTTATTGCATTATGAGGGATGGACAAAGGGAAAACAACTAGATGTTGTCTGCTTCAATTGATTTTGTTTGTTGTTGGGTTTTCATACAGGAAAGTCTTGGGATCTTTCATAAATGGTTCCCCTTGCAGTGTGTGTGTGTGTGTGTGTGTGTGTGTGTGTGTGTGTGTGTGTATATGTATGCCTGTCTTTGTGTGTGTTTGCAGCTTGGGCCTATTGAGTGCCAGTCACTACTATGGGTAAGTCTGACTGACTCCAACAATGGTTGCATTCACTTTGGCCTAGGCTCCAGGCCCCAGGGGGATGAGAGACAGTAAACAAGCCACAGTTGGCTGCCTCTCCTGGGGTTACACAACAGCCTGGGTGCCTGCTTTTTTTTTTTCCTGGGCAACATGGGGTGAGGATAGTAGGGGCCGAGGCTGAGAACGGGTTCGGAAAGAGAAAGATTTTGAATGGGTTGAGTTAAGGCCGTGTGTGTGTGTGTGTGTGTGTGTGTGTGTGTATGTGTGTGTGATTATGCAGTAGGACTCACCTCCAGGAGGTTGTGCAAGTGGTGCTGTGGTCCCATGGGGCCCATGGCGGCCCCTTCCCCAGAGCCCATCTGCTCCACCAGCATCTGCACTTTGTTCAGCTCCAGAATGCCTTTGGTCCTCGCCAAGTTCTGAAGGTGCTGCCGAAATGCAACCAGACCTGTGAGGACAAAAAAGAGTCAGTACTGATTCTTGCAGCTGATCGACAGATTCACTTCCGCACTATCCTCTCAAAGAGTCTGGCTTAATCTCCACTGACGTCAGCAAACTGACTGACCAGTTAGCACTTTTCATCGTCCCTACTGACGATGTGGCTGGATGTACGTCATGAGCCACTGTGGGTGTGTGTGTGTTTGTGTGTGCACATGTCACAGTTTGTGTATGTATGTGTGTGTGTGTGTGTGTGTGTGTGTGTGTGTGTGTGTAACAGCAAGTAGCTCTGATAAGACCCATCCAGTGGTGACGAGCTGTGGCTGTGAACGATAGGACCTGACTCACCGTGATGGTGGGAGTTATTTAAAACCAGAGTCAGCAGTCTGACGCAAAAAGAATCCACTGCATCAACACTCTCCAAAGAGGATTACTGAAAATAAATAAATAAATAAATAACTGCAAATACCAACTGGGAGCACATAGTGCAGGCTGTCAGTGTAGCGCTAGGGAAGTAACAATTTTAAGCTATAATTATAGTTTATACTTGGCTAAAGCACAGGTATTTTACAAAAACCAGGCACAGAATAATGTGGCTGTGACGAGAAAAAATGGAGAGGTAGAAGTTGTTTAATATTTCCGCTTATATTTTGGCTCCTCTCTCCCTGATGTGGAGTAGAGACAAATCCTGCCTGCCGCAGACTGGGATTTTGAAAAGGGAAAGAAAAGCAAGACAGGGAATGAGCCTGTACAGAGGGAGAAGGAGAGTGAATGAGAAGGCTAGAGAGAGAAAAAGAGAAGGGGGGGAAGAGAGCGCGATATGTGGGCTGAAACCTTCAAAAATATCTGTCTGTGATTCATAATGTGAATCATCTCTGTCATAGTCGTCAGAGAGACTGGAGAGGATGAGAGAGGAGGAAGAGAGGAAAAAAAGTGTGTGAAAGAGAAGAGGGGGGGCAAATGAGAGAGGGAATGAGGGACTTTTATCCAGAAGGCAGTGTGTGTGTGTGTATATATATATATATATATATATATTTAAGTATGTGTATTTGTGTGTGTGTGTGTGTGTGTTTGTGTGTAAAGGGTGTGAGGGAGCAGCTGCTGCAGGGGTGTTGCGTCTGTGTCATGAGAATCAATGCTCTTCCTCTTGACTGGTGCTCCGTGGATCCCCGAGCCTCAGACATATGCACGTTGACACTTTATACATCAAACTCTCCGCAGCTCTTGTTAACCGGGCTTTAAGGAGACGCGTCGGATATGGCATCTAATTGACACTCATATACGACTGATCGCTGCCTTTAAAGCATTTCTCTCAGCCAGTCTTGATGACTTCCACTTGAGACGGTGATTTTCTGTGTGTCACAGAATATCTCTCAGCAATCTCTCAAGAGCATGTCTGCGCTTGCTGCACTCAGCTGTGTAGGTAGAGCAATAGAGGTAGTGTAGTAATGATAAGAGATGTCAAAGTATCCTGTGACTGTATGGCATTTTTAACTATTAAGATCCTCTCTGATTTAGCACTGTAACACTGTCAGACTCGTGATGGATGGTTAAAAAAAACTCAAATTGAGAGCTTACGTCCTTTTCATTCACACATTCTTCTTCCTTGCCAAAACCTACTGCCTACATTACCCACAATGCAACTAAACCATAGACAGTTCAGTAGGAGATTTGAGTCTGTATGCTACTTGATCCCAATGTAGCCTTCAGCTACTATCAAGCAGAGATGAGTGAGCGGGTGCTTTGTTTACCGTGGAAAAACAATGTTTCCTTCACAATTTAAGGTAACACTGAGTGAGTAAATGATCTACAAGTGATCATTTTGTGGGTACTTTAAAGTGGTACAATTGCCTTGTGCATATTGAGGTTGTGTCTAAAATGGACTTCTGGGTTTATCGAGGGGGGCACTTAACCCATTGTGAAGTCAGTGTCTGAGTTTTTAAAAGAAGTGGGTGACTTGAGAGAGGGATGGATGACTATGGAGGAAAGAAAAGACAAATGAACTGACCTTGGGTGAGGGAGGTGTCAGAGGCACGGCGTCCTTCTCTGAAGCTGATGGGGGACCGATTGTGCGTCTCCCTGTGCTGGGAGGTCAGGACAGCCATCGCTGGGTTGGCAGGCCGAGCACTTAAGAAAGGCGTAGGGGTGACGCCGGGGGCAGAACTGTTGGCCGATACCACTTCACTGAGAGACGGGGGATCCTCCAGCAGGCCGAGGTCGCTGTGCATGGAGCCCATGTCGTAGCCGATGTCTGAGTCCACACTACCCATGGAGGGGTTGTGGCCTAGAGTGAAGAGTTTGCCTGGGGGACAAATGTCTTCATATTAATCAGCTTATTTTAGCATTACATGCATGTGATAGAGTCTAAAGGTGCGTGTTTGATCAGGTGACATCATACCTTGGTTCGAAGGCCCTGGCTGGTTGGTCACCTCAGAGAGGGTGTGTCGCCGTTGCCCAAACCGAGCTGTCTGATAGGCCGAGAGCATGTGGGGAGGATCATCTTCTGTGTCGGGCTCTTCTGTCTCGATGCCCTCATCGATCGACGTCTCCATCATGTTGCTAGGCGACGAGGTGGAGGACTTGCGGAGGACAGTGGGGGGAGGCAGTGGGTCCAGCAGGCAGCCGTTCACCTAGATGGGGGGAGAGATTAAAAAAAAAAAAAAAAATCACCTAGATGGGGGGAGAGATTAAAAAAAAAAAAAAAAAGGGAACAATGACAAAATGGATTGTGCCAGGGAGAAAACAGCTTCACGTTGAAGGAGCCAGGACACACACACACACACACACACACACACACACACACACAAGCAAACAGGCACAAGGGCAACCACCATACTGAGTATGAGGGCTCCATTAGTTGCTCTCCTCTGTTTTCCCTTCACTCACCACAGTTGGTCTCACACTGGGAGAGTGTGTGTGTATGTGTGTGTGTCTGTGTGTGTTTGTTACAGCATGCAGGCCTGTGTGTGCTGGCATAGAGGTGGAGGGTGGGGATAAAGGAATGCAGGGCCAGGAAGTGAGCTTTGACTGAAAGTGCTGTGTGACTGACACACACAGACATTAATTCACACGCACACACACACACACACACACACAGACAAAGATCATCTGCATGAGTGACCGCAGTAACCGGAAAGCCTGGTGTTGGTCTAGAAAGAGCAACTTTGCCCAATTCCCCATCTGCTTTCTGTAGTGAGCTGGGAGAGGAATGCTGTTACTCAACACACACACACATACACACACACACACACACACACACACACACACACACACACACACACACACACACACAGAGGACAAGAGGGGGAAACAACATTGAGAAATAGACGATGAAAAGAGGTGGGGGTCATTAGGGGAGAGTGAAAATAAAGGATGAAGAAGAGGAGAGAGAGAAGAAGCACCATGGAGAGGGAAACCCCCCCCCTAACAAAAAAAAAGAAAAAAAAGAAGGATGAGCTGTTGGCTGATGGGTAGGAGGTCACGGCGGCGAGATTGCTGTAGCAGCACAGCAGCTTCCTGTCCATGTGTGTTCACTCAGCTTCGCATTAGGTCACATCATCATCACAGGACTGCTTACATAACCAGGCTCCATTCACGCAGATAACGCGCACTCTGTCTCTGATCTGTTTACCACACACACACACACACACACACACACACACACACACTCTCTCACACTCACACGCACACACGCACACACACACACACTCTCTCACACTCACGTGCGCACACACACACGCGCTCACATAAAACAACGAACACATCACTCTTTATTGGAGCCAGGAGAGGGGGTGGGATGGAAAAAAAATCTTGAAGAATGATATTGCATCTGTGTGTGTGTGTGCGTGAGTGTGTGTATTTCTGCAGGTGTGTGAGGCTGTCATCTCAGACGTCTTGTGTCTGTATTCCTTAATAGTCGGTCAGCTCAACAACAGGCCTGGAGGAAAAGGTCGCTGGTTGGCACAGATAAAAAGAGAAAGCGTGAGACCACTGTGTGTGTGTGTGTGTGTCTAGGAGCCATGCAGGACAGGCAGCTGTCCTGTCTGATGTGAGTGCTGCCTGAGTTCTTACATAAGTGAACAAGTCAGCTGCACTCTGGCAGGTTGACGGAGGGAGCCAATGCTCGAAACCTCAAAGGAGTCTGGCGTACACACACGCACACACACACACACACACACACACGCACACACACACACACACGCATGCACAGACATTTCAGATTTACAGTGAGTGGGTATGCTTATCAAAGCGAATCAATGTCAAGCTTATCGGGATAATGTTTCAGGACATACTTGTGCAGGCTGATAATGACCATGATAACTACGGCCTCCATAACCCAAAAAGCCGGATGTCAGTGAGCTGTCCTGTTCGGACAAAGGACGAACACACACACACACACACACACACACACACACACACACACACACACACACACACAAAAAGACATCCAGAAGCCTCAGGCTGTTTTCACTGGTATTGGACCTACTTTGGGTGTGTTGACGTCCTCCACCATGAAATTCTGCTCCAGGGGACAAGCAGTCTGGGGGAAGGTGAAAGCATCGGAGGAGGCTTGGGGCACAGCAGGGGAGCGCAACAGACGAACGCCCTGCGGGAGCAAACCCACCTGGGTTGAACCACTGGTTGACTGCGGAGAGGGAGAAAAGAGAGAGTTCAACATGACATCAAAAATACCTTCTTCAATCCATGGCCAGTACTTAACAACATCACTGATAATAATGCAATTACAGCTACATGTAGCTGCGATGAATCTGACTTTGAAATCCAAATGAGACAGAACACCACGTCCTGGTTGGTGCAGGAAATGAAAGAGAAATTGCAAAGTGTCACTAAGAAGAGACAGTGGGTAAAGAAAAGAAAGTAATGAATAATGTAACTGAGATCAAGGCTGGACTGAAACGACTGGGCGAGAGCAGGTGAAGACAGAACCTGGCTGGGTGGATAAATGAATGGGTCACGTCCGTCTGTTTGTTTGTTTGTGGTTGCAGGTGTGAATAATGGAGCTTTGATCAGAGAGGCATGGATGGTAATCTCTGTACACATTATTCAGAGTCCACCCCTCCCCCATAGCCCCGCAGCTACCTTGACGACAGTCTGTTCGGCGATGGTGCTTGGCCGTCGCTGGCGGGCGTCAAGCCGCTGTTCCACGGGGAAGCTGCAGCGATGGGCCTTGAGCCGCTCCACCAGCAGGTAGTAGATAGCAGCAAAGTGGTTGTAGCTTTTGTTCTGCAGAGACTGGAAGATGACAGACAACATAAATGGCGGCGTCGGTGATTTAAGTTATTAATGAAGCACACCTTCCATTTTGGATGACTTAACTGTGACAGCTCTCAGGGAAAAAAGAAGAGTTATCTCAGTGTATCTTGTGTGAAACTGGGTTATTACAGCAGCTTAAAAGCAGAGTATGGATAAGACATATGACACATAGAATGTACTCAAAGACAGCAGAGTGAACATACTGCATATAAATTACAGCCTCTTCATTACACTGACAGAAATACTGTTTAATGAAGGAGTGGATATATTTTAGGCTACCAGTGTGCCAATTTACAGTCATTTTAATGGAATATTTTTAATCCATAATGACATTCCTGTATATAACATAACTGTACAAACCTGTGTGCAGATACAGAGTCAGTATAAATTATTTTCAACAATCATCTATACAAAGCGACTGGAGCACCTGACCTTATGCCAGACTTGCACCACGCACTATTGATGTATATTTTAGAGCAGTGGTTCCCAACTGGTCCAGCCACAGGGTCCAGATTTCTCCTTAGTCATTAGGTCACGGTCCACAGAGTTAGATACATTCAGTGTCATACTTGCTTTTGACCATGTCATTGAGTTAGTTTGCTCTCTCTGTTAAGTAGCTTTCCATTACTCACTCACTCAACTGCAGGAAAGGACACTTCAAAATAAAAGCTCTGTGCTGGAAATTTACTGTACTTAAAATAAAGTGTGTGTTTTACAAACTCGACATGTTTGCGAGTCACTTGCAGTCCATTCAGAATGACCCGCAACCCACCAGTTGGGAACCACTGTTTTAGAGTATGTATGTATGGTGCTTAATTTCAGTTTTAATTCAGTATCTTCTTAAGATTTTATTTATTAATGTTTCATATAACTCCATTTACTCATTTACTTATGTGACCTATGTTGTTTGTTCTGTAATGCATGTGTGATGTAGCTGCTGTAAAGCTGAAATTTTCTATTGGGGCTTATAAAATATATATCTATTATCAGGAAATAAGGAAGGTCCTGCTGCAGTGGCCCCCCAGCAGGACAATGCGCCATGCCACACCACAAAAACTTCTCAGGAGTGGCCCGAGGAACATGACAGAGACCTCAAGACATTGACCTGGCCTCCAAATTTCCCAAATCCCAATCTGATCAAACATCTGTGGGACGTGCCACCTCACAACCCACAGGACCCAAAGGATCTGAAGCGCCAGGGACCAAGGGACACCCCTCAGAGGTCCTGTGTTCATGCCTTGACAGGTCAGAGCCAAATCCAGTCCAAGGAGCACCGTGGATTGGGGGTACCTCTGGGGTACCCGCATGTCCCTCAAATGTTCAATCAGGTTGAGATCTGGGGTATTTGGAGGCAAGGTCAACACCTTGCACTCTTTGTCCCATTCCTGGGGTCATTCCTGAGCAGTTTTTGTGGTGTGGCAGGGTGCATTGTCCTGCTGGGGTGCATTGCCATTGCCAAGTGCCATTGCCATAGGGTGGGGGTACTTGGTCTGCAATGGCGTTTGGGTGGGTGGAGCGCATCAGGTAGCATTTATATGAATGCCAGGACCAAAGGATTCCCAGCAGAGCATTGCACTGTAACAAGATGACCAATGTTATTCACTTCACCCGCCAGTGGTTTTAATGTTTTGGCTTATCGGTGTAGATATTATTGGAAAGAACCATGGCATTTAAATATATAAAGATTTAAGATGCCAAAAAATCTAATACTGGAGAACTTAAATTGCAAACTGCATTTCCCATGTACACTTCCATGACAAAGCAAAAGTGTGCACAATTTGATGTTGTTATAACTCGTGAATCTCCTTTTGTCAAACATTTTCCAAGACTAAAGTCCACTGACTGATTTGCACACAGACCAGAAGAATGCAGGGCCTTCCCTTAGTCAATATAGCAATTTATATTACAGCACTCAAACCTCACTTCAACCACTTCCCACCCAGGGGCAGACTTTGCCATGAGGCACAATAGGCAACTGCCTGGGGCACCCAACTACCAGGGCCCCTAATAGGTGCAGATATACTCTGCAGCTCAGATCTAATACATCTAGAAATATGTTCCCATTCTACCTTTAATTCACAACTAACCATAGTGAACAAAATTCTTATTTCAAATTCCCAATTCCATTTCAAAGATGAAGCCAAGAGCCAACTAATGAGATGTTTTGTGTGTGAGATCATAACCTGCAAAGTATCTATAGCTGTCAAATAAATGTAGTAATGTAAAAAGTACAATATTTGCCTCTGGAATGAAGACAGTCCGCAAGTAAATGTGCTTAGTTTCTTTACCCTACGAACTAGTCTAGTAAACGAAGACCTTATTCCACATGTTTTAATCCTTACTATATCTGTATGTTGCACTGCTAGGCTCTCACCTTCACCATTCTGCTTAAATGCACATATTAAAACTGTTATCTCATCACAGTCTCAAGCCCTGACCTTTAAACCACTTCATACTCCTGGTGAATAAATAAAGCCAGCTAAGTCCTCACCTCTATAGTCTTGTGCTGGTCGATGCCGAGGCTGTGCATCAGGCGGAGGACCTGTTCGCTGTACTCTCCCACACCCGCCTCGCCCTCAGCAGACAGAGGCTGCTGGTACAGGACAGGCCTCTGCACAGGAGCGTACAGAGCCATCCACTTGTGCTCCTTGATCTGGGCCACAGACAGACGCTTTGATGGGTCCAGGACCAACATCCTGCGGATCAGGTGCTCACAGTCTGTGAGAGGCGGGAGAGAACGATCATAGAGGATGTGACAAGGTTTTTATAGCTTTTCATGTTTTAGGATCACCACTTTTGAAAAAGGAAGAGGTTGTTTATGTTCAATAATGCTGAGTACGTCTTGTGTAAGCTATGATGAAGCAAATTAAGCCACAAAGCGTCATGTTCTTGTCAAAGTAGCCCAGAGGAAGTGGAGCAGAAACAACACTTAGGAGCTTAAAGTCTGCTGAAATCTCTGCTTGGTTTGAGCAGTGTGTCTACACTCTTTTCTACTTTCCTCCCCTCCTAATGAGAGCTCCTCACCTCTAGTTAGTGGCTAGATGAGTTTGACGTCAGACACAGCTGGGTTCTTAACAGGATTACAGTTCCCCTGGCTGTGCCGCTTTGGCCTGCCTGCACCCCTACTGCCTGCACTGAATTCCTGCCTGCCACACAGCATCTTTACCCAAATACCCTGCTGCTATGGTCTCAAGGAACGGGTGTGTTCTCGATTAATAGGTTCTGCAGTTAATTTCCTTGATCTTTAATGATTTCCACTGTGAGATTTCATTATGAATGAAGATGCAACACAGGTATTTCAGAAACCTTAAAAACAAAACATCTAAAAAAAATCTAGTATATTGTCTTTAGTCCAATTTAGACACTTCAGAGGCTTTAAATAGTTTAGAGGCAAACAAACCTTTCAGATATATATGACACTAGACCAATCAGTAATTTATGGTAATATTATAACCCTACATTCATGTGAACGCCTTCTCAAGTCGGAACAAGAACTCAGTAAGTTGGCAAAAATGTTGGTACAAAAGTTGATGTCATATATGCAGAAACATGGCGGCCGAAAGTGTTCAGTTGATGGTAATAAGCTTTTTTATTAATTCACATATTGCATATCAATTTTTTTGCATGTAATTTCTAACCGTTAGCTGCTGTCTGTGTAGAGTGACCTAGATTAGTTATTAGCTTTATTCCGGTGAAGCAGTATTTTGGTAGTTTTAGGGGATGTGCTGGTGCAGCAAAAAGTCTGGGACAAAATCATGTTGCAATATAAACCATCAAACTGTTATGCACGTGTTGGTTAAATGCTCTGAGCAATAAAATACAACACACCGTCTTTGTAGCCTCCATGTTGTTTTCACATTATAACTTATGAACACAACAAAGCCAGAAGAACAACTTGCCAGCTCGGGAATGGGACCATCCAAGGAGACCATGAATGCAGCGTTAAACTCTTAGCTCTCTCCTTATTCTGCTGCTCTACTTATGTCCACGGATATCCTTTCTTCTGTCACAGAGTTAGGAGAGAGTAGTTCATAAGCCCATGGACATGGCTGCCAACATTAACTCCCTGCTTCACATTCTTCCCAGTTGCCCTGCTGATCTACTAATGTCTCCTTACATCACATTTTTTTCTACCTTCAGCCGACTCAATTTTTTCCCCATTATGTAGCTACATAACCAGCATGTCCTTTGCTGCACTTTTGCCCCATGCTGTGGCATCTCAGCAGCGTGAGCAGCTGCTTAGTTACAACACGCTCTAAATACAATACAGTACAATACAATTTGTTTGACCCAGAAGTTACTCGGGCTCTGCTCGTTGCTACAGCCGTGTTTATAGCAACAGTTAAAGCTGAGCACATTTTTTTAAGCTACTAACCACCAGGGAAGGTTGGATTATGTAAAAGGGCCGGCACTGCATAACCATCTAGCCGGCTGGCGGGCTGATTGATTGGCACTCTGTTCTTCGCCAGTACATTACACCACCATGACTTAACCACAGAACCATCCCAGTTAACACTTGCAGTGTCCCAGTGGTGTAGAGTTGCACCAAGTACCCCAATGAAGGAGAATGGCACTGTGTGCTAATAAGTTGGAGGGCACAGAGTGGGTACTGTAGCTGACTACATCTTACCTCTTTCATTCACTTTATAAGACACGAGCTTAATAATAACAGAGATCAACCAAAACATAAACTGTAACCATCATGGATGACTGTGAACATGAGCAGAACCCTACATTCTGACATTTATGAATGAAATGCAGCACCAACTGCAATTCAAGGCTTTCTTACATCACCAAATTTCCTTTGAGTTTCAAAAACAACACCCTATTTTGTTTCAGTGTGGGCTGTGATCGCCTTGCTGCACTTCTGCAACACGTGACAGAGGAAACAAAATGCCACAAGCAGCATCAGAAGCAGCTGAGCTTCACAAGGCAAAGTGTTTATTTTTATTTTCAAATGGGAGTCAATTAGAGCTGAATAAATTAGCAGATCAATCAATTTGTTGATAACAGAAAGCTGTTTTGCAAATCAATTAATCATTTAGTCTTACTCTGGGTAACATGATTCTACGCTATTCTGTGCAACTGTCTACCAGGTCTGTGCAACAGCACAGAGGGACAGAAGACAGCATCTATTGTTGTTATTAAGTCAGTAATTTGGGAGTAAACCACAACGTTGTAGTGAGAGTTTACTGTGCGGTGCTAGGCTGTGCTCTGCACCACAGTTGTGAGAGGGACGAGAGGAGATGAGATGGACGGTTTCTGGATGAAGAAATCAGCACACTCTGTTCTCCTTGTTCGGGGAACAGGGGCTGGACTGGGGGTGGGGAGGCGGGTTTGAGTGTCAGTCTGGCCACAGAGCTGACATTACACTCCTACATTCCCCTTACGTCTTAATTGTTTCAAGGTCCTGAGCAAATCTGCTCAACTCTCTCACCACACCCCCTGTGAAGAAAGTCCTGCAAGACGTACAGATGGGACACAGAGGGCCACAGATGGACAGGAAGATGTCTCACAGATACAGAGCCTGAGTCAGACAGACAGACAAACAGACAGACAGGCAGGCAGAGTCTCCTCGGAGAGACAGACAGGCGAGCTGCTGGAAGGCTTCACTGGCTCTTCCCCAGGTTACATAAACAGCTCCAGCTCTGGACTTAATCTGCTGCCAGCTAGCTAGCACAGCCGCTAACAGCAGGGCTCCTTTGAGACAGTTAGCAAACCTGACTCACTCTGCAGCCTGCATGCACGCACATACACACTGGCGCACGTATACACATTAAAGAGGACAATGACAGAGTGTCTTCTACTGTGTCCCCTTCAACTGAGCGTGATGCTCTCTCCTTAATGAAATGACCCCCTGACTGGTGGCAGTGAACATTCAACAGTATGATGGCTCAAGCAGAAGAGTGTGATCTATTCATCTGAGCGGCAGTGTTCCTCACGGGAATTTTCATGCCGTTTTTGCCTCAGATCAACTACATGAAGTGATAAGAAAGACTTGAGGATGTCCGACAAGTAACACTGCATGCGTTAAATTTACAGGAATGTGAGGTACGGAGAGGTGGGAGTTGGCATGGTCTCTTATCTTATTTAATGCTCAGTATTGCACAGAGGCTCTTCTTACCTTCAGTCATGAAGTAGGGGATGCGAAACCTCCCTTCTAAGACTCTCTGTCGAAGCACAGGCAGAGTGGGCCCATCGAAGGGCAGAGCACCACACACCAGCACATACAGCACCACCCCCATACTCTGTGAACATGATAGATGCACACACAGAGAGCAAGGTCAGGGCATTGGATAAATCAATCAATGTGTCTGGATGTAAATAAAGCTATACGATTATTGTTGGCAACTGTTACACAATACACACAAATTCATAGTCCTTCACTCACAGAGAAACACAAACACAGAAAAATATGGAAAGTGATTGCAACATACAGCAGGCTACAGACTGCGGCTGGGTAATCAGCGTCATCTGGCAGAAACAAAAGCTGCTGGCTTAATCATCAAGACTTCGTTTTCTTTGTTATACATATATATATTGTATACTGAATGCTACAACACAATAAAGCAGGAAATAACAATTAAACTAGATTAAAACAGAACATTTAACTACGTAGCCCACTTACTTACTTATGGTAGAGGCACCGATATCAAAGAAGAACAACCAAGTCAACAAAATCTGCAAGTCTACAGAACTGGACAGGTAAAATGCCTCTACCAAGCTTCCACTGTTGGACAACACCATGTGGCGGAAAGAACAAAACTAAGGTCGCCGCTGGTGCTTGGCGCTAGTTACTAAAATGTTCAGGCAAAGGGTACTTCCTGTAGCTCTGGTTGAGGGTGAGAGGCTGTCAGTGAATAGTTTTTAAAGATTATTTTTATTGGCTTTTTTTGCCTTTATTGACAGGACAGGAGGTGAAATGGGGAGACAGAGAGAGAGTGCAGCGAGGCAATGCCTCTGTACATGGGGCGCTGGCACTATCCACTACGCTACCGATGCCCCGTCAGTGAATAGTTTGTTGGGGACATGGAAATATAGATCTGTGTGGGTACATGAGACCCTAAAAAGGAGGTGGATCACAGGAGTCGGGCCTAGCATAACAAAAATGATTACTAACTAGAGGGAGTCCGTTGGTCCTGCCGAGCGACTGAGCACCACCAGTTTCTCCTCCATTGTTTACCAACTTGGTGTCGCAACCACCACGGAAGGCCCGCCTCTCAAATCATCCAATTGGACAATGGGAAAAAAGCTGAGATGATGTGGGGTGTTTTTTTCCACCCAGAATTGAACTTTTTTCAACTTGAGGAGTTTAAAATGCCAAGCGCCTAGAGTGCACAAACATGGGGCATGTAGCAACGCAAAACAGCATGCGAAAAGCTTAATCCTCGTTAAAGATAATTACAAAAAGAAAAAAAAAAATTACAAACAGTCATAAATATGCACAAAAAATATGAGGCTGATCGGTCCAGTAGTTTGTGAGATTAGCTGCTGACAGACAAATTAACGCGCACACATGACCAAAGAAGATCTCTTACAATTGCCTACTCCATGCAATCACTCATCTTACCCAGATGTCCAGCTGTGGACCCTCATACTGTTGGCCCTCAAAGACCTCTGGAGCAGCATAAGGCGGGCTGCCGCACCACGTGGCCAGAGGCTCCCCAGGCTGGAAGAAGTTCCCGAATCCAAAATCTGCACCAAGCAAAACAGCAGGAGTGGGTGGTCAGTGGTTTAGGAGGAGAGGTAAAGATAATACCAAACATAAGAGCTTGTTCAAACTGTAAAGTCCTTGTATAGGCCCCATGCTGAACACAGAGACAAAAAGCAGAGGTTAGGTACATGGTGAATATGTTGAGTGTTGCGGCAGTGATTGATGAGCAGGCGTCGGTGAAAATGCACAAAGAAAACATCCAGAACAAAGGTGGGTTACGTCTTGTAACTGAGAGCTTATTAGTGTCTCCATGGGGTCTGCAGGTTTTGCATAATGTAATATGTGATCCACATTTTTCTTCGTTGAGGAAACGGGTCTTTGTATGAGGTAACCTCCCCAAGAGACTGACATGAGGTCATCAACGCTGTGCTCTGATTGGCTGTCTGTGAAGTGACTAAACCTTCAGACTTCTGTCTTGTTCTTCTGAAGAATCAAATCTCACTCACTCCTGCACAAGTACACTCTGAGTTCACGTATGCCTTTTATTAAAATCCAACTGCAGTTACATCTGCCAAATCACACCGAGCCAACTTGCGTGCCTGCAATTACTCAGCCAACCCCCCTTTTTTGTATTAGTTTGTATCAGTCTCCCTCCCTCTCATCCCATCTCCCTCGTTCTCAAACCTTCTCCAGTAAATTATCCTTTGTCTATCCTCCTCATTTGGTTCCACAAGACTTGTTAATGGTGCTCACTTCTGGTGCCGAGGTAATTAATCCATTAGTGCATCAACAGAAAATTAATTAACCACTATTTTGATAATTGATTCATAATTCTTAGTAATTTTTCATGAACAAAATCCTTAACATTTGCTGGTTGTCGCTTCTCAGATGTGGTTTTCTCAGCCTCTTTTTATTTCTAAGTGGAATCTTTTCAACTATAAAACAAAATAATTCATTGCTTAGTTTGTTCGTTATCAGTGGGGCCCTGGGATGTGTCATGGGACCTGACAGCTACAGGAGCAGACAATCAGGCTCATTTAACCCTCCACCCCCACCCGTTTCCATAATTCGAAACAGTTACATAAACAGAGAAATGTACTGCAAAACAAATAAATAACACTGATTAAAAAAAAAGATCGGTCTTACATAATGGGGTTGGAGGTGATGTGGGTTCACACACAAAGGCACACATGCACAGTAAGCAGTGTGTGAGCATAAGAGACAGTATGTGTGAGCAATACCTTTTCTTTTGCTCTGTTCTGCATCATGATGCTTTACAATTACCTACAAACAATATACACATACAGCTAGCAGCAATGCCACATCACACATTGCATAGAGCTGCATTTACCAGCTTTTATTGATCATTTAATTTAGAGATCCATCCACCCATTATCTGTTACCATTTACCCTATTCAGGGTTGGGCGGGGCTGTTCCAGCTGACGTTGGGTGAGAGGCGAGGTGCACCCTGGGCAGGTCACCAGACTATCACAAGGCTAATCTCTAAAAACAACAGGAAGACTTGGAATCACAAGTGTCGTGGTTTCTGTTTGTAGTTTGTTTTTAGTCCTAGTAGTGTCAACCAGTCACGTTTGAATGACGGTAAACAGTGCATGCAGAGAGGTGGAACGAAGCGGCTGAAATGCAATCTTGAAACCCATCAGCTATCGTATGACGATAAATTAGCTTTATATTAGCTTTTGTAAAATGTGCATCACTTGCAGCTGCTATCTGCCCCTTCTCAGGGTCAGATTCACAAAAGATATTGCGCTCGTGATATTACACACCCATAAAGTTTTGCAGCTAAGTGCAATTCCACCATTTTGCAACTCTTTGTAATTATCCATGTGTCAAAATATAAATGTGCCTTTGTGCCAAGAATACACAAGGCAGAATAACAGCAGAGAGAAAACGAAAATAAAAATTTCAGACCTACAGGCTAAACTCCTGACTGAGGAGGTGCAGAGGCATGCCTGGCAGGACGACGCCTTTGCTTGACGACAACCATTGCTGCCATGTGTACTTGAACGTCTGGGTTTGACAACCCTTATAAAGGAGCTTCAGTTACCACCAACTCTCTAAAGATGCTAGTAATTTCAATGTAACTGTGTGTGACTATTAGCACTGATTTTTGTGCATTTGACCGGTTGTGCAATGAAGCTCATTTGCCAAGAAAGGGGCGAATTTTATGCAGAATGTATGCATATTACCTAAACTAAATACATGTAAATACAGGTAACAGGAGCACCAAGACACTATTTTGCATTTCACCTTTTGTGGGTGCTTTGAGAATTACACAGTTTCTTTTTGTCTTATTTGTGCAGGTTTAGCAGCCACAAAAGCTGTGCAGTCCTTATATGAATATGTCCTTAAACTTCTTAGAGCACTGGTTCCCAACCTGGGGGTTGCAAAAGCTTCACAGGGGGGTACAAAGCCCTCCTGATTGTGAGGTGTGTAAGAAAACTTTTTCCAAAAATATGCAGTAGGCCCACATCTCAGCATTTCATTTTTTTTTCTGTGAAATTGGTATTTTCACAGTTAAGATTATTATTAAAGATAAAGACTTCTATAAAAAAAAATCTCACAGGATAAGGACAGGGTGAAGACCTGAACACGAGCTACAGCCAAAGAGCCTTCACTCTCTGCTGAAGAGCTTCATCCTGTGTCAGAAAAGTACACAGTTAAAACATCCAAAGAGCTAATAGAACAATGGTCCAGCATCAAGGAGAAGAAAACACTCAATTGGTCGAAAAAGGAGCCTATTGACACTTTGAAACCTGAACAAGTTGGCTTGATTTCTTTCAACAACATGGGAAGAAGGCAATCAACAACAAAAAAAGAAATGACACAAAACACTGTATGAAATTAGTAAAAAGGGAAAATTAAAAACAAGAGTTAAAAGGAAAAAGAAAAGGAAAGTTAAACACAAACAGGGATATGACCTGGAAAAGGTGCTCAAAAAGTCTAATAATTCTTCGCCATAATTTTAAATATGTGATAATAATAATAATTATTAGAAATGTATTTTTTCCTAACTTTTCCCCCAGTTTAAAAAAAATATTTTTGTAATTTTTTTTATTTTTTATTACAAAGTTGCTCATTGCCTTTTTTCCCATGTTTTCAAAGGGGTTCAAGGGTTTAAATTCTAGTGAAAGGTGTCTAAAAGTAGCACAGGATAGGTGATGTTGCTCCCCGCTCCCAACAGGCTAAGTATGAATGATTCTTAAAAAAGAAAAAAATACATAATACAGACAGAATTGCATAAAACATTTCTGAAAATATCAAGAAAATTCATCCTTGATGCAATATTCACAGTCCTACAGTTATTGCATTCACTGTTTGGGTTAGTTTTACAGTTTATCTGTTGTTCTGTACTGTTATTGTTATGCATTTAATATTATATGAAATATTCATAAAATGTCACTGTCAGGGGTCGTCAGTCTACTCAATGATAGAAAAGGGGTCCTATCAGGAAAAGATACATTTCGTGTTTGTCTGGAGAACAAAGCCCGACCAGACCAAAACCCAAAGATTAATTCTTGCTAATGCTAAATAATGATGCAGTCTAATACACAGTTATAATAAACCCTCCCTCAGTGAAAGTCATAATGTTCCATGTTTGTTGAAACGGTTTTAGAAACTGTGCTGAGTACACTTTATGGTCATTTTGGAGTCTGCAGTTGAATTACACTGCGTTATACAGAGAAGTGTTTCTGTAATTTAGTCTACCAAACAAAAACAATTGTGGACAAAACAACAGAAACACTGGTCAGTTAATGCAGCACAACAAGTTCCTGCTAGTTCACTGGAAAAACGCATGTAGGACTCAGGTCTGAGAGATTGGTGCAAACTCCAGCTGACAAGGAAATGGCAGGTTTGACACCATGTATGTGAGTGTGTGTATTCAATCCATTTAATTACTGCAGTGCAGTTAGCAGCAGGTGTGGCTGACATTAAGTGGAGGGTAAAGCGGAGCGCCCCGGTGGGGTATATTACAAGTATGTTTACTGTCTGATGCTGCTGTGAAGGTGAGATGTGAGATGCAGGCAGAGCAGAGCCGAGCAGTGCAGTTGGTTTATCGTCAGAAGCTGTGACCCATTTCATGGAGCTGAATACTGAGCAGACTGGTTGACGTCAAACGCTCCAGCACGCTGCAGGCGACTAACAGCACTCACAGCTCAACAGGAAGGGCGGGGTGGGGGAGTGTGTGTGTCGCACACAAAAGTATTTAGCATAATATTAGCCTAAACATGTCGCACTGGAATACACTCTAACGGCTTATAGAGCTGTGTGTGTGGATATGACAAGTGTATGAGTGATATCATCACACTGCAGTAAGAGGACAGCATCCAGTAGTCACAAATATTACTGTGTCATTTCTCATAAGGTGAGAGCATTGATATAGTTATGGCTGCAGCTCAGGATGCACTGCTGTGATTTACTCTCCTTGTCTCGTTTCTTCTCTCACACTTGTTATCACCTAAAAACTTTCTCCTTCCTTGTCTTTCTCCTTGCATGCCTCAGGTTGCCAAAACTCGGCCTCTTCTACTCTTATGATAAAGGACAATTCACTGATTAAAGTCAGACTATTTAACTTTTACACATGAAAAGTGTAATTCAGGTATGGTATTCTGGCTATTCATAGCTTATAATGGCTATTGGTAGTTATTTTGGTGGCTTGAGGACTCCTCTTTGTTTGTTTCTTTTGCACTTAATTTACCATTATAACATCATCGTCACATGAGCCCACAGTGGGTGGTTTCTTTTTTAACTTCTGTAAATTTTGGTTATAATGCTTGCTAGGAGTGGAAAACAACTGGTACAGGATATCCAGAATATTCCAGATTTAGGTTTTAAATGTGGACAATTTAAGGGGATATTTTTTCCATTGCGTCTAAGAATGTAGTAAGATTAAAAAGTTAAAATATATGATGGAAGAGAGTGTATCAATACTAATTCATAATAATTAACTATGAAGCTCCAGATTTTCTTATTAGGTTGTATCCAAAAGACCATAACGTAGGGAAGAAAGAGAAAATCTTTTTAGATCTGTTTGTTACTGGCAAAACAGATGACAGCGCTATCATGGAAAAATGAGAACCAAGTATATGTACAGGGTTAGATTTAAGACTTTTAAAACACCACTGGGAATTAAATTTAAGACCAATTTTACAGTAAATAAAACTGAAGGGAAAAAAACCCACAACCATTAACCAACATTAATTTTTTAGGGTTAGGGAAAATTTTGCCGAAATGTTTGTTGTAACATATAACATTCCTTTTTTGTCTCGTAGTGTAGACGAGGGTAGAACACAGCTTGTAAATTTGTTGGAAATTTTCTTGGTGGTTTTGTTTTACCTCACTTTGCATGTGGGATCCCATCATACCAAGTTTGAAAAAAGCTTTTTGCATAACATACACCAAGCCTCGTATGCATTGCCTTGTAATTTATACAGCTCATGTCTTAGCATTTTAAATACATTTGAAATCTTGATTTACAACATTTTAACACCAATAATGGCCTTATTTTCTTGAAGACTTTTCACGGATCTGCAGGAACCCTGTTGTTATCTGATGAAAAGCTCGAGGTGAGATTGTTCTGTTAACTGTGTTTTCAAGGTCAAGAATGAATGAAAACTCTGAAGCTCAAGGAGAACATTTGTTCAGGGGTAATTCAATAAGCTGAATACTGACATATCAAGTTTGTTGCAAAAATCCTGTAAATCAAATAACGCACCAACCAGCACACGTCTTATCTATTGTTTCCCAGTATTGTTTACTGTCACGCTGTCCAACCCTTGTGTTTCTCATTTGTTTCTGTTATTGTAGAATCTATTGTGTCGACAACACGTAATTAGAAACTGTTTTCCCAACAGGTGTCCTTGATCTGGAGACTGTCTGAACTTTTGCATCATTTAGTTGAGCACGAATTGCTTCAGGGTTTGGTGCACTTCCAATGACATCACTCTAGATGGATGTTTCAACCTTGAAAAACTCAAGTAATACTTACTGAATATACAGTTTAAGTTTGAGGTAAGACAATATATAATGACATATCAGATTTTGTTTTTGAAATAGGTTCTCCTCAACCATTTTTGCTTTTTTTTTTTTACCATAAAAACTCAACACAACCCAAATCATGGGACATCTATTTTCCTGTGGAGCCACAAAAACTGCCTCCTCTCCTCCTCTGATCCAGCAACTCGCCTTTGTTTTTTGTTATTTCTCCTCCTCTCCTTCCCTCCCCTTCAATCTGTCAACTCGAACGTAATGGGGCTGTTTGAAGTGAGAACATGAAGGGCACCCCCCCGCTGCCACTCTCCCTCTCCTCTGCAGCCACCATGAACATGACCTTTCTTTGACTGACTGCTGCCTGGTTAAGCTTCATACAGACTGACCAGAAGTGGCCTTTAGAAAGCAGGAAGACATCACTGGACTGCAGGAAAAACCCAGAGGCATAGGTGCTCTGTCTTTCTTCCAATTAGCTGTTAAAGTCATTCAGCAAGCAAAAATGCCAAACATTTACTGGTGCTGGCTTCACAAATGTGACGATTTCCTGCCTTTAACCATTTTATCTTATTGTAAATTGAATATCTTTAGATCTTGGACAGTTGGTCAACAAGGCTGGATTACCAACAAGACCAATGAGCATCTGCCCAAGGGCACTAGACCCACAGTGGACACAAAGGCTCCAGGTTCACCATGTGTTTGTGGTAGCATATTTATATTTTAAAATTCTATATACTCCCCTGAAGCATATTTTAAACTACAATGGTGTAGGGATGCACCAATCCGATATCTGGATCAATATCGGCCCCGATATCATCAAAATAGATGGATCGGGTATCGGAAAATGCAACCCATACCTGAGGCGATCCTTACCCTTTAAATCTATTGCGACATGAGCTACGTCATACATCATGGAGCGAAGGAAGAGAAACTGCTGTGTGGAGGTATTTCACACTATTTCAACTGCTGTTGCGCAATTGTTTATTTTTGTTAAAAATAAATAGTTCATCATTGCATTAATCGGTTTCATCTTGTTTCATTTTATCTTAGGAAAGAACTGTGTAGTCATCAATGCCTGATGCCTCTGGTCTTTTCTGTTCTACATGTAAGGTATATAGCTTTTTAGGTCAACCATGGTATCAGATCGGTATCGGGTATCGGCTGATACTCAAAGCCACAGCATCGGGATCGGTATCGAAACTGAAAAAGCTGGATCTGTGCATCTCTACAATGGTTTAACAACTGCACATCTAATCTTGCATCTCTGCAAAATGAGCCCAGATACATATATACACACAAACATTTACAACCCTAGTTCCAAAAAAGGGACACTGTGTAAATAAAAAACAAAATGAAATGATTTGCAAATCCTGTTGGGCCTATATTCAATTGTATACAGCACAAAGACAAGATATTTAATGTTCAAACTGAGAAACTTTATTGTTTTTTGGGAAATTATACACTTATTCTGAATTTGATGTCTGTAACACGTTCCAAAAAAGCTGGGATAGGACGGACAAAATGAAAGTTGAGTAATGCTCAAAAACACCTGGAATATTCCACAGGTAAACAGGTTATTGGTCACAGGTGGTAGTATCATTACTGCGGCATCATCGAAAGGCGACGTTCACCATTTTGTGTAAAACTGTGTCTACAAACAGTTTAAGAACAAAATCTCACAATGCACAATTGGAGTAAATTTAGAGATTTCACATCTACAATCCGTAATATCATCAAAGGATTCATAGGATCTGGGGAATCTCTGCACCTAAGGGGCAAGCCTGAAAACCAATATTGAATGCCTGTGACCTTTGTTCCTTCAGGCAGCACTGCATTGAAAACCAATATGATTGCATAAAAGGATATTACGACATAGGCACACTGTGGAAAACCGCTGTCAGTAAACAGAGATCGTTGCTGCATCTACAAATGTAAGTTAGGACTCTATAATGCAAAGTGAAAGCCATATATCAACAATATCCAGAAACACCACCGATTTCTCTGTGCCTGAGCTAATCTGGGATAGGCTGACACAAAGTGGAAAAGGTTGCTGTGGGCTGACGAGTCCACATTTTGATTTGCTTTTGTAAATCATGGACGTCGTGCCCTCTGGGCTAAAGAGGAAAAGGACCATCTAGATTGCTATCAGCGCAAAGTTTAAAAGCCAGCATTTGTGATGGTTTGGAGGTGTGTTAGCACCCATGGCATCATGGGTAACTTACACATCTTTGAAGGCACCATGAAGGCTAAAAGGTACATACAGGTTTTGGAGCAATATGTGCTCCAAATGTCTTTATCAAGGATGTCTCTGCTTTTTTTCCAGCAAGACAATGAGACACATTCTGTGTTACAACAGCATGGCTTTGTTGTAAAAGAATGTAAATACTCTACCGGCCTGCCTGCGGCCCAGACCTGTCACCTAGTGAACGCGCAATATGAAGTCCAAAATACGTCAGTCGGTTAAGAAGCTTAAGTCGTACATCAAGCCAGAAGAGGAAGGAATTTCATTTTACAAAACTTCAACAGTTAGTGTCCTCAGTTCCCAAACGCTTACTGAGTGTTGTCAAAAGAAAAGGTGATGTCACACAGTGGTGAACATGCTCCTGTCCCGACTGGAACGTGTTGCAGGAATCAAATTCAGAATGAGTGTGCATTTACAAAAACAATAAAATGTATCAGTTTGAACATTAAGTAACTTGTCGCTGTACTGTATTCTGTTCAATATAGGTCCAAAAGGATTTGCAAATCATTTCATTATGTTTTTATTAAGTACAGGGTTGCATAATCAGTTAGAACATTTAAACAAATAAAGATTTCAGTGAGATTCAATAAAAGCAAGGACACAGACTAAAGGTGAGTCTTCGGGCATTTCTAAAAGGTTTCTGAAGCAGTTTTTAAACATCACTTTAAGGCCTTCATTGTTTTATTTTCTACAGTGCTTAGATGGTGAATTTCACTAAATTAATTTGCACTTAATACACATAAAATGCACAGATAATGTACAGAGAGTCGAACACAAAGGAGATATCAACCAACAAACAAGCAATCTGAGGATGTTTTTCTGACATTTCATAGACTAAAAGATAGAATTGTACAATTAATTCATTTCATCTGTTAGGTGCAGCCCTACACCCACTTGCATTTGAAGATAACCTGCAGATCTTTTTTTTTTTTTTTTAAGCACCAGTGGTGCATGAGGGGTGGCATATACGCACATGCATATATCAGGTAACATGATAAACATTCCTGCCAGCTATTACATTCTATTACACTGATCTTACAGACAGCGGCAATGGGCCAAGATATACAGAAATGCTCCAGCAAGGGTAATAAAGATCTCTTGCTGGTAAACATGAATGTAAAAAATACAGGTTTCAAATACAGGGCACCTTTAAGGTCTGAAATAATCAACAGATTAATTGATAATGTAAATAATCATTAGAAGCAGCTCAAGCTCAGCATTAACACAAAGGTTGAACGGATGGCTGATGTTAATTGACACCAGTGTTACTGATGCAGTAAGGTGAGGTGAGGACTTTCTCTCTCATGAACTGTACAAATCTATACTCAATGTACCATTTACCAAACTTGCCAGAGCGTGTTGTGGGTAAGAGTACAAAATGTACCCTGCTGCTGATGTCCTCCCCAAAGACGTTTTCTCTAATCACAAGCCAGGTACTGTAATGTTCTGTTCATTGTTTTCCTGCTTCAAATCTAATCTTCTGTGCGGACAATCGCCTGTGAGTCAGACATGTTTATGAAAATTACTGCTGGGGTAATAACATCACCAGCTTATCATCTCGGACCCTTCTGAGAAACGGTGGACAGGATGATGCAAGTAATGAGGCAAGTGAAACATTTGGTTCTTTATTACTTATTGTATAGGTCTGTCTAATTTGTCCTTATTTGATTTTACCTTTAAGAAGCAATAAAAGCACGAAGCTTAAAGGGACACTTTGCCGATTTTTAACCAGGTCCGTGTTAATGTGAAAAATCAGCTTTTCTCAGTTTCATTTTTCCTTTAACTGAGATGCTCATCTACTATGCCATGACATGAATTCCTTTGACAGCAAGAGGGCATTTTTCCTATAGCACACATTCATATTCAGTGTCAAAGGTATCTTTTCACACCTGTATTTTAGTCTCCTCATGTGATCAGCTCACCTTACATGGATTCTAGCATCAGCTCTGAGTAAAGCCTAAGATAAACCTCTGCCTCTTCCAGAGCATTGTCACAGCTGCAGCCCTGCCACCCTGCTATGCACCACTCCTTATCATTCTCCCTTCATCCTCTCACCCGCTACTCTGTCTCCAAAGTAGCCAATCCAATTTATCACCTCCTCTCCTCCTCCAATTAGACCCAAACTCTTTCCATCCCAGTCTTCCCCTCCTCCACTCAGGAAAACAGCAGTGGGGTGACATTCTCACTGGCTAGCTCTAAATGCCAGTTCCTTAATAATCACACTTTGAAGCTTGTACTACAGACCTCCAGCTTAGTCTCAAATCTCTGCCTCTGGGTCGGTTCCACCTTTTGTCTTCTATCTTTATTGTTACCCCCTCGATTTAAAGCTAGGAGTCACCAGGGAGGGATGTTTGATCACCCCTGATCATAAGTTTGGAGAAGGTGACACAAGCCTTTGGACCGTTAGTGAGATTTTAAGAAGTCTGTCCTGGCATCTTTCAGCTAACAGCTATCTTGCGAGCAACCCAGACCACTTCTCAACACTGTGCAAACGGCCCGGGCAGGTAGTTAAGACATTTCTGAGCTACGCCGGCACTGAGATCATGGCAGGCAATGGATCAAACTAAATAATTCCTTGCAGACGTCCTGCATTTCTCATCCACAAATGAGTTTATGGGTTCTCCTGCACTATGTTGTTACAATACCTGCAATCTTGATGTTCATGTGGCCATCCAGGAGCAGATTCTCCGCCTTCAGGTCCCTGTGGACGATGTTGCGGTTGTGACAATACTCCACCGCCGACAGGATCTGCCAGAACTTCCTCCTGGCCTCTAGCTCACTGAGACGGCCGTGCTTTGCCAGGTAGTCTGCAGAGAGAGAAACAAGATGTGTCATGTTAGATGTAAATGTAATATTTAACACTGACTTATATAACATGACTCTCTGGGCCTTTCCAACACAGTATAATGTGTCACTTCGCACAGTTGAAATTAAGGTTTTTCATTCCACTAAGTGATGGTGGTTGTGTTGAAAGGATAATTTACTTTTGATGAGGTGCAGGCCGGGTGCCAACAGTAGTTTACAGCTGCTCTACATTACTGCATGCTTTGTAAAGTGATTCAGTGTGAGATGTACGATGTAATTTTTCTTTGTAAACCCCTAATATAACTCCATGCGTGTGCATGTGTGAGTAAGCAGTGGTTGACAGCGGAGAAGCTGTGTTGTCATAGTCGGAGGAGGAGAGGGGAGGATTAGATTTCTGAGAACTGGTCTTCTGCTACATGAATGTCCACATAAGTACAAGCTGGAACAGGGTGTGAGTTGGGAGGTCAGTGGGAGGTAGTCAGTGTATGATTGCAGTGCACACACAGACATACAAACACACTTGACAATTAGTGGGGAAAATCAAGATGCCAGTGTAAATATAAACCTGGATTCTTACCCAATGAGAAACAAAAACATCTGATTTATCTGTTTATCTGCTGAGGACAAGCTGTGCACAGAGCATCAAGACAGACTGAGTTTGTGGTTGTTTAGAAAGACACATGAAACCAAAGTCTCCGGGGGGCCAAAGTCATAAATTTTACTGTCCTCTTTCTCCAAGCATCCAGATCACTGACCTTTTTCTCATTGTCTGCTCTCACACGGCCCTCCTTGTTTTTCTAACCTTTCACACTCTGCGTTCACTAATTTTCACAAAGTTGGCTGACAGACTGTTCTACAGGACGCATGATTTTTTGCAGCCCTGTGAACTTTGGAAAGCGTGGTGTTTGTTGCTGTCGGCAGGGTTCCTCTTCACACCTCTCTGTCCAGATAGCTCGCTAGCTCTTCAATTCACACTCTGTGGCAAACAAGATAGGACACTCTGTGTTGGCTTTCCTTCCAGCTGGCATGGATACAGACCACCGACCAAACCTGACGACAATGCACAACAACCACAACAAACCAAGCCAACAAAACTTCATATACGAGTAAACAGGGTGTGCAAAATGTAAGGAGCGCAATTATTTGAAGACCTACGAGGTCAGTCTCATAAAAGGGCATTTTTTTGTAACCACAAAGCAGACAGGAAGCTGCAGCTTAGTTTGCTCAATATATTAAAAACAACTTTTCGCTTCCTGCTCACATTTGTTAGAAATACCTTATATCTTTTTCTTTTTTTCTTACACAAGTAATATTGCTGTGATTTCCCTGGTGTGCACACACATTTATGTAAAGATAACATCGCAGTCAGACTATCAAAAACCAGGCCTCTGTCACGATGCACAGAGAAGTCACACTAAGCCGATTTCACAGCCCATTAACATCAAAAACGTGCCATCAACTAAACATGAGATATTTAAAGTAGAGCAGTGTGTATCCTAGGGCCAGCGACAAGCATCACATTGTGAACACCTCATCTTAACAACTCTGTATTGTCTCAACTCAGAGTTGACCAAAGGGTCAGCTGTATATTGGGACAAAGACTGCACAATAAAAATGACTGAAGGCCATAAGCTGCACTATTAAGCTTCAGGGAGATGATGCTGCTCTGTCGTCAGCAGCGTGGTTGATAAATAGCTAACATCTGACAGAGTGAGAAAACCTGATTAGATAGTGGCTAGCAAATTCCGTAGAGGAGGCCTCTCAGTGACCAGGGCAGCTTTCATGCAATGCTGCTAATCAAAAAACACACTGGGGAGGGGAATGTGTCGAGGACGTCCAAATATGCACCTGTGAGAGGAACAGGACTCTAAAGTAATAACCGCTCTGAGATCAAACCTCTCCCTCTCTTGATCCGCCTCCGTCTCTTAAGTGGTCAATCTTTTAACCTTGCAGTCAAACAGCAACAAACTGTACAAACTTGAATGATTTAAACATAGCCTGTTCAACCACATCTGATCTGACCAAAACATTATGACACTTGCATATGGAGTTTTAAAGGCATACTATGCAGGATTTGTCACTTTGTTTTTAGAAACACAACATTCAAACTTTGCCTCTTCTCCTCGGTTCGACAAGACTAAGAGAGCAGCGGTGATCAAGCCAGCTAGAGGGTGAATGAACTGAGGGTGCAGCACTGACAAGAACAAATCAGTGAATCAGAGAAATAAAACCTTATTTTCTGATTGTTTCACAGTCATTACATTCTGAAGCACAAATAAACACACCCACACTTCCGCAAAACCCTGTAGGAAGATGCCGCATTGCCAGATTGTGTATAAATTCGGCAAAAGTGCATGCTTGTGTTTGTGTGGCTCAACCTTGCCCTGGATCTAGAGCTCCGTTTCCACCAAACACTTTTGGTATGGTACCTTCGGAACCAAAAGTAACCCTTCAGACATGGTACCTAGGACCTTAGGTCCGTTTAGCATTTCCACCGCAAACAGTACCCTTAAATGTGGGCGGAGTTGTTGTCATTCACTGCTCCGTTCAGCGCTCACTGTATTTCCTCATCACTGGTGACACAGAGAGAAGTCTTCACCTCGTTTATTGTCCGCAGAACGGAGTTACACACCGACATTTTCAGAACAGAATAAAATAGGCTGGAGTGAGTGTCTCTATCGATGAGATATCTAAAAATAGTCAGTTTGTGCATTTAGTCATTGTCGGGCAAGCTCAGGCGGCTGGAGCCCACAGGAACGACGCTCTGCAATGCCTTTTTTTTCTCTATGTGAGGATTTGAATATATGCTATTCACATAATCTGGTCGAAATCAATCTTTTAACGCCTGAAGATCAATTCATTACAGCTTGTTCACAGCTCCACCTTTTAGTACCAGATCTGTGTGCTAGGTACCCCAACATAGGGTGGACCAAAAATAGGGATGGTATGAAACCATTCCATTAGTACCGAACTGAACTGTACTGCTGGGTGGAAATGGAGCGAAACAGACACAAAGACCTGCAGCTCGCATCCACAGAGCAGAGGAGAGAGACGACTGGTTGCTACATTTTTATAAATAGTCCCGACTTTGCGCTGCTATTGGCTGGGGGATACACACCACTTCCCAAAGGTTGATACCCAGAAATGTCCCGAACAAACCAAAATAAGAGGAAAATAAGAAAATACAGGAGGAGAGCAGATACAGACACCACTGCTAGTGGGTCGTAAGTGGTGATTGTGAGGTAATATTTTTGTGAGTCTATATATGCTTTTTTGTTGTGGTTTGTTTTTTAAGAAAAATCCTGCCCTCAGAATATAATAAGTAATCTAGGGGTGCAATTTCTGAATATTTTCATTATCAATTTAACTGCAAATTCTATTCTTGATTAGTTGTTTGACCTATAAAATGTAGAAGTTGACAAATTAATATTGTGTATGTGATCTCGCCAACAGTCTATAACCCAATGATATTCAGATTACTCTTATAAAAGTCCAAGTATATCATTACATATTTAGTTCTGAGGTGCAAGAACTAGAAATGTTTGACATTTTTTGGCTTGAAAGCTTAACATATTGATCAACTATCAAAACAGTTGCAGATTAATTTTCAGGCAGCTGATGACTGTTTTCATCTAAAGACTGTATATAAAGATAAACAACACATCTCCACTTCCTGCCACTGTGCAAAAATGAAACCAAAATATTCAGGATACAGATGTTCCCACCCGTCCCATTCAATCGTGAGTCAGTCACAGCTGTCACTGATGATGTCACACCTTCTTTTACTGCATCCAATGACTAATCAAAACCACATATCAGAGAAACACTTGAACATACATTAGTGTGATGAGAACTACCTAAAATGAGAGAAACCATTTTGGGGAAACATTCATTTGATGCGTATTTTATTTGTCTCCGCTAACACTGAGTAGGTGGGGTTTGTGACCTACACTGCAGCCAGCCACCAGGGGGCGACTAAGAACTTTTGGCTTCACTTTTGGGGGGCTGTCACGTCATCCATCTTAATATACAGTCTGTGGTTTAGCTCTAAAAAGACAAAAACGGACTTAAGACTTTAGACACTGACTGATAATAAAATGAACCTTGTAAACACTGAAACGCTCAACAAACCAAGTGCTGAACACGACAGCTAATCTTGATTCTGTATGAACAGCAGCACTGTGTCACCACAGCTTGTTCTACAGTAGCACTTGAAAAACAAGCCATTACTGTCTGAGCAATCAACACTGCGCAGCCACACACACACAAATGCACACAATGCGGTATGTTGCCCCAGTGGAGGAATGAGTAATCCACTGATACAATGTTGGCGAGGGCAAGGACCTCAGCACAGTGAGGCATGCACAGCGGCATTCTGGGAAAGCGAGCAGAACAAGTATGAATCATAGGGGTATTAGGGAACAGCTCAACAACCACTGTGTTCCACCTCTGCTGAGAGCTGGGCGAGGACCGAAGTCTCTTAACAGCTGCTCAGGTTTGGAGGGGACAAACATCATGGGTACAAACTGGCTTGTTGGCGAGACCTCTGGCTGGACTTCAGATAACACTGTGAGGCAGGCATGTGGAGTTGGTGTGTGTGTGGGTGTAAGTGTGTGTGTAAAGGACAGGGGGCAAACACACACTCTGTTTCCACATCAGTAACTGATACCCAAACCACTTAAATACGGCAGCCACATTAAAGCCACGTCTATGTGCGTGTTGATAGATGCTGGTGCTGATTTAATACAAACACCCTCAGGGGTTAAACTGGGCTGGAGCCAGCTGGAGCTGCGCACTGCCCTTTCATCCAAGTTATAACCCGCCAAAGATCAGCTGCAGCTACTGGATGTGACAGTCAATTCTTCTTCCATGGGATAAGAACTCATTCAAGAGGTTTTCAAGTAAATAAATCATATTTGTTTTGCCTTAAAAAACAAAGATCATGACTTACTCCTTTACGTTTCACTAACTTTTAATACCCTCTCTATTCAACTCTTGGGTTATTTTGCCAAACCTCTGGTCAGGGCAGGGTCAGGGCCCCAAATACTGAATTCTCATTTTCTTCCTTGTGAGGATCACTTGAGGTCCAACAGATGGGAATCGAGAGCTCGTTCAAAATTGTCTAATCCATGGGAATGGTATGCCTCTGAGCTGATCAATCCCTTTTATTGATGCGGGCATGTTCTTCTGTTAGTTGCGCATTGCAAAACCATGACGTCAAACTCAAGCATCTACACTGCTGGAAACTTGCAACAAGAAGGAGTCATGGCGAAATGAGGAGACAATTCAAAGGGTGGCTTCATTTCACAAAGAAAGACTACAGCCGTGCTGCTTGTAGCATTTGTAAAATGATCATTTCAAGTAAGGGTGGAAACACCAGTAATGTGCTGAAACATCTTTCTGCGCAACATGGGCTTATATTCAAGGAATGCCATGCATCTTAACACGAAACGCAGAAGTGCCATTACTTCCCAACTGAGCAGCACGTCTGTTACATCCTATGTTATACAAACATCCTATGTTATGGTAATATTTGCACCACGTAGGCAGGCTTAGCAGATTTTTTCTTTGACTAAGAAAAGCTAAATGAAAATAAATGCTACCAACATCCTTTCTTTTCATCCATTTTATATGATGACAGACTGTTGCTACAGTGTGATCAGTAGAAGTGATAATATAATAGTTGCATTGATGCTGAAAAAATGTGTAGGCCTTCTTTTTTCCCACACAGAAAACTAATCAGGAATCAAGAAGGGAATAACAGAGAATCAGACCAATGAGCAGAATTGGTAATGGTACTGGTGCCATCCCTATAAGGTCTTCAGCTGCCCTGACTTTTTCAACTTCACTGTTCACCAATAACCGTCAAAGTAGTCTCCGACACGTCAAGGTGAGCTTGTGTGTTCGTAGCTACGTCTAGCTGTCAAGGGTTCTTCATTTGCTATACCTGTATCCTCTCAGGGAAACGCTGATGGTAAGTTCAAGGATGTTGGGTCATGCCCTTGCCCAGCTGCTTGTGGTTTAACCATCTCAGGGAAGGACCCCCATCGGCTCTGCATCCATCCTCTCGCATGTATGGGAGTAAAGCATGCCCAGCCATGCCCAGGCAGGGGAAAGCTGATCCCTGCCTTTCCAATGCTGTGGCGAAGCCCATGGATAAGCCCAGCAGCTCCATCAGCAGGGAGGCTGAGCCCTTCTCTGGACCCATGAGGTCTATCTGGATGAGGTATGCAAGCAGGCAGCAGCCAAGTAGGCTATCAACTGGCCCTCATCACAAGATAATAAGTGGTGCGTGTTTGAGAGATGGTGTAAGGTAGGGGACATAATTTTTCTGAGTTCCATCACTGATCATGATTGACTGTGATGCTTCCACCAGGATTTACTGGACAAGGGTATGGCTTACTTCGCCGTGATTTCAGCCTGCGAGGTGCGCTTTGGTAATGCACCTGTTGGTCAATACTCTCTGATACTGAGGTTTATGAAGGGAGCCCACTGGCTGTGGCCTGTATGTAAACCTAAGTTCCATTTTGGGACCTGCCCATTGTTTTGGAGGCACTCTAACATTGTCTTTTGAGCCCTTTGAGTGTGGAGACTTAAAGATGCTGTCTCTTAAAACTATCCTGTTGCTGGCATTGACATCAGCCAAGCAGATAAGTCAATTATATGCTTTGTCAGTGCATGCATCCTGCTTGCAATTGCTCCTGACTATGGGAAGGTGATGTTCCACCCAAACCAGCAGCTTAAAGAGACTTCTTATAGTTGTACCACACTTGAGCTGCTAGCCTTTCAACCCAGGTGGCTTAATTCCCTCTAGTCTCGCCACCAGACAATCAGAGATCTCCGCCTTCTGATAGTCTGGGGACCCGCGATAACGGCCTGCAACAAAGCAACGCCTCTTGCATTTTTGAAAAGGACACGCCTTCTCGGAAATGTGCGCTCCCCCTTTTCTCGTCCGCAAGGAAACAAACACACAGAGAGCTTGAAAATGGATGCCGAGAGATTAAACTCCGTTTTATCAAACGTGTGCTCATCCGTGAAGAAAATA
>NC_065507.1:20708522-20735714 GCF_006386435.1 Epinephelus moara | reverse complement strand
TTTAATGAGTTATTACCTATTACAGACACTGCTAATGGCTAAGAAATAGTAATGTTTGTTCAATCATTGTGTTTATAGACTTTACAAACATCGGATTAGTCTAAACGGTGATACAGTGATGTGAAAAATGTGATATATATAAACCAGCAGAGCTTTTAGGTATATATATATAGCTATATATATATATAGGCTAGCTAAAAGCTCTGCTGGTTTTCTACCCGGAAGTAGGCTATTTGTAAACAACAAGGCGAATCCCTCTATAGTCCGGCCGGACGGATGAGTCATGGCCTTGTAAAAGATTATGTTTGTTTCTTTTAGTTGGCGAGATTGTGTCGCCGCAAACGCGACAAACATCCAATAACTTTGACAGCGTTTTCTGCAAGCGCGGCTGAGCCATTTTGTACTGCTACACGTGTTTCTAGTGGGACTATGTTTACAAGCACAAGAGTTCAGCGAGCCACCAAAGGACCGCCCTGCAGATCTACTATTGGTTCTGCAACGTAGGGAGTTTTTTTAAACTCTGAAATTGTATCCACCCATCTAAACACAAAATCAGGGAGAAAGTCATCAGTCTTTAGTTAAGCAAAGCATCTAAAGACTGACTTGTGAGTCTAAATTCCCTCTGTCTCACCTATTTGGACAGGACTCTGGGATTTTGGAAGGGAAACCAGCTCTTTGTAATATGGGCCTCTTCTCATAGAAGAAAGCATGTATCTCGCCAGTGTCTGTCTTACTAGGTAGTGGAGGCTATCATTTTGGCTTTTGAAAGCCATGGATTGAAGCCTCCACGGGGAATGCAGGGTTAATTCCACCAGGGTTATGGCTACCTCATGGGCCCTGAAGTGGGGCATTAAGGTATTGTTTTTGTGACATCTGTACCGCTGCAAGCTGGGCATCCCCACATATCTAGGGTTTTACCACCTTGATGTGCCCTTGCTGGCGCACTCAGTTGTGTATTAGCCCATGGGTAGGCATGTGGTGGTGGCCTTCCTGGATTGAAGAGTTATGGGCTTCAGAGCATGCAATTCAGCAGTAGGCCACATTGCTCAAAGTGAGATACCAAACAAGGGTTGACTCGAGGATAATCCTGGCTCTTTTGAGTGCCACTTTTGGAAGTCAAGGCTAGATTGCATTGGATTAACCTCAAAGTAAATTGGAAATAATTGTGCATTTAGAGGTTAAGGATTTGTTTCAGCATATGTGTCTTGGTGAATGTGAGATTCTATCAACGTGTTATGATCTCCTAATCACTGGGTATGACAGTACAACAGTAAGCAGAGTGATGGCAGGACCCTACACTCCCACCCTCCAAATAGTATTAAGTATTGAAGCTACACCACCTAATAAACACATTTAATTAAGTTCTGAGATGTTTGACAAGATACAAGATCATGTAGATGTCGTTAACTTAGTTAACTTTTCTATACTGGATGATTAATGCCAACGCCACCGACTCCTTGTTTTCGGCTTCATACAATTTCAGGTGAATATAGAATGCAATCAGAAGACAGTAAGGTAACCAGGGAGGTGGTTAGGAAACATTAATAAAGAATTAGATGGCACGTTAAAACCAAGAGAGATTACTAGCTCTATTTATCTATTCAGTGTCTACCTATTTCACTGTAGAACTAGGGATGTGTGTGATTAGTCAACTAGTCAATTAAAAGTTGCTACCCTCGCTAGTCGGCACTAGAAATACCAGTTGACTGAACTCATTTGATTTTTTCTTTTTAATTATTTTAGTATTGTAAACATATAAAGGACAAGTAGTTACATATTCTGATAACTAATGTTTTTTGTTTCTTTGTTTCCTAAAGATTTAAAATGATTTTTGTTAACTTTAATTTAGTGAGTTGTTGTATGTTTTGTAGGGTAAAGAGCAATATCAGCAATTTGGTTATTGGAAAAATGCATTTAATGATTGCAAATGACTCTTGTAATACACACAATATATTCTCAGTCGTTTGGACCGTCCCCTGTGTAGGACTGATGCTATGTGCAGGTTCAGACATCTCAAAAAAGAAACACCATGTTATTCAAAGATGTTCTGATTATTTATTACTATAATACTGCGCTGTTTCCAAATGTCTGCAATCACTGAAGAAGATGAGCACAAATTACCTCAGCTCAAATGCTGAAAAAAACATGGCAGGTTTATTCTGGCAAAACATTTTCCTCCTTGCAATTTTTCATTCAGCAGGTGGATGTTTCAAAGCTGTTTCCTCTTGCATGTCACACAACTAAAACATTTTGATAAATATTAAAGCATCAGCAATAAAGGTAGACATTACATTTTTCAATTGGAATTTAGTTAGTCATAGATGCATTCATACTGGTGGTCATCCGAGTCAAAGCACCCACACCCTGGCAGCTAACACATCTGCAGAGACCTCACCCAGTAAATATGAAGGATGGTTTATGGGGAAATGGAAATTGACAGCCTAAGTAAATAAGAGTGTGTCTCAAAAAATAGCCTGAGTATTTCTTTGAAGTCAACAGTCCCCGTCTCATTCCCTTTCCATCAGTCAGACAAGAGATCTGCATGAGTGATTCTACTCACTGCCAGCTATAATACTCTCCTCTCTCCAGCAGTGCTTTCTTAAATATGCATGCCCTACATTTCCCCACCACCTTCCAAATTCAAATGGATGTCCCCTGCTCTCGCCTCTATTCTCTTCTGCCTCCTCTTCCCTCCTGCCTCTGCTGCAACTCTGCTTTATTTGTGGTTGACCCAATTTCTAGGTTTGATCCATACTGCGGTGTTGAGGCAGACTGTGGAGCAGCAGGCTGACTGACAGACAGACAGACAGACAGACAGACAGACACAAAGGCACATCAACAAGCTGGCATGGGTGCCTCTGCTGTGCCCATTACTGTGCCCACCCACCCCTTCACGAGTATGAACCCATCACTCTCCGCCTCCTTGTGCCAAACCCAGCTCTTTGTCTTTACGGCTCCAGACGCACACACACACACATATACACTACCCCTCCTGCTCCTCCACAACACCATTTACTGTTTGGTCTGCAGAGAGAGAATCAGTGGCTCATCCATTGTCTCACTGATTCGCTGTAACAGGGTGGGCTGCTGAGCATCCACAGCAGCCTCACATCTTCCGCTCCTTGGTAACCTATGGCCAGGAGCAGACCTGAGAAATTCATCATGTCAGAAAAGCGGAGGCAACTCTCTGGAGGGCGACAGTGGAAGGAGAGGCTGGAGATCTGGCTTGGCAGCTTATCCATTTGTCTGAGTGCATCATGACTGAAGGACTTGATCCATCTCCAGAAAGTGTATTTGGAAATCACAAATGACTGTTCAATTTTGTGAGATTGAATACTGTAATACTAGTCTACAGCTGCAGCTACCAGTCGCTGTCTGTCTGGCTGAGTCAAAGCTGCTACTGCTGCAGCAGCTGACGATGACATATAAATGTCTTACATAACTACATTACATAGTGCAATCAGGGCAGAGGGGTCTGAGGAATCAGGACACAATGGTTGTGTAATACCAAGAGATGATCCATGAGAAAATCTATGGATTATGGAAAATGAGGTTGACCATCATGATTGGTTTTTTTAAAGGAGCACTCTGACATTTTGGGAAATTCGCTCAGTCACTTCTTTGTCAAGATTTAAATGAGAAGATCAATAAAGGTCTTATAAATGTCTGTTAACTATGAAGCTACTGCCATGAGAGTTAGCTTAGCTTAGCATAGAGACTGGAAACAGGGGATCTGCCGAGCAGCAACTCTAAAACTCACTAACTAACATGTTTGTAATAGGGATGGGCATGAGTTCTCGAGCACTCGTTCTGTTGTCAGTATTTGTTTGACATATAAAGTGATCACTAGTAGTAATTTTTTCCTTGTTTTCATTTTGTTTTCTTACTTATTTTGCAGTTTCATTAGCTGCATTATCACATTTCAGATATTTTTTCCTTTTTTAACAGTGATTCAATAATCAAATTAAATTTTATTCAATTAAATTTTATTTATAAAGCCCAATATCACAAATAACAATTTGCCTCAGAGGGCTTTACAGCATGCGATATCCCTCTGTCCTTGCACCCTCACAGTGGATAAGGAAAAACTCCCCCAAAAAACCTTTAACAGGGAAAGAAAATATAGGGTAACCATGGCTGGTGCTTTGCAAATCAAGATGATGCTAATAAGACTGCCAGTTTTGTCAGCTGGAATTTAAAACCAATGAATCACATGGTTAAGCGTAATTAAGTTTTAGCTCATTTAACAACAGGGTTTCCCCCAGATTTATTTATTTGTGGTGGCCTGTCTTAAAAACAGCATCTGCTCTCACATGTTTATTTTCTATTTTTGGAGCTGGACTGTTCATTAGGAGCGCTGATGTAATACGTAGACTGTCCGGTTATTCATTGCAGCAGCTGCTCCTATCATCCATCGATTTGATCAGCTCTGACTGGATTGACTGATCAATTATCCCCCCATGACTCACACTCCATAAACTGCTGCTGCAGTAAAAAAGAACTCAAGAGTTTCACCAGCGATGGGTTCATGGACAAACCACCCGAGTTAGAGACACACAAAAAAATTTAACGGAAAGTTTGCTGATCTCACCCCCTCCAATATTTTGTTTTTACTATCTCAAATAGGTGAAATCTTATTTTATTGTAGAGCTGCATGCAGAGTATCTCTTCACCCAGCACCCCCTTGCCCCACTGTCACTCTCTCTGTGTTTATCATGAGACTATTGCAGCAAGAGTGTGAGCTGTCACAGTTGCTAAGAGTCCACCTGCACATGCACACAGACACACAGTGACCAAGCTAACTGTTAGCATCACATGGCTAACGGTTACTCACAGTGCAGACTTTAGCCGTTTTGGGTCATGTGAGTTTGTTGAGACTGTTAAATGGCTCAGTGTTGTATGTTAGCCGCCACTACTGTCTTAGCTCATGCTAACTGTGAGTATGCAGATACTCTATATTAAATAAATGCAAGTACTTGAATATTATTGATACTTATAATTCCCATTCCTTTGTGGCATGTTTTGTTCATCAAATCTATACGAAAATCAAAGTGCAGAAACAAAAGTTGATTTTATTTTTCCTGTAGACAGAGTCAGGCTAGCTGCTTCCAGTCTTTATGCTAAGCTACCTTTTCCTGTATTTAGCTTCATTTGTAAAGAAAAGTATGAGTGGTATCGATTTTCTCATCAAATCACCTGCATGATATAAATACACCTCTTCTTCTAAATGTTGAACTGTTCCTTTAAACGTATACTGTGTACAGTGAGAGGCTTACAGAAGCTGCAGCTTGGTGTATCCACAGTTAACTGCAGTGGCTGTAACATATGTACAGATATAGATGAGTCCTTCCGTTTTATCTCTGCACACCTCTGTACTTCCTTCTTATTTTTAACCACACTCTTTTCTCATTCATTTTTTTTCTTGTGTCTGCTTCACAGCTCTCTGTAGGTCACAGGAGCAGGAGCGGCTGCTGCTGAGTCAACATCACAAGTGGAACACTGGCCTCAGAATTACAAAGACACACACACAGACACGAACAAAATGCACACACACACACACACACACACACACACACACGTACACGTACACACACACACACACACACACACACACACACACACACACACGACTATTAAGTTTACTGTTGGCTATTGCTAAAGTAATCCTCTCAGCTCCTGTGTCTGGAGGTAGGCTAAGTGCAAACATTCTCAGACTGTCTAATAGGTGAGGCCAATAATCTGTGTGGAGCACGATCCACCTGCAGGTTGTCCACATCAGACAAGTCGAGACTTGTGCTATAAATTCTTGAAATATTTGAATGTATGGTTTAGGTCATGTCTGCATGTTCAGAACTGGAATGATACTAGTACATTTTTGCTTTTGAAACAAGTAATCCTGAGATATTTAATTAATAATAATAATTTTAAGTATTTCTAATAAGTTTTAAAAACGCGCTCTTTCCTTGGGCTCATGTCCAGTGCCCTGGATTGAGATCGCAGTGTGTGCACATTTAGTGTGTGCACATTTAGTGTGTGTGTGTTGCGCATGTCTAGTAGCGATATAGCGCATGCAGTGCCCTGGCAGACTAAGATAATTTCTTATCTTCATGTACTATTCTTGCTATGTCCTGACTTGCCTGTCCTTTCCAGCATAAGTGTCGTCATTTTTGCTTGACTTTGAAGAGTGTGTGTGAAACACTTGTACTGCAAAAACTCATTATTGTGTCTTTTAGGTTCAGACTGTCCACTTGGAAACTTGTATTTGGTTTATACTGCAAGTCTGAACGTACTTACTTATAGGTCACGTTTTGTTTTGTCTTGTAAATGACTGACTGGAAATTGTCCATACCAAATGAATCTTTTTTTTTTTTTTTTTTTTACCCACTATCTGTCCCAAGGGTCCTATTTGAATAAGGCAAAGTGTGTTTTTCTTTTTCTTTCTCTGTGATCTGCTTCTGCCAAAACAGAAACATCTGGTCCTTTTTAGTCATTTAAAAATCATTATGAAAGACCTTGAGGCAGCCAGGATAAATCTTAAACGCTTTGTTTACGTGACATCTATTTGGCTCCTATAAAAACTACTGCCTTTGGAGTGTTCAGTGTTCATGTTGTGAATTTCAAAATATGATGTTATGTGATAGTTTCATTTTTTAAAATCAAGAATATGTGAAGTTTACATGCCTTCAGCTTGTTTTGTGGTGTTTCTCTCTTGACCAGTCTCTTTTGATGATTAATCAATAAGTTGATCAACTGGAAACGGCAACTGGCAACCATACCCTGGTCCCAGTTTGGTAACGGGAAAGTTTTGCTGTTTTTCTTTGTCCTCTGTGATAGTAAATTGGCTGTCTTTAGATTTTGGAGTGTTGGTTAGACAAAACAAATTGTGACAAGCACTATCTTACAAAATTTTTAAGACCAAACTTGATAAATCAAGAAGGAAGATCATCCAATAATGAAAATTAACATAAGTTGCAGCCCTAAATGTTATTTATATATATAACTTTTTTTTTTTTTTTTTACATGATCATAATCAGTTGGTAAGGGTGTGTTTGTGTGTACTTTATTAATTCATATTTTATTCTATATATTTTTAAACTCTCAATTTGGTGAAAGGTCCGTTGTTTAAGCCTACAGCTTCTTGACTTCTCCTGTCACGTTTCACTTCTGTTATCTGTTATAATACGGTTTGTATAGTTTGAATGAAAGTAAACTAAACCAACAGCTGTGTTTGTCCAAAATATCAAATGTGTTTGTAAAATAGTGGCTTTAAAAGACAGGCCTTTTCACAGCTACTTTTTGCAGATCTGCTCATGAACAACACTTTCAGTTAAAAGCAGAGCAGAAGTTGAGCGTAGAGTATTTATAATTTAATCAAAGTGCCATTTACGTGTCAGTGAAAATGGAGGGATGACGTTGTTGGCCAGCCTGTATAAAGTACTCTTGCATAATCAGAGTAGTTAACCAGTGAGCAGTAAGTGATTCTGCAACACATGTGGCAATAAATCAATCTTTCTGTCTTTGAGGCTTCCTCTCTGCAGCCCTCTGTGATGTCACTTTATAAGACAAGAACAAGTGTCAGCACATTTAGCACAGCAATCACATGACAAGGGCCACATCAGGATCACTCCTTCAATCATGTGACCTTTGAGATCGAGGCCGGGATAAGTGTAAGAGCAACGCAAACTCAGTAAGACTTTGATACCTCCTCGTTTGCTAACAACATTACTGATGAAACAGTGCAGATTGGACATGTGTGAGCTGGGTGGGGAAAATGTTTCTAAAGATACTGAGGTCAGATTGATCTTGTACTTGAAAAGATCACTCACCGAAGATTTCCCCATTCTTGGCATACTCTGTGACTAAGTAAAGCATGTTCTTCGTCTCCATCACCTGGGAGAGGGAAGGGATGGAGGAACAGGGGGCCGAGGGGAGGGGAGAAAAGAGTGGGAGAGTGAATACACAGAGAAGACCACTTTTCAATTGCAATATCACCATTTAATTGATATCAACAGGCTCCTGCAACAAGAGAGGATTAGAGTAAGGAAAAGGAAAACTGTAACAACACATACAAGTGAGTCAAATATTATGCAATTGTCCACATGGTTTTCTCTGAGGTTTAACCGCAGTGTCTGGCAGCCACAGAGTCATGAGCAAAACAAAATGTATGAATGGCACAGGGTCTAAATATGGCATCAATGTAAGAGAATGGAGGTGGACGGTTGGTGCTGCCGAGTTTATCTGAATGGTACTTAAAACCTTTCAGCCCTCACACGGCGCTGTGTTGTGTAGGAGGAGGCGAACCGATTTAGAAGCAGAAACACTCTGGAGATGAACAGAATTAAATGCGGAGGGGAGAATCAGATGGAGAGGGAGGATGAATCAGACACAGTGAGCCAGACATTCACACTAGAAATCCCACGCTCATTGTTTATGATCAATTTTCCATCTGTTACACTGACCAATTCATGGATTTAGGAAACGAGAGCCAGTTTTTTTTTTTGGCCCTGGTTGTGTAATAAACACATTTTGTCCTATCTGTATCGTGAAGCTGGAGTACAACTGATTGAAGGATACCATCAATCAACACGAGTGGCACTGCGAGCCAAAACAGCATCTAATCTGGGAAATAAACCTCTCTCACGGCGGACATTTTGACTTGTCACAGCAGGAGAAGCACAGGTGTAACTAACAGTATTAACAATGGCATCGTTTCATTCAGGTGTGCCAGTAAACCAGCGTGCACAATAGCAGGTCCCTGGCACCGGCACACCTGAGTAAAATACAGCCATTATTAATGTTATTAGTTACACCTGTGTTTGACAAGATAAAATATCGCCATCAGAGAGGTCCGTTTTCTATTTATAGAGGTTATTTTCCTGTCATTTATCAGCCAGCTACGTGCTCACTGGCTTCACATGCTGTCATGGATCTCTTAGCTGTCTTAAGCTGTTCCTTCATATGTTTTATAAGCATGCTGCGGAGGCACTGGGCAACAAGCAGGGAGACACGGCAGATGTTGTGGGCAGCATTTTCAACTTGAACAATAGTCTTAAAGTAGTGCTGACTGTTGTTTGACATTTTTTTTTATACTAATGTCAACACCAGAGTTTATTTGCTTACTTTTAATTTATTACCTCTGATCCCTCTCACACCTTGTTTGAAGAGTATCAGTTTCTGCCATCACACAGAAGATTTAGACTCCCTCAGGCTTGACTGAACAGGTTCAGGAACTCTTTTGTTCCTCAGTCTGTCAACCCTCTAATAGCCTGAGTGTACCTGTGTCGAACACTGAATGTAATAGGAAGGATTAATTTATCGCACTGCCTCCACTTTCAGTAATGTCCGATGTGATTTGTAGCACCTGTAGTATGGGTTTGTTGTTTAGTTAAATGTTGACTACTATGTAAATGTATTTTTGTATTTATGTGAAACAGTTGTCGTTATGAGAAGCATTTTTTTCACTGATCTTAATCTTAATCAGGGACAACACACATTTATTAACAGTGTGATGTAACTGTGGCAGTTTTGTGCAGTACCTTTGCAGGTTTTACATCACTGATGCAAAAAACATACTTTTTTGATACCTTACTTTGAGAAATAAAAACATGTTTGTCTACCTTTTCCACATAACAAAGTCCAAAATTTAAAATGTAAAAAATAAGCAGCTGCGCAAGATTTTCGCCAAAATAAAATTGACTAAAATTGGAATAATTAAAATTTTAATCGGGAACTGTCCCATCAACGATGAGACAACAACATTATCTTTACACATTCGCAGCCAGATTTCAATACATGACATTCTGCTAACTCGTTTCAGTTGGCAGCGATAAAGGTACTAAGGTTTGATAAAAGCCCAACTTGAGAAGCCAGATATCAAGCCAATACGATCCCTTGTGCATTTGTGTTAAACCAAGTAGAACTTCAACAGGATCTTTATATCGTGTTTCAGGCTGCACCAGGCCCCGTGGCTATACTGCAACACTTCCATTTATATTACAAGTCAGCAGCTGCTTAACATTAAAAGCCTTCCTGCACCATCGATAATAATTACACCACTTTAATACGGTGGAGATAATACATTTAGTACACAGCATACAGCATTATAATGTCATTACAATGTATTTCTGGCCTCCGACAAAGCAGACTCCTTGTTTTAAAGAACTGCTATTGGGGAAATAACTGAAGCTGAATCTCCGGCGTGTAATAAATTGTGATATGTATTTATAGGCTGAATTCCCAATACTGCTGCACTTTGTGTTTAAAGCTTTACAGGGTCGGATGCTGCCGATGAGTTGGTCTGAAGACCATCTAAACATGATGATTGATCGCGTCTGAATATCAGGTCCTGATGAGGGGCAGCTGTGGTCCCCGTTGTGAATCGCACGCTGTATACAGGCTAGACGGTTTAATGTTTTAACACAAGACCGTACATGAATAATTCATGACTCTAAATGTAATTGTTTTAATGGTTTAACAATGCAGGCATTAACTGTAGTGTAGAGGAAATCGAATTAGGGTTATGATCCATCCAATATCCTCAGCTAATTCAAGCATTTTCCATAACATGACCGATACTCAAATGGAGCACTTGTTTTGCAGTGTTATCATTACATAAGTGCTGATAGTCAGAGAGTGGTTTTGTAATTTTGAAAACAATATCCAGCTGTAATTTTGCAATCGTAGAGAAACTAGAATAAGAGGGAAAGTGGAAAGCTGAAAACCCGATGGTGAGATTTAAAAACGGAGAGAACATGAAGAAAACTATGGCCGACTGAGGTCAATACACAAGAGACCGCACAACACATGACAAACCAGCGTGAGGTCCACATTTGGGTCGTCTGTGTGTGTGTCTTCATTAGCTTCCCTTTGGGCCACGGGGCCAACCCTAGTTTATGAGACAACAAAGGAAATCACTAATTGACCTGAGCTGATTGGATGGATGGGCCGTTGGAAATAATGATACACACCAAAATAACACAGCAGAAAGCTGGAGCGATGCCACATGGTTGTGTAATGATAATGAACACTCATTTACTTCCCCTAAACAAACTAACAGGACCCCAAAGGCTTATGTAATACAACTGAATCACCAAAATTGTTGAGTTATTGGCAGTTAGGCTATTTTGTGCCAGACAGCGGACATTACGGTAATCGGATGAAACACGTTTCCTTTTGAGTCTTGTTAAAATTGATGTGAACTTCCCTTGCACACCTGGACATGCATACAACTGCTATAAACGGTGTCGGGGGGACATGAGGGAAGTGACATTTATGGGATTTATTTCCATAAAAAAAAAGGACATCATGTTACCGATAGTGACGACAGGCTCTATTTCAACAGCACCAGTTTAAAGGGTGCCTTAGGAAACTGAAGCACATTTCTGCTGCATAAAATTGTATCATGACTAAAAATACATTTTAAGATTTAACCATGACAGACATCATTGCAGTTGAAAGGAAAGCCATGGTCTACGTTGCATTTAAGGATAACAGACAAAGACAACTGGTACAAGGCCTTTTTCACAGCAGACAATTCGGCTGAATCCAAACTCACCGCACTTGCAGACTTGCGGACATTGCAAGCGTGTTCCCGAAAAGTCTGGGAGCACTGAGCGCTGTCCATATCCACAATTCATCCACTTTATAAGTGGCCTCAAGCAGACTTCTGCACTGACTTCCAGAGAGTCTGCTTGTGGTGCAGCCTTCGACAGACTTTACTGATTTAATTAACCACAATTCATTGCAATATGGATGTGTCACTGTAGCTTTTTTTCGATTGCCGACTAAAAAAATAAAACAAACTCATCACCAAAGCATAAAACAATTCCTGTATTAAAACACTACTTGAATCGTGTAGTCCAAAAATGATATTCAGCCGCATCATGATCCAGTAATGCGCAGAAGTAGAGGTTACTGAGGTAGCCTAATCAAAATGCATTTGATCATTGCAGCCTGTACCTTGCAGGCTTGAACCTATGCCATGTAATGCCAAATATACAGGCTAAGAAAACTAGCAGCAACACAACAGTTGAAGGTCTTCCATTGTAAGTACTTCCCTGTCTATTAGGTCATAGTCCGATCCTTCTTTACAAACACTTCTGTATATAAATGTCTATTAATATCCCTTTCTTAAGTGACAAGAAAGCCTACTCCTACATGGGAGTTCTATGATTAACTGCAAGGACAGATGAGCAGAAACTATTCATCAACAAGAATATGACAGCAGCAGTCACCACGTACATGACTCAAACGTTTCTAAGAGTGAAACAGACTTGAGTGCTGTGTTATCAGTGGCTCTCTGTCTCTGCCCTTGCAGACTTTACGTCATTACAGTGAACACATCACAGTACGTAAGACTTAAGTTAGCGAGGGCTCAGTCCGCAAGAAGTCCAGAGGGTAGACATTTGGATTCAGCCTTTGACTTGTCACAGTAGGAAAAAAAAAGAGATCTTACTAATAAGATTATTATTTCTAAATGGAATTCAACCATCAATAATGTCATTAGTTTAAATAAGTTCTGTTTTTCCTATTATGTCTTCTATGAAAAAGGCCTCTAGGAATAAGAACAAGGCCAGAGTTCACCATCAACTGTGTGATTTTTTATGCAACAATGGATTGAATATAAGTCTTACTAACTTAATTCAGCATCACTCTGTGGTTTCTGCTGTGCATGTCAACAATCTACTTTGTTCTTTACTTCTGGAATCACTAAATGATCAATTTAGTGTTACTCGCCCTGAAAACGGGTCTAGTCTTTAGACACCGACTCTCAAAATGTACCAAATTCATCTGCATGGAACTCCCATTTTGTTGCAGCTTGTCATGAACGCTGGGCAGATAAATACTAGAAGGACATTGCTCGTGCTGCAGCACTGATGTGGTAGTTGTTGTCCAGCCACAAAAAAGAGGCCTTTAACTTCAATAAACATTAGACATGATTGCATGTTTGAAAGTGTATAGTAGGTATCTTCTAGGCAACTGCAGATCACTTTCGCTTTGGGCCTTTTTAGCTAAATCATTGTGCAAATAAACTCTGACGCTGTGTCCTCACATTCAAATAAATACTATGTCAAGGTCCCATGAGGTCAGGGCCGCTGACAAGAATTAATACTTGTTTTTAACAAGCAGTGAATTCATTCTAAATTAGATGTTATTACAATTAAACTGACTGTTAATAAAAAACGGTGCATTCGTATCTGATTTTAAAAACACAGTTTAAATAGAGCCTGATTCTGCACCACAGGTCTGATATCCCAGTGCAATAATTAAACATTTCATTACTGTAATCTTCAACAGCTAACATTATTTAGTCTGAATCATGCCATTAGCACCTTCACATAGTGCAGAAAACACACAGATGCACACAGCGCCAAATGTCAGTCAGTCATTAACTATGCTCTCATATCTTAAACTATCCGAGGGTGGAAGGTTCTGCTTGGCAGCAGTTGTTTGCTAATGCATTAGAAAATAGCCTGGATTCGTCCTGCACTTCAACACCCTGAACCAGGAGATCGGCAAGGAGCAGCACTGAATTCTGCTCCATGTGACTGATTGGTTCACAGATACGCCAGAGGCACAGCTAATTCTAGGCCTCCTCAACAGATGTTATGTTGGGCCCCCGCTGCAATGCATGTTACATACTACATTACTGCCTCTGCTCTCTGAGGGGCCTTCTTTGACCAAGAGCGGGTTTCACAAAGACAGACTATCTTTGGCTTAGATCTAATTAATAGTCAGGCTTCAGATAGACACTTAAATACATCTGTTGCACAAACCGGACTAGTTCCTGACTATCTTAGGTTGGACTGCTTTACAATGAATTTTGGGTGAATTAGTATGTTTTTTCATTATGAACATGACTGACTGAGCAACCACAACAAATGTTTGCCTGGAAAAAGTACACAGTTATAGGGGCATTTTACTGGGAATATTCATTTAAAAGTGTAACAAATAATTTAAAAAAAAAAATAAAAAAATTATTTTACTGCTGTGTATTTCCAGTGGGTTTCTGTGCTGTCTAAAAACTCTCGCTCCAACCTCCATTATTCCTCAAACCAAGGTTCCTTCTTCTTCTCACTGCTATATTAGCCTGAAGTTGGGTTGCTAACTATTTATCTCAGAGCAAACGTAAGACTTCCCGAACACTAAAGAAAGTCTAAAATATCCGTGTAACATGGCTGTAAGAGCTTAGAGTGCCCCTTAGCATTGTCAACATTAGACAACAAACTAACAACAGATGAGGTACAAATAAGTCTGTTTGTGAAAGAGACTTAACAGCTTTTACAAACTTGGTGACACTAAGTGTCAAGGTGGGCACATTGGTAATGGAAAATGATTTAATAAAAAAGCCATGTTTCCACCAAACACTCTCGGTATCGTGTCCTTAGCACGGGTACGTGGCCCCAGACATGCACCTAAAAACTAGTTTAGTGCACCGTTGAAAATGCTCCTAAATGTAGGTGGGTTGTTATTAACAGCTCCATCCAGCTTTTGCTGTATTTTATCTTTACCAGTGATGCAGAGAAACGTCTGCACCTTGCGGATCGTGCACAGAACGGGGTTACATGCCGACATTTTTTTAGAACAAAAAAGAACAAGCTGGAGGGTTTACACTCTCTGTCGTAATTAATGGAATATTTAAAAATAGCGGGTTTATGCAGTCCTTGTCAAGTAAGAGTGACAGTTCTCTTTTGACCAATCAATGGACTGCAGTGTTTCTAACTCTAACTTTAAGTATCGGATCAGCCTGCTAGGTACCTCCCCAGAGGGGTAACAAAAAATGGGATGGAATGGAGCAGCTCTGTCCGTACCGTCCACAACTTTTGACAATAGAAATGCAAAAATAACTGTTATAATTTGTGACAAACTGAAATGCTTGGTGTAAACGAGGCTTAATATCCCCATGTGTAGTATACAAACTGGAGTAAATATATACAGTAGGGCAGGGATACCCAACTCTCTTTGCCTGGGGGCCATTTTTGCAAAATGACAGGATGTCAGGGGCCAGGTAATATACAAACATTAATCATATTTATCGGATAAAATAAATAAAAGAGGCAAATTCAAAGCAGGCCCGCGCAGGTCAGGTGTATGCGATGGTCAAATTCAAAGCAGGCCCGCGCAGGTCAGGTGTATGCGATGGTGTTTCTGGAATTTGAGGTCATTCAGGGCTTAGCCTGGACCTCTGTTGGGGGGTTCAGGGGATCCTCCTCATTTTTTTTTTTTTTTTTAACAAACAAGCTCTATTTTGATGCTTTTAATGCTCTCTGGTACCTTATGTACATTCAAAGTACAAAAAAAAATCCCAGATTGAATAAACTGACTTTCATTGTTATATAGAAAATGTTCTGAAGGCCACTCGGCACACTATCAAGGGCCAGCTTTGGCCCGCGGGCTGTGAGTTGAGTATCACTGCAGTATGGTGACATTCTTCTAACATCAGTGTTACAATGACAGTGACAGAGTTGTGATGGAGTGGGTCCAAGAAAAGTTAGACTGAAGCATCTAAGACAGAAATAAATCTCCTGAAATTCTCTTGATTGATACAGCTCGTTGGGCAAGAGACGAAAATCACGACGAAAACCGGACTAAGCCATTTATCTTCACACAGCATTGCAACGTGGGGAATAACAGCTTACAAAGACATTTCCATTAGAGACAGACAAAAATTATACCAGAGCCCAGATAAAATCACATTGTTGTTGAGAGGAAAACTGCACTACTAAAAATATAACTCCACATTTTGCATGCTTAACAGGTACTGGAGCTAGACTCACCTGGTACAGCTTGATGATGTGGGGGTGGTCCAGCATCTTCATGATCTGAACTTCTCTGTAGATCTTCTCCAGGTTGACAGCATCCAGTTGGGTCTTGTCGATTATCTTGATGGCCACCTGCAGAACGATCGAGCACCAACAACACAACTGTAATCAGTCAGTAGCATAAAATAGAATCATTGTTGTGGCTCATCAGACTTGATGGGTGATAAGAAACACTCACATAAACACGAGTACAGACAGCAATTTAATATTCTGAGAGGTAAGCGGAGACAGTATGTTCTTTTCAGAGAATTGCTTCTGAAACACAAGATAAATACATACTTAAATACAGCTTGTGCTGGAAACTTCATAAACACTCTAACAATTTGAGAAGATGAAATATCACGAGGGTACAGCAGAGGCAAACACAGGCCTTGTTGGATATACACACACACACCCACAGTGACACGTACATGTGTAAATTGCACACTCACAACTTCAACACTCTTGGCTTTGATTAATGATGTCCGGTGGGTAACAAGGCGATATTAACATCTCTCCTTCAGACTGTCTCATAAACAGCATTTCATCAGTGTGATCTGAAGAGCTTCCAAACGTCTGTAAGCCAAGCTGGAGGAGTAAACAACAGGAGACCCCAGCTCCCCTCGTAGCAATCACACCACTGTTAGATTTAAGTTAGAAGACTTGTCCTGAGCATTCAGACCACAAACAGGACAGCTTTAAAAGAAGTATACAGTGCTGGTGAGACCTGAGCTGAAACAATCAGGCGTATAATCAATTAGCTGATCAACAGAAAATGCAGGACATTTTCACAGACAAAATTTCAAAACTTTTCCATGACTTCTCAAGAACCCATGATAAAATCCCATGACAATTCACACTCTACAAAACAGGCATTGCTTCATCTCAAAAGTGCAGCACAATTTAGTGGGGCATAGATACGGAAACTTTGGGATTCATGAGCCTACATTATTCAAACATATCAGATTCAAACTGTATTTAAAACATAATTCCAGCTGGCTGGCATACATGGAGTTGTCTTCTATGTTAGTGAATTGAATTTTGTACCGTTGATAGGTCAAAACAATGTCAACTTGAGGTTTCGGGGAAATCGTGATGGCACTTTTCTCCAAACGATTAATTAATTAGGAACCACAGTAATCAATAATGAGAATAACCATTTGCTGCCGCCCTGAGTGAGCTCAAACAGGATCCAGGAGGATGGGTTTGAGTAATAGATCCAAGAGTTTGAAGGTTTATCAGAAGCCAAAACACTGCACAGCACTTTACAACACTGTCTGTGACACTAGATTTTCCTCTGGAAAGTACTGACGGTCATGTTATCCTCCATCTTGATCGTCAGATAAACAGCAGAAATATCCTGTTCATGTTACAAAGTGTTTTAAAAGGAATGTGAATCAGCGTGTATTTCACCGGCAACCGCAGTGCTAGCTGACGTCACACTTGCGGAAAATGTTGAGCCAGGTCCAACGTTTTCTGCTAGATGACCCTGTGTTTTTTTGTGTTGGTATTCCTGCTGTGTCGATGCAGTGGTGTCATTGAAAAGAGTCTGAACACAATGTTATGGATGTTTTTAATCTTAAAGCGAAGTCTGACACCTCCATCCCACTGACACCCAGTTTAATCCTATTTAACATATTAGTCGTTAGCACTTACAGATGTGCCATAATGGCTCTTTTGATATGTTTAACTCTCTCTGTTATCGTATCCCTGCCCACAGTACAGACAGGTATGCAATTTGGCATCAAAGCCTATGAGGAAATCTTTTAATGGCACTTCAGCTGCAAGTCGAGAACTCCAGGGCATAAAATTTAAAATTGCTGGCCTAGTACAGGGATTACAAGGTACTTAGCATGAAAAGATCTGAGCTAACTGATTACAATGTCAACAATACTAACACACACACACACACACACACACACACACACAAACAAGACTTCTTGCGTACTCTGCTGGCACAAGGTCATTTGAGGACAATGTTACAGGGGAATTTATCTCATACATTAAGTAATGAGAGCAGAAAGGCAGCACAATGCTGTGATCTGAGATGGATAACCGTACGACCTGCTGAGCTGACAGACAGGACCACATGGGAATGAGTAAGCACTACTTGACCCCCAAAAGCTGCAGTATGTACATAATGGGATGAATGGGTCAGTATAACACGTAGGAGCCATGTGTAGAAAAAGTAGGTTATGCACACACAGGTACACTTATCTAGGAATACGCACACAGACACAGATCCAATCTGCTGTTTCATGTGTCTTTTAACACTGCTTTTCTTTACACACATGCTCCGGGCTAACATCTTTTTTGCCCTGGCAAATTCTCAAGCAGATGGCATCACATAAAGTTGATAGCCTGCCTCTCCAGCTGACCTTGGCCACTTCAACAAACAGCCTGGCTCTGGCCATGGGCCTGGCCGAGCCAAGCAGCTGCAGTGGCTCTCTGTAGCGACCAGCGCTGAGTGACCTCTACCAGACCGGCGGACTGCAGATCAGCACCGACGTGTGTGTTTTCATCCAACTTAAATATCACACCGGCTGAGGGAGAGGTGCAGCCACTTAGTGAAATCACCTGGTGTAGTGTTTGACTGAATTTAAAACCTGCATTCACGTAGCTGTTTAGTGTTACACAGTTGCACATTACTTGGCTAGACTAACACTCCACCTTTTCACAGGCTTTCATAACCAGATTAACACGATAAGAGTCTTAGGAGCCATTTTCTTGCCTTGTTATTCATTAAACCTGCCGGGGGCCTCGTCTGGATGACGTAAATCTTTGTTTTTCTGTACAGCACGATTGCTCACGTTCACCAGCATACAGTTGGATGCTCTGTGAGGTCAAAGATCAAAGTGTGCAACTGTGTTTTCACAAGCCTCCCTGCACATTTTTCTATCACTCCCTTTGTGTTCTTCACACACAGACCGGGCAGTCTTTACATTAACTCCTTGTGTCTGTGTCATTACAATGGAAAGTCATGTCACTCAGTGGTACTAGTCAAGAAAGGCCTTTCTGTAGAGAGCTGACATACAACTATTAGTCACACAAATCCAAGCCCTGTTCCTTCTGCGCTCATGCTGCATCGCCCGAGACTGTGCAGTGTTTGTAACATCAAACCCTCTCCAAACCAAGTGAAGACCCCCAGAGCAGTGTCAGTGGATTTCTCTCTGCATGCATGCCTGCAGAACACTTTGCTTTCCAATTACTCTGGCTGACATGCCCTGCTCCTCACAAAGCTCTCGGCACTGCTGGCACAAGAAACCACTAAATCACATCATTATTTGGATTACATAATGGGACCACCGACCCATGCTGCATGCCCCAGATACAGCGATGTTTACAGCAGCCAGACTGTGGTGCTGGTACACTGTGGCACCGTCTGGGTCATTACCAAAAGGAGTGCAGGTGTATGATGCTGGTTTGGCGCAGGACAGAGAAGCATGCATGTTTACAGTTCGTGTTTCCCAGCAGCACTGGTGGTCAGACCTCTTACTGGCAGTGATGCTGTGTGACGGGGTGAACGTGCAGCGAGTCGTTGCTCCTGTACCTGCAGGTATTCAAACACACCAGCTGTTGCTCGCACTGGAGCTGCCAAGTGGCCGGCAGTTACCTGATCCAAGTTTCTATTAGTGCACGATGTGGACAGCATTTAGGTATCTGCTGTGAATATCTGGGGTGTCAACTAGTGCATAAAAGTTATGTAACTCAGCCCAACAGTAGCCTAAGTTAGCTCCCAGGCTAACTAGTTCACCGACACACTCACCTCGGTCTTGGTAATGCGGTGTCGAGCCAGCTTCACGACAGCGAAATTGCCCTTTCCTAAAGTACGCTCGATGTCGTAGAAGCCCACTCGGACCGGACCCCGGATCAGCGGTTTCTGGACACTGTCAGCCATGACCATGCTGTTCTAAATGGGACTGTTTGTGGAGGATTAGGAGGTAGCCAGACGAGCAGGGGACACACGGGGGGCTCACACGGGGGTTGCTCGAGCAGCTACAGATAAAGACGAAAGGAAAACAAACCGCCCGCCGCCGCCGCTGCTGCTGCCGCCGCCGCCGCCGCCGCTCGAAGCGTGTCCATTAAAAATAGACAAAGTTGATTTCTGTGTCGCCCTGCCAGCTTGAACGCCAATGTGGCGACACTCTCCCCCGTCAGTGCGGCGATACGAAGCAGGCCATTTGCTGAACCCGGGGGCTGTCACACCACGCTCTCCAATACAATAGAGCGATAATATTTCAGCTCGAGGTACCTCTATCAGCTACGGCGCACACGAGTTGACTTGCAAAGAGGCATCATGTTCTCTGGTTGACGTGTATTGACGTCAAAGCCATAGGGGTATTTGTACAGGGGGCGGGGCCACGAGGCCGCTCCACACTTCAGTGCCAATTGGTTGCCAAGACAACCAGACCCACCTCTTACGTCAACCGGTAAAATTGCTATTCTGAAATCTGTTTGCTCGCCTGCCCTCCTTGATTGCAGGCATAGGTAACTTTGAAGTTTCGCCCTGCAGGTGTTTAATAAGCTGCTGCGAGGGAACAATGCGAGCTGAAGGGGTTAAACTCACTCTACACAATCCTGCAGCTTTTTATTCCTCATTTTATTTGTGCTCTGCAAAGAAAAGAATGAATGGATACAACAGCAATTTAATAAAAAAAATAAATATGCACGGAATAAACATTTAAAAACAACAAAAAGATGCATCTACCAGCACGTCTCCTTTCAGTTATATAAGCCATAAAAATATGCAATTGCCATTACAAATCCCATTTATTATAACATGTAACATTATATAATGTAACATGCAGGACCTCATGTGAAACTAGACATTTTATCAGCCACAAAGACACTTTGGTAAGCAACCTAACAGCGCCATCTGTTGGCTACAATAGGAAATTGAAGCAGCTGTTTTCAGCACAGTTGTATTTGTACTGTAGTAGCAGGCATTTTACATTCACACACACACCTAACATGACACAGACACTCCCTTACACACTCACACACACCCACAAACACATTTGAAAACACTCATGTTATTATCAAATAACAACAAATGCAACCACAACATCTTATAACCAAACTTTATTTGACACCCACATATCATGTTTGAGATTCACACCCAGCAGTTGTTCTCCTCACTTCATGTGGTGACAGTCTAATGCAGAGCGGTGGATTACAGAGCAGGCAGGCAGAACAGCGCTCCGAAGGCCTCCGCTGTCACGCATAGACTTCCTGAATGTAAGAGTTCCAGATGTGCTTTTGGCATTTCCTGTCTAACATTCTCCAAGAACACACTCAGCCTCTCCTTACTGGGCTTGCTACATCTTTCCAAGACACAGTCCCAGCAGCCCACTCAGAAACTAACACGGGCAATTGTGTTCAGTAACGTATGTCCATGGTTATTTTACACATTTACAAGGCAGGCGTATGCTTTCACAAGCTGATGAATGAATCCATAACATACTCAAAAGGTTGAGTTTCCCACACAGTCAGGTGGAGTCAGGGAAAGCCCACAGCTTTGAGGTTTCGGGGTCAGCAGAGTTCTGTCATCAGTGTTTCCGCATGCACTGTCCTGTTCCCTGACATCAGAGTCCAAACAGGAAGCCTTATACTGGGCTCACACCACTCTTGAGGTTTAGAGAAAGGGTCAGAGTAATCTGTGAATGGGACAACTCCACTGCCGTAGAGACAACAGGATCTGTTTGACCTTGTGTCTCATAATATCTGGTGACGTGATTGGAAAACGGCTGAGTAGTTTAATTCTGGATTGTTTACAAGATGAGTAACCTTGCATGAGTCCTCAAAACTCGCACTTATTCCCAGGGTTCAATGTGAAATCCACCATGCCAAATATAGCAGCACTGCTGCACCGCTAACCTGACTCGACTCAGTTATGCTTATTTGACTTCATTAATGCCTCTTTGAAACCAAAGCCTTCGTGCTGCTGTGAAAATACATAATCCCAATGTTAAAGTGTCACTATACCACGTGTGTGGTTTTGAGTGTGTCAACAACTACTGGATCCCCCAACTTTCACTGTAATGCTTTGATTATAACCAAATGTCTGCAGAACTAATGACACTCCCCTCAGCTTCAGCTGCTGTGTTCAGTGCTAATTAGCAAATGTTAGCATGCCAACACACAAAAATGAGACAGAGAACATAGTGAATATTACACCTGCTAAACATCAGCATGCTATCAGGCCTTTGTGAGCATGTTAGCATGCTCACATTAGCATGTAGCTAAAAGAACCACCATGCCTAAGCCTCATAGAGCTGATGTCATGGCTGCAACCTTTTAGCCTCGTTTGATAATAACATTCATTAAAAACATTTGACATATATTAGCATTTTTATATAGCCCATCTTTTACTCGTATCTAAAGGCATGTCATGCTAAGATTCACAATTTGATTGATGATTTGAGAACTCTGTTGGTTAGGGTTGAGAACCAGCTCCAGATTGGAATTCAAACCATATACCTTCGAGCTTATCAATTCCTTTTATGGATGCCAGCATGTTTTTTTTTACATTTGCACATTGCAAACCAATAATGTTAAATGTGTCTACGTTGCTGGAAAGTTGCAGCAAGAAGGTTCAAAGCGTAGCTTCATTTCAGAAAGAAAGAAAGATTACAACAGCGCTGCTCTTGTAATGTCTGTAAAATAAAACGAGTAAAACGAGTGTCACTGCTTCCCAACTAAGCAGCACAATGGTAAAAATCCTATGCTATAATAACATTAGCTCCGCACAGACAGACTTAGCACGTTTTTCTTTGACTAAGAGAACAGTTAAACCATGGAGCGTTTGCACACTTAAGTCACATGCATGTCTTTTTTTCTTGTTTCTACACTGTGTTCAGACTCAGATAATAAAACAGTTGCATTAATGCTAATGTTATTTCCACAGGGGAAATTGATCAGGAATCCATACGGGAACTGATAAAGAAGTTCGATAAGCAGAATCAAAAATGACACTGGTATCAATAAAAACCTATCAGTTTCTATCAATACTGTTGGTGGGGTTCTGGGACGTTCATGCCTAAATGTGGACTCAGTTGACAAAACTCTGGCAAACCCTGCTTTAAGCATGTATCTAGATGCTGGATGCTGAGGATGCTGGAGATACACACACAGGAGAAAGGTTATTGGAACATGGGTCCAGGCCGACACCTGTTTAGTAATCCTGCACCACACAGGTAACCAGTAGAGTGTGCGAGAAAGAAAGGGATGGAGAACATTGTGTTCCTCTGTCTAATTGGGTCAAATTGGAAAGCTGGTATGAGGTTGCTGGACACTCACAGAGACCAGACAGGCATCAACAGTGTTATCCATAGATCTCATTTTCCACCCACCCAGCCTGCCGGCTCTGAGCTCTGCAGGTCTCATAGATGTCGTTGGTCACAAAGCCGCTCTCCCTGTCCGCGCATGACACGTTCTCATAATCGTCACACTGGGAGCCCTGGGAGGGAGCACAGGAGTACTTTGTCATGATGTCTGCCAGTATCCTGCTGTCCAGAGCAGTGTGAGGCAGTTTGGTAACGTCACTGAAGGCGTAAGGTCCTTGTATGGCATAAGGTGAAGCTGTTGTTGGCATCCATGGTTTTGATCTACTGGGGTAGCTTTCGGTTTCTGTCTTCCTCCTGAAATTGAAACAAATGACATCAAAGGATCAGCACAACATGCTGCTCGGTGAAGTTACCTCTTCACAGACCACACAACATGAGGAAACACTTCATGTGGTCTGTGAGCTTTGAACCACAAATTTTACTAGGACTAAAAATACAAGACAAGTTACATATGCCCTTAAAATGTGTGCTGACATTAGTTAAAACTGAGTAACTACATGGAGAAGAGCTGCACTGATGTGTCATATTAATAAGTTAATATTCAATAAATGCATTTTACAGATATATATTAACTAATTGTGCAAAAAAGGACATTATTGCTTCTTAAATTCTTCTTAACATTTCCCTTTATAACTGCATCTAGAAACACAATGTTTTATATTTGAAGTACAACAGTACATGGTATGGTTTATAGTGTAACAGCTTATATTTTTCTGCTTTTACCTCTTAGCATGCTGTCTGTAGCAAAAGAACCCAGCAGCTGCAAACAGCAGCAGCAGCAGAGCAGGAATAGTTGCATAAAGGATGTGGGAAACATACAGGGTGTTGTCTGAGAGAGAGACTGCAAAGGAAAGAATATTACTAAGCATGATGTCTTTTGAGAAGACTTTAAAATGTTGACCTTTATTCTTGTATAGTTAGAGCATGTCACAATTCTGTAGCTACTTAAAAGTCCAGTGTGGAGGCTGTAGGGGCATCTTTTGGCAAAAATGGCAACTAATATAACTATTTTTTTATTAGGTTATACTCACCTGGAAATAAGAGATGTGTTTCGTTAACTTAGAATGAGCCGATAATATCTACATATGGAGATGGTCCTCTTCAACAGAGAGCGCCATGTTGTTCTACAGTAGCCCAGAATGGACAAATCAAACACAGGCTCTAGAAAGGGCCATTCAGATTTTCGCTTTGTTGTATTTTCACGTTGGCCACCGCAGTTCACCTACATGCTTGGCACATAGAAGGAGTTTGAGTTCTGCAACCTCATCACTAGACGCCACTAAACCCTACACACGTTAACTTTAAAACAACATGTTTTAGAAAACATACAGGCTCTTAACTCTAGGTATCAAGAACAAAATTTTCTTCTCTTACCCGATGACTCAGGTAGTCCTATTTTTATCGTCTCATCCCTCTCTGTAGTTGAGAACACGCTGGGCCTCAGAGTTGGAACTGGTGCAATCAGAAAGCAGATTAACACCATCAGTTGGCAACACAACAAGAAAATTATTTGTCCCTGTTTACATTTCCTTGTTATTAGATGATGTGGTCATGTGCATCTCTATGCACATTTAGATTAAGAGAATGCTTCACCCACAAAAAAATTTGTGAATTAGTCATCCCGTCTTACTTTGAATTTGTGAAGAAAACTTTGCTTTTCTTGCATACCTCCAGGAAAATGGAGAACATATTAGTTTATTGATTGGTTGGGGGACACATTTAACAACAGCAAAACTATACCAAAAAATCTGTTTGAAAACTCACACAACACGTGCAGAATAATCCAAGCCTTATTTATCCAGTCCTATGCTCAGTAATTCCCAAACACATGCATTTTGGCTAAAAATCCTTAGTATTGGAGTCTGGCTTTAAAGAGAGTATAGATACAGTAAGTTTCACTTTCAGTTCAGTTTTAAATGATAAGGTTTTTGCAAAGACGCATGTGATTTTAAGGAAAACTGTCAGGAAGATTTGGGTACTGACATTACAGATGAGGTGCATGTATTGAAAATATTCACAGTAGCTCAATAAATGTTTGGCATGCTTTGATACAATTCAAAGTTGTCCACAGATTGCACTTCTCTCCCACTAGACTATACAAACAATATTCAAAGGCTTCACAGCTCTGTGTGAAATGTTTAAAAGATCAAGGAACACTGTCTCACTAATTCCTGCAATGCCATAGGTTGCAAACCTTTTGGGGTCATTTATTTGAGTTTTTTGCTACAGCCTTTAAGAAGGAGTTTCCCCCTGCCCCTTTACCCACACTATTTGGGGTGGTTGAACCAGGTAGAGTGAAGGATACATACAACTTGTATGTAGCTCAGTGTAATTGTGCGTACATAAATACATCTATGTATGCTAATTTGAGTGCAATAGCACCTGCACACACATTTGTGTGTGCTGTAGGGCATTGTGCAATGTGGACTGGCACTTCATAAACCTGTGCAATCAGGCGGTGTGCAATTCAACTAGCACTTTAACATGGGCAATGTGCAATAATATTAACCCTTAAAAACCATCGCACCTTAACACTTGAGCACTTAGCACATCGCACTTTAATTTAGCACTCAAGCACTTTTGCACTTTCAACCGGTCCCCTAATTCTTGGTCTATCATGTCTGTATTACTGTTCGCTATATGTTTGTTTATTTGTTGTTATTGTTTTTTTTGTTTGTTTGATTAGTCAAACATCAACCTGCCAAGGGACTGTGGATGGAAATTAGCCATTGGCTACAATCCTACATATTTACATTTAATGTTCATCAATATGTACTGTCCCTGTTTTTAAATAAACAAATAAAAAACAAACAAAAAAAAAGGATAGACCGATGCTCAGGCCATCTCTCTGTCCACACTGCTAGCAAGAAAACTGTTGCTTCAATTTGGAAATCTGAGAAGCTCCCAACATTTGATATGTGGCTGAAGAAATTAGGTCATGTTTTACATTTTCAGAAAATTAGATTCACCCTGTCAAACAGAGAGGGACTCTAGGAAAATCTGGTAACCAGTCATTAGTTTGATTGAAGAATTTAAGTGAATGGGTAATGGTTTAACAGGTTAACTGTGCCATGGTGTCATATGTCAATACCCTGTAACTTGTGAGATAACTTATGTGTAATATTTTGTTTTTCCCTTTTTTGTCAATGCTCCATTTTGTTTTTTCTTTTCCTGTTGGTATGTTTCTGTACTGTACTTACACTGTTTTGCAAAAACCAATAAAGAGATGTTGCATGTACTGTATTCCATGTGACCTGTAGATTATACACAATGTAAACAACGCAAACCTTAATATATTCTGACCACTAGAGGTCTTCATTTACACTGAGGAGAAACTATTATAAAACTAAGTGACAAAAAGTAGCGATGTGGTGGTTAAGTCTGACTTTTCTTGATTTTAGAATAAACACATTTACAGTCACGTGTTATCTCTATCCCACAGAAACATCATGCATACGAGGACAGTGCATTTGGGGTGGTCAAGTGCATGTTGTACCTGCATGTGCTGTGTTCCCTTCATCAGTAAATACTGGTACTTTTTCTGCAAAAGACATAGAAAAGAAGTCAGCATGATTCAGCCTTTCAATTCTTGCAAAATTATGTAATCAATGCTACTTTACTCAGCTCATACAAAAGATGAAATACATAAAAGCACACATTCAAAAACCATTTTATATCTACAATAGAGGGAAAAAGCTTAACATCAGAAAGAATCATTAGAGAAAAGGAAGTAAAAATGAATCAAAAAATAAAACAAGGCCAACATAACCTTCAGACGGAGTGTTTAAAGTAAAAAAAAAGTGCTCACAGACTCAGTAAGGGGTGTTTCATATTTTTTAAGTCCTTGATAAGACATAAAACCAGTAGGTTAATTTATAAATAAACATTAAACAAAGGCAGATATATCTTTTTCAGTTTCCAGAGATCAGAGGCTTACAGTAATCCAGGCAACCAAAATCAAAATTGCGCATTACTTGTTTAGTACTAGTGGTTGACAGCAGTGGCCACATTTCAGTAATGGTTTTTGGAAGATAAAAGTCAGATTT
>NC_065507.1:20611616-20708022 GCF_006386435.1 Epinephelus moara | reverse complement strand
GATCTCATTTTGCACTTTGTTTAGTATAATTTCACACCCTGGGCTGTGGTGTTACAATCATTCACATCAGACTTGCCCTTGTGAGCCTAAACTAAGTTTTCATTGGTGTCACCGACTCTGCCTTCAGAAATAATGGCTCTTTTCCTCAGTTATTAGGTTGTGTAAATAGTATCGTCAGTCTCTTTCACCAAGTTGCATGCTTGTGAAAACATGTATGGGAATGTGTAGCTGGCCTGCAGGACAGTAGCAGCTGCAGCAACTGGGAGTCTATGTAAAGGCGTTTTTTTTTTTTTAATCCAAAATTGAGACACAAACAGCATAGGTGGATTATGAGACAATGGGCCCCTGGGTACGGACATGCAGAAGGCCCTCTCCACCTTACGTAAGAGCAAGACACACAGGCTCTGTGGTTGTTTTGCAGGTTTTTCTGTTGTTGCTGCATCTCTGTGGTTGTTTTGTGTTTCTTTGAGGGATTTTTGTGAATCTTTGGCTGTTTTGTGTCTTTTTCTAATTGTTTTATGTTTCATTGAGGTAATTTGGTGTATTTTTGTCATATTGTGTTGACTTGTAGTTGTTTTGTGTCTTGTTGTTATGTTTTGTCTCTTAGAGGGATTTTTGCGTCGTTTTTCTTTGCATTTTTTTGTTGTCTTTCAGTGTCTCTTTGTAGTTATTTTGTGTCTCTTTGTAGTTGTTCTGTGCCTCTTAAAGGTAATTTTGTGTCTATTTGTGGTTGCATTGTGTCTCCACTGTAATTTTGTGTCTCTTCACCATAATTTTGTGTCTCTTTGGGGTAATTGTGTGTCTTTTTGTCATTTGTGTCTTCTTGTGGTTGTTTTGTGTCTTCTTGTGGTTGTTTTTTGTCTTTTTCTAGTCTAGAACTCCCTCCCACGCAACATCAAAAATGCAGACTCCCTACAGACTCTCAAATCACTGTTAAAAATCCATCTGTTCAAACTGGCTTTTCCCTAGTTTCCACCAGTCATTTTTCATTTTTCATTTTTATTTTATTATCACTGACATTTTTCAGCACTGTAAAGCGCCTTTGAGTTTCCTGAAAAGCGCTATATAAATCTGATGCATTATTATTATTATTATTATCATTTTGTGTATCTTTGAGGTCATTTTGTGTTTGTTTTGTGTATCTTTGACGCAATGTTGTGTATTTTTTGGTTGTTTTGTGTCTCTTTGCAGTAGTTCTGTGTCTCTTCACGGTAATTTTGTGTCTCTTTGGGGTGATTATGTATATTTTTGTTGTTTGTGTCTTATTGTGGTTGTTTTTTGGTCTTTTTCTAGTCATTTTGTGTCTCTTTGTGATTGTTTTGTATTTCTTTAAGGTCATTTTGTGTCTCTTTGTGGTTGTTTTGTGTATCTTTGAAGTAATGTGTATTTTTTGGTTGTTTTGTGTCTCTTTGCAGTAGTTCTGTGTCTCTTCACGGTAATTTTGTGTCTCTTTGGGGTGATTATGTATATTTTTGTTGTTTGTGTCTTATTGTGGTTGTTTTTTGGTCTTTTTCTAGTCATTTTGTGTCTCTTTGTGATTGTTTTGTATTTCTTTAAGGTCATTTTGTGTCTCTTTGTGGTTGTTTTGTGTATCTTTGAAGTAATGTGTATTTTTTGGTTGTTTTGTGTCTCTTTGCAGTAATTTTGTGTCATTTTGTGGCAATTTTGTGTCTCTTTGGGGTAATTTTGTATATTTTTGTTATGTTGTGTCTTCCTGTGGTTGCTCTGTCTTTTTAATAGTCATTTTGTGTCTCTACAAAGTAATTTTATGTCTCTTTGAGGTAATTGTGTGCATTTTTTTGTCATTTTGCATCTTCTTGTGGTTGCTCTCTGTCATTTTGTAGTAATTTTGTGTCTTGAGGTATTTTTTTTTATATCTTTGTGGTGTTTTTATCATATTGTGTCATCTTCTGTTTGTGTTGTGTCTTGTTTTAATGATTTTTGTCCGTTAGAGGGAATTTTGTCTCTTCTTTGGTCATTCTGTATCCCTTTCCCTTGCATCTTTTTGTGTCTCTTTGCAGTCTTTTTGTGTTCTTTGTCATCATTTTAAATCTCACTGTTAGGTACATGTTAATTTGAGTGACATTTTGCACGTAAAGACCAAGGGGGGGGCTGACACTTTGGGTCCCTGGGCCTGTGCCCGGTAGGCCCCTTCAGTAATGCATCCATAACAAACAAGGGAGAGACTGATTAAGAGCATTACATTGGCTTCAGTGGTCAGTGTTTGATCTGGACTCAGGGTACAGTTCCTTAAAAATACCACTTTCTGAGAGTCCAGAGTCGTTTGTCCTTTTTTGTTTAAAGCCTGAGTCACAGTGATCTGTCAACATTTTATCACTCCAGAAGCTTTTACATTGGGCACGCTCTGGTAATTGTTGGCAGCAGTCATTTTCTTATCTATATTACACTGTTTAAATAAAAATACAGACATATTCCGGCATATTAATCTGCTCACATCAGACATTATAAATGTCTTAGTGCCACTGTGTGCAATTGTGCTGCATTCACTCACTGCTGTGCCCAGACTAGATAAGGGGCGAAGGCTGTAAACAAAATGTCCAAAGTATTTTCTCACAAGTTCAACAGCATTTCTTGGAGAGCTTTTCACAGAAAGCATGTCCCTAATGAAGCCAAAGATAATAAGAGGAGGGAGAGGGAAACTGCAAAGACAGCCGGTTAGATAATTTGGCTTGGAGATATTCAATTTGCCGAAGATCCACCCAGTACACACTGTGTACGGGCGGCTGGAGTGAGGGATTTAGTCATGTGGGTTCAAGAGAGTTAAGCAAAGACCTTTTTTTTTAATATTTCTTAACTCCCTGATAAATAGCGTCCATGGTTTTCTGGTGCATTACTGGAGGATTCATATCAGCTGTTTTCACAGCTGTTCTTCTCGAAGCCTCGGTTTAGAGAAACGTGTTATATCCAAAAGCGAAATCTGAGTGTATTGTAATTGATTTTAGAGCTGCGGGGAAGCACCGGTGCGGTCTTGTACTATAGAAATAAGGAACATGCATCAAAGAAATCTATACAGCAGCTGTTCAATGGCAGACTTTAATAAAGTGCTGTGTGAGAGGCAGAGGCCACACAGTGAAGAAACACATAATTACAACATTAGAAATAATATAGGATAATTAGCACTGAAATAAAACCAATTACAACTAGAGGCCAATTTGCTATGAGATCAGTGGTGCAAGGTAGTTACGACAGTCCCCAGTGCAGGTTATCGTGCACACATTGTCCGTCACATGATCACAGACTTGACATTGGAAAACATCAACATACATATTACCCAGAAATCATCATTGTACTTCTGTATATAACAAAAAATACAGAAGAAACCCAGAAATTAAGATATTATTTTTGAATTTAACAATTTTTATAGTAGATTTATAGTTATAAAATAAGCATCTATGGTTATTAATAAGTGGAGCCATGCTATTGACTGTTTTATAAATAAAAAATAAACATGATGGTGATGGGTTTGCCCTCTTCAAGGGCATATAGCAAATGGCACTGTTTTTAATTTAATGAGTTCCTCTTTGAACACAGGCATATTTTAAAGGTGGCAGTCACTCATAAGGACCCATTCTCCACCCAATGCATTGTTGGAGGGCCCACTCTCTCCACTCTATAACCCCCCCACACACACACAAACAGGCCCTAGAACAACTGCCCTGCCTGCACTGTCTATATTTATGCCCCTGAATGAGAATTTGGGACAGGAGCGTAGAGCGGGGGAGCCAGGGGCCCCTTCTCTACTTCCCACCCCCTACTTCCAACCTCACCACTCAGACCACAGCCATCTTCAAACTCGGCCTTCGTTATGATCTCAACTACACACATGTAAAGTTTCATGTCTGCATCTTGCTTGGTTGTGACACTAATCTGTCCACAGACACACAGAAATATTAACATTTGGCAAAGCACTGGAAACCACTATTTTGGTAGTTCCAGCTAAAATAGGTGTCACCAGGGCCACAGTTTGCCATGATGAAATGCACTCACACACACACACATAAGGTCAAAGTACCAGCCATTATGACGTCAAGGATGGTAAAATGACAAGTCTATGAAACCTCAAATTTAGAAAAAGACATTTACTTTCCGTTTTGCCTTTCTAACGAACAAGCCAGGGTATTTCAGTGTGTTTTATCTCCACTCCTGCAAAGGTCAGTGGGACCCAAAATAGAGGCAAAGCAGGCTATTTTAGATTTGAAACATGATTGTTCATTCTTGTAAATCATGTGAAATTATAACAGCTGGTTGGCACATCAGCATTTCCATCTCCAATTCAACTGAGCTCCATCTCATATCCCGATGAAAACTCTGTAAAAACCCAGAAAGTGGACCTTGAGTTGTGATTGCATTTAAGATTTTGTCTCATTTAGCCTAAGTCATGAAAACAGCACAAGGCATACAGTACATTCCAGCTGCCAGTTTTTTAGGTACACCCAACTAAAACTACTATTGGTGATACAAGATATTAAAGGTGTACTATGCAGGATTGTAGATAATTATTCGTAAAGACACTTGCCAGTGTGAATAAAAATGAAAGCCAAGCCCAGATTCACTCTCGTTCGGTGTTTTGCCTCACTACTGTGTCTCTTGGATGCCTTCTGCTTATGGTCTGGCACTTGGTCGCTACCTTTTTACAAAGCCCTGACCTTACATGACTGCTGTGGGGAAACACACACACTAACATCCCAAACACTGACAGTAAGAGGAAAATAAGAAAATACAGGCCGAGGGCAGCGTCTCTGCAGAAAAATACAGCACCACACACTTTTAGTGGGTCATAAGTGATGATTGAGAGGGACTTGTGAATGAGTCTGTACATTGTGTTTTGGGGAAAATCCTGCATTGATCGCAAGTGATTTTATACACAGACGTTTCTTAAGTGAAGCATACAACAGGAGAAAAAGTTGGATATTAGAAAGGAGTCCTGGGGTGTGACACACTAGACTCTAGATTGAGGATCTGAGCCAGTTATTCCCCTAAAATATCTAAGCTGCTCAGTCGAACACTTCTACTTTCTGCAAAGGTTTGTACTAGGAGATTTTCTGCATGTGATGTAAAAGAAAGGCACAAATTGAACAGGGCGGTAAGACCCCACAACATGCTACATTTTACTATCGCAGTAATGAGGTGTACAGTGAGGTGTATATGTGCAGCTAGAGCAGTGAGAGTTTTTTGTTAAAGCTGATCTCACAGCTTCCATCAATAAAATATGCCCTTTGTGAAAGTTTTCCACGTCCAACAAAGTTCTTTTATAAATACAGATCATGCCATTGAGATTAAAACTGGCGTCACAGGAACTGCACTGTACTGATTTGTAATGGGGACAAGCACCACTGGACATCTATACAGATGTTCATAGCAGCTGGTGAGGTGTCAATTTTGTTGAATACACAACCCAATGAAATAGGAAATGAGTCCAACATAAAAAACAATGCACTGAGGTGAAAACTGAGTAAATGTTTTGGGGTTTTTTCTTTACCCAAACGAACCACCTTGATAGATTTCCAAACTACAGGTGCCAAATTTCAGCGGATACGATCATACTTTGAATTCCCAGACATATCCACATTTTGCCTTTTGTTATTCAAAAATGTTTCACAGAGAAAACACTCCCTCATGATTCATGTCTCTGAACTTAAAACAAATCCCTCCATAGATTCTGAATTCCACCGGTGGTAAGCAGTCTTTCTCCCAAAGCCAAGTAGGCTTTTGCAATGTGGTCCCCGTTAGCTTCGTAGTCACTCTGTCAGATAATAAATCAATCTCAACTGTGCTGAATTCCTCCGTGGTTGCAACCTCTTCAACTTCTCCATCATCCTCCAGCAACTGGTTGTGATGTGCTCTTCCTGAAGGCCAGACAGCACACACAACAGTTCATCCATTACTTACAGCATGTACTGAAGGGTGAGAGGGCCAGACTTCACCACAAGAATCAGCTGCTCATCTAGTTTTGGGTTTTTGTATGAGCTATATGCCACCTGCCAAATCCAATACAGACTCTGGTGTTCCAGTTTATGAGGTAAAGATGATATGATAATATGTTTCATACAATGTCACTGAGTCTAATGGTGTGTTCATACTGTTTATCTAACTGGACTGTGGTCACAGTGGTGCACTAAATTTACTGGTGACAGGCTGTGGGTTGAGCTGTAGCACCCCCACCTGTTCAACTGGAGTAGCATGTTTTGGGAACAATTTGACCACCATGAACACCAAGTTGCACATATCTTAAAGCTGTTGTTGGTAACTTTTATCAAAAAAATAACTTCAAGAATCAAAATTCTGTTACTGCAAGTGTTTTCAGAAACATGTTTTAGTGTACTGTTGAGCTGTAAAATGAGAACGTTGGTGCGGCCAGGTAGGTGGTGCTTGGTTTGATCACCTTTTTCCAACAAACTCATTTTACAGCTCAACAGTACACTAAAACAGCGGTTCTCAACTGGTCCAGATAGCTCCTTAGGCATTAGTTCAAGGTCCACACAGGGATAAATTCAGCATCATACTTGCATTTGGCCATGTCGTCAAGTTTGCTAGACAGCTTGGCTGAATCCAAATGTCCACCCTCTGGACTTGTTGACTGAGCCCTTGTGAACTTCAGTTGTATGTAGTGTGACTGTAATATTTACTGTCATCACATAACGTCTGCAAGGGCAGAGACTGCAAGTGGCTGATAGACAGCCCTCCAGACTGTTTTATGCGTTGCTGTGGAAACGTGTAACTATCGCTGCTGTCACATTCACATATATGTCACAGAAGAAGATGATGAACAGTGCTGAACTCATCTGTTTCTGCAGATAACAAGATATGAATCCCATGTATTTTTTGTGACTAAACAAAAATGTATTCATACATCTCTATATAACAGGCTGCAGCGTTCAAAAACAGAAATGTTTGCAACTAAGGACAGAACTATAACTCAATAAATTGGGTATAACTGACATTAGAAACCTTCTTTTGTTGTCTTTCAGCCAATTTTTAGCCTATTACACTACACAGCCCGATAGGCAATAATAAAATACTTTCTCAGTCCCTCTACAGCCTAGACTTATACATATCTCTGTATCATGATGTGGTTGAATATCATTTCTGGCCAAGTTACATTTTTAATAGACCTAACTATCAATAACTATTTTACACATCCATAAGTCTGCACCCCAACCAGACTCTCTGGAAGTCTTCAGAAAGTCCGCTTGAGGCCCCTTGTGAACTGGATGAATTGTAGCTTCAGACAGCCCTAAGCACTCCCAGACTTCCCGGGAGTGCTTACGCAAAGTGTGGACATTTAGGCTGAATCCAAATGTCCGGACTTCACCGCACTTGCAGATTCGCGGACTTTGCGTAAGCACTCCCGGGAAGTCTGGGAGTGCTTAGGGCTGTCCAAAGCTACAATTCATCCAGTTCACAAGGGGCCTCAAGCGGACTTTCTGCAGACTTCCAGAGAGTCGGCTTGGGGTACAGATTTCAGCAGACTTCATTAATTTAATAACCCACAGTTCATTGCAATACAGATGTGATGTGGGTTTTTCAGCTGCAGAAAAGAAATCTCATAAATGTGTATAATAGTTATTGATAGTTAGGCCTATTAAAATGCTACTTGATAATATTCAACCACATCGTCGTGATAATGACTGAAAATGTATTTTATTATTGCCTCCTATCAGGCTGTGTAGTTAAATAGGGGAAATAATGGCTGCAAAACAGCAAAAGACGGTCTTTAAATGTCAGTAATACCCAGTTTATTGAGTTATAGTCCTGTCCTTTGTTACGAACATTTCTGTTTTTGAACTGTGTAACCTGTAACATAGAGATGTATTAATAGCCTACATTTTTTTCAGTCACAAAAAGGCTCTACATGGGATCACAGACTTTACGTGATGATGGTAAATACATTACTTACAACCGAAGTCTGTGAGGGCTCAGTCCACAAGTCCAGAGGGTGGACATTTGGATTCAGCCCTAGTTTGGTGTCCGTCCGTTAGTCACTCACTCTAAAGCAGGAAACAGCACTTCAAAATAAAAACTTTGTGCCGGAAATTCACTCTACTTCAAAATAAAATGTGTGTTGCAGTTGCAGTCCATTCAGGATGGACCCACGACCCACGACGCACTTTTGGACCACGACCCTCCAGTTGGGAACCCCTGCACTAAAATATGTCTATGAAAAAATCTGAGGCGAGAAAAAGGAAATGCAGTAACAGAATCTTGATTCATATTTGATCAGCGCTGCCTTGTTTGACAGTTTGACCACAGCTACCAGCAGTGACTGACTTGATTGACAGCTGGGTCAGAGACTCCTCGGCTTTGATTGGCTGTTTTCAGTGCACCGTGGTAGATTCTAGCGAATGCCATCAGAAGCAGTAGGAAGAGGAGGAGGGAATCAAATCATAATCAAGTGTAATAAGTTCCATTATTTTGATGAAGCAGTTAAAATAGTTACATTACTCATTAAATTTTTAACAGGGTAACTTGTAATCTGTAACTATTTACATTTTTAAAGTAGCCCTTCCATACAACTCTGCCCATCTTCACATCCACAGCTCCCATATCTGCCAGACACTGTGTTTTTCCCTGAGGTATGCCAGCTGCAGATGATTTTAGTTTTGGACGTGATGCAGCACAGACATACAACGTGTGGGACCAGCCTCTCATTGGGCCGAAATCCACCACAACAGACAATAGGCCCATTGTCACCGCAGACATTTCGACATGTCACAGCAGCACAAGCACAGGTGTTATTAATAACTTTAATAAAGGATGCACTTGTGTTGTGTGTTGTAGCTCCAGGCCCCTCGTAATGAGCTGGCTCATTGGCATGGCTTTATTAATAAAAGAGAGCCGTCATTATTTATATCAGTTCATCTCTGTTTTCTCTACTGTGACAAGTTTAAACATCTGCTGTGAAAAAATTAAATGTCACAGACAGTTAAAAGAAAACAAGTAAAAAAACGGAGTCAACTGAACAGTTATTCATTAACTGTCCACATATGGAGAAATTTTTATAATTTAGGAAACTATTTGCTGGAGAAACTCAATACACAGCATGAGTGCTATGCTTTAATCATTGTAAATCTATACAATATTCTCAGATGTTGAATTGATAAGATGAGATGCCTCTATAAAGAGTCGTGAGAAGTTTTCTTATAGATGTGGACGCTTATCAGACCCTCTGAAAACAAAGCGCATGAGATATTTGCCCGATGTGTCTTGATTTCTCACCATCTCAGCTACTTGTTGGTGAAGATTCTCACTCATCCAGGTCGATACGATACAATACAGCACTTAAGGTCTCATCTATTGTGTTCTATTATTACATTACTGGAGAATATAGTCAGCAGATTAATCCATAATTAATTTTTTTGTGCCATCTAATAGTAGCAAAAGCACAGTTCACTAATCCTGTTGTTCCTAACCTTGGGGGCCCAACCACCATTAGGAGTCCCCACAGCTTCATGGGGTTTATGGGGTTCAAGAAATCCTTAAAAAAATAAAATAAAATAGTCCTTTTTCTCATTATTTCATGTATTTCTCTGAAGTAAACTGAATGAATTTGTTAATTTCAAAGGCTAGATATAAACTTAAGCCCCACGGGATAAGGGCATTGTGAAGACCTCAAGCTTTATTCAAAGAGCCTTTATTCTCTGCTAAACAGTGTCATCATGCATTTGTGAAGTACAAAGTTAAAACAATCAAAGTGCTTAAAGAACAATGGCCAAGTGTCAGGGAGAAGAAAATACTTAATTTGTCAAAAAAAAAGAAGCCTATTAAAAATCTTTTGGATATTTCACATTCAAAATTTGAGGAACCCAAGATATAAAACTTCTTTTGTCCCATTTTACCTGACTCTACCCTATGAATAAATTCTACAATTCTACAACAGTAAAATCCAGTTTTTACATTCATGCATGCGTAATAATAATCTAATGATATATAATACTATAACAGTCACAGGGGACATTTTGGTTTTGCTTTTTCTATACTCACATACTTTTACTTACTTTTACTTTTACTTGTAACAGACTAATTTGCAGAGTGGTACTAGTACTTTTACAGAAGTAAAGGATTTCAATAGGCTGTATCTTCCACCACCTTTTTTAAAGTCAAATCTTTATTGACAACACAGAAAATACAGAAACAAAGAACTGATTAATCAAGATCAAGATCTGGATTAACTTTATTGTCCTACAGAATGAGACATTTGTCTTGGGCCCTACACCCATACTGCAGCCATAGAAATACAACATAGTACATGGACAAATCAGCATTATACCCATTGTAGCGATTAGAAACAGAAAAGATAAATAAATAAATAAATAAATAAATAAATAATATCTTACACTAAAAATACCTCTACAAAATGCAGATCAGCAAATCATCATAATCCAGTGCAAGATATGGTTTTATCTGCCATTGTTTAAAAGCTGTATAGCCAGAGGTGTGACTGAATTTTACAAACAACATCAGAACAAGGGAACCTTTAAATGAAAACATTAAACAGGGAGCACAGATAGATTATTTTGCAGCTTTCTTATTTTTTGTGTCAAAAATGGTTTTAATGTACTGTTTAATTTCATGTTCAAATGCTAAAAATAAAGGGTTAGAGTGGCTAAATTTGGATTTATGAGTAGCCTATGATACTTTGCCAGAATGATCATCAAATTGATTATATTGTTACTGTGAATACAAAACAGTATATTTTCCCAATGAGGAGAAAATTCAGAGTCAGTTTTATCAGCTACCAGGACACAGCTTTCTAAAATTGCTTAGTAGGATCACTGCCAAAAAAGGTGCAGTGCAGCATGATTTATAGATACATTTCACCAAATGAACAGTTAACTCAAATGTCTTTCTTCAACATAAGAAGATAATGGCCTGCAGGATGATGTGCGTATTATTTTGAAGGACACTTCCCTTACTTTAGCAGTAAGGAGGTATTTGTGTGGAAGATTCCAAATATTTCTCCAATTCAAGTCACTGACAAAGCAGCAGGAGTGCTAATGACATATTTTTGATTTAATGAATGTATCTTATGGTTATAATTTGTTAGGATACTAGTCAGGGACCTGTGTCTCCAACACGTGGCCGACAGAGGTGACTGTGACCGGGTCATGAGCTGTGAGCGCCGCGATGCAGCAGCGGCCCCCGGTGGTCAGACGCTGTAACTGCACCGTGTGTATGAGGACAGTCGAAGATGGCGACAGGAGTCCTTCACAGAGTCAGCGGTGGTCTGGGTCGGGCTAAAAGCAGGGCCCAGTCGGCCGGACAGCTCGTCGTATGGAGCAGGTGGGACAGTGTACAGTGTACATGTGGAGTTATCGTGTCTGTGGTGTCTGTAGTCCGCTGCTGTGTCTGTATTTCAGCAGGTTTGTGTGGTGGCTACGATGAGCTGGGGCTAGCTAGCCCGGTTACAGCTAGCCAGCCCTCAGTGGCCTTCAGCTGTGTCTCACAGCAGAGCTTCACCTTAAACACTTTAGTTTGACATGTTTAACTGTAAAGCTGCGTGTGTTTGAGGGTGGCGGTGAAAGAGTGCAAGTTTCTGTCATCTTCTGTTACTGAGCATCCCAAATGTTCAAGGTCAATTTGGTTTGTTGTGTAAATGCGATGCTCATGTATTAAAGCAGTGTGTAATACTGAAGGATGCACAGTTAGCAGTGGAGCAGGAAGTGCTCACATCTGATAGGAGAAGCAGCAATACTACAGTGTAGAAATACTCTGTAAAAGTCATGCAGGTAACATTTTAATAGCATCAAGATGCACTGAAAGTCTTGCCTCCAGTGTACTGACACATAAATAGACACAACAGCTGAGAACAAGGACAACACAGCTGGACAAATAAAGGTAAAACATACACAAATATGGAAAGAATAGATGAAAATATAAATGTTATATAAGTATTTACAAAAAGCACCAATGCCCAACTATTAAAAAATTAAATGTCTACACCCAGTTCAAGTGTCCTGTTGGTTGTAAACTATACAGTTGGTGCAGAGACATTAATACCAAGTGTGTACACATGGGCTGCATGATTATGTACAGTGTACTGTATACAGCTTGCAGGGTGTATACTGACAGTGACAGGTGATATGTACAGCGAAATTATGATCAGAATAATGCAGATTTTTATATGATCGGATAATTATTGATGCTTTCATGTGAGCGTCACTTTAGTGTTGCAGCTAAATTTTTATTACTTTATATGCTGCTGAGTAGCTTGTGTATTCTCCCAGGTATAAATATCCTATCTTATACTATTATATCATAACACATTATATTTTATGTGTTATATACACATTACACATGCTTATACTATGTAATTATTCTTTTGTCTGTCATTATATAATTATACTATACCGTATACATGTATATGAACACATCCTTTACATTAATACTGTGTAACGTTCCTGTGCGGTTTCCTACTGTGCTATATTTAACCACTTAGTGTGCAATAAGATTTATATATTTATATTTTTCTAGTAAAATAACTACTCTACATTTTACATCAATCACATACACTCTCTGTATAAGTGAACTGTGTAAAGCATTAATGGATTTATATTATTTTATTTTACTTGTTTGGGTTTTTATCATATTTTTAACTTTATTTAGCACTCAACCACTTTTGGGTTTTTTTACCCTTTTCTCTTGCTGTTGACTCTTGGGTTGCTGTAACGTGTGAATTTCCCCGGTGTGAGATAAATTTATCTTATCTTAAGAATACATCATATTTGTCCATTATATCTTGTATTATTTATCTGAATCTGTAACGTAACTAGTAACTAAAAACTTAAAGTATCATAAATAAAGTGGACTAAAAAGTACAATATCAGTATTTGCCTCTGAATTGTAGTAGAGTAAAATAATAATGTAGCAGAAATGGAAATGCCTCAAAACTGTACCTGAGTAAATGTGTTAAATTAATTTCCACCACTGACTGTGGGATGCTGTGACCTGCTGGATCACAGTGTGTAAACTAAACGCATCAGAGGTGCTGACATTTCAAGTCTGTATTTTGACTGAAGTATTGTAAAATCTTTCTGCACAGTGACATGTAAGTCATTCCACTTGAGTGCAAATCTAACATCTGATCAGAAATCAAGATTAGGAAGCCAGTCTTGCCCCAGATTCACACTGGTCTCACCCATCCAGTTGTTGTTCATTGTGACTCGTGTGTGTTTGCAGGGGATTTGCAGCATCAAGCAGCAGAAACGGAAAGGACAGCTGGTTCAAGTCACTGTTTGTGAGGAAAGTTGATCCCAGGAAAGACACACACGCCAACCTACTGACCAAAAATGAGGAAAATAACCTGTACAAAATTCAGTGTAAGTCCACGTCACAGTATCTGTACTTCAAAATAAACCATTTATCCTAAAACATGATGACCTTGTTCTGAAGTATGACCTTCTTTTTCAGTCCATAATGTCAAGCCAGAGTGCCTGGATGCATACAACAAACTGTGGTGAGTGTTATTTAATATCACTGTCCAAGCTGCACACTGTTATCAGCTTGTACTTAAGCAACAGTAGTGGCAGTTGTAGTAATATGAGACCGGGACGGCCTAGTACGCAGTTGTAAAAACATCTCTGAGCAGTCTATTCCTGTGAGGTGATTGACAAGCTGGCATGACTTCAGTCCTCCACAGACTAACCTCTCTCATACCTAAGATGACTGGAGGCTGTCTACTGCCATTTGAGGACTATATTTGGTCTTGCAACATTAGACAGACGACACGTGACCAGAAAAACGTGATTGTTTCTGCATTTTGTGGTTTGAAGTGGATTTTGCCTTAAGGAGACTTGACTGCTAATTAAAATCAAATGCACATGTGGTTGAACTGGATTTCAGTGTTTGTGTCATTTTGTCATTCATCACAGCGAGGATGTTTTGCCCTCCATCCATGCTGATAAGTACTACCCCTGTGAGCTGGTGGGCACCTGGAATACCTGGTATGGAGAACAAGACCAGGCTGGTAGGATTACTATTATCAACACACAGACATCTGCAGTGTGGCAGGTCTGCGGTCTGCACAGGTTGCAAATCAACAGGCATGTTACGCTACATACAACTTGCATGCACATATACCAACCTAGGGAAGCTATTGTACTACCTATATATGAGCATACCTGTCTTCCAGGGTCAGTCATTTTATTCTTCTCACTCCACAACTACATTATATTGCATGAGTTGTTAGTAGCACAATGCAATATTGACTTAGAAGGGCACTTGGAGATCTCAGACCTCTGCTAAGGCTAATAGTCCAGTCTTCTCAATTTTTATGTCTGGGTAAATGTTCAAAATTGTTAGAATTATGCCAAACTCTGGGCTGTCCTGAATGCCAGTTTTTGGGCATCAAAGCTTCAGCTTCAGTGAAATATTGTGGCGGGATTAATGAGAGACGAGGACATTAGCCACGTCTCTTGAAACATCAGTTTTTAGTCGATGCACCCAAAAGAAAGTCACAGTTAGCCACATTGTTAGCATGCAAGTTGCAGTAACATTAGCCATAATAGCTACGTAGAAAATGGAGTACTTTGCAGGACAGGTGAGATGTCACTTTGAGATTTCAGGTGACTTTGCCAAGCTCGTTGTAGGTTTGTGATGTGCCAGTTTCCTTTGGCATGTCTGGCACTTGAATTTTTGGAGGTCATCTTGGTGAATTTTTAAACTGTTCTTGACGCTTACCTTTTCGATAACGTGCTGGGTCATGTGTAGGCCTGTCACGTGACTGTTTCAGTTTCAGTAATGCTGGACTGCTGGTGACTAAGGTTAGATAAGAGCGAGCCAGAGTCACAAAACTATCACCAAGTTTAAATGTCTTTGTCTGAGATTAACTCATAATAATTAACGTTGTTGCATAATAAATAATGTTGGATTACTATTTCTTAATTCATGGGCTATTTGGGATTTTTGGGGTAATGTGTATTTATGCATTCGAGTCAGCACTACTAGCGGAAGCCACATCATCTCAGCTGTGCATTTATCATGTACATTGTAAATTTGAAATGTTTCACATGCTTGAAACTTATTTGTGACAACCAGAAAACACTTTATTATCACGTACATATGTACAGTTATCAAATGCTTAGTCTAAAACGACATGATATATGTGTATTTATGTTTTAAAAGCAACATCTTAGATTGAGGAGCATTGTTACAATTGTACCTGTTCTCCCATGAAACTACTGCCCCGATGGGTTCGTGGTTTGAGCAGCTACATGTGTGGGGCCACCCCAGAGGATTACTGGTGCCTGTAAATGTGGATTGTGATATAGAGTCATTGTTGGCTATGTCTTGTCAATTTTAAACGTCACAACTGTCTAGTGGATATTTCAATGTATGGCATTTATTCTGCCAACACCAGATGCCTTATCTCGCATCGTTAACTAAAGAGAAAAATAATTTATGCATCTGTAAAGTGTAAAAATCGGGCCAGTGTGTTTTCTGTATTCCTGTAGAGAAACAAACACTTACTTATCCATTAACTTATCCATTAAGTCGTGTATCAAAGACAAATAACTCCGTCTCATTGCCTGATATGACCTGTGCAGACTAATGGACTCTTTGTGAGGAGAATTTTGTGTCGTCATACCAGCTAATGGTCAATTATCAGGATGCAGTTTATCTAACAGGGCATTTTTACAAAGACATACACAGTACAATATATATTGATCCAACCCTCTCACAAAGGGAGAAGAATTTTATTAAGGTTTTTATGTCGTAGGGTTTGAAGAATGTTTATATCATATTATTTAGTGATTCTCCTTTGAATCAGTCGACCTTTCTGTAGTTTGTGTGATTTTTACATGCATGATAAATGTGTTTCCCTTTCCCCAGTTCATCTGTGGCGTTACAGAGGTGGATACCCGGCTCTAACAGAGGTGATGAACAAGCTCAAGCAGAACAAGGTAAAGACTCCTTCAGATGTTTGTGTCTCCCCTGTTTACTGCTTTAGCGGTGTGCAAATGGAAGATTACAGCCATCAGTGGAAGTAAAGCGTATTGATTGGTGTCTCGTTGGCAGGAGTTCACAGCGTACAGGAAGGAGCGGGGTAAGATGCTGATGTCTCGCAGAAATCAGCTCCTGCTGGAGTTCAGCTTCTGGAACGAGCCAGTGCCCCGAGAGGGCCCCAACATCTACGAGCTCAGGTCCTACCAGCTCAGGGTGGGTAACAGACTGCAGAGTTTCTCTCATCATTAGCAGTGCTGTGGAGGTTTGTGATAGAGTGAGTTTGAAAGTGTGAGCTCAGCCTGACCTGATGTCATAATATTTAAATAGCCCAAAATCACAAATCACAAAACAGAGCAGTGAGCCTTCCTCCAGGCACAGACGTGTGATACAATGGCTGTTGTGTGTACAGAGTCGACAGAAAAAAAAAACAATAGTTTTTGTTAAACACTGCAAAATTCCTTTTCAGCAAAAGAAAAAAGCTTTGTGTTGGTTAGGCTGCATTCACAACAAATCAGGCTTTGCTGTGACAACACCACTCCTCCCAGTCATTTGAAGGTGGGTAGTGCGTTTAGGCTGCGATAGTGGGGTTGCAGGGGATGCCAAAACAAAAAATTCACGTAACCACTGATCAGACTAGAAGACTCCTGCAGCCCTCGGCAACAAGCAATTGAGTCTTTTTCTATAGTTCAATATTATAGTCAGTAAAAGAAATAATAAAGTTACCTATGTATTACCAGTTTATGTACTATCCTATAAAAAAGAGTACTGCCTATGTTTGAGTGTGCACGCACGTGTGTCGTGTGGCAGTAAAGATATGACAGTGGTGATAATGCAAAAAATTCTGCACACTTAGTCAACAAATACAAACTTGCTGAGATCGGGAGGTTGGCTTTCTATAATTTGTCTCCACCCTCAACTCTGCTACAGATGCACCATTTCAGTGACACTCCCACAACACAGCACAACCCTACAGCTAAACACCACAGCCACACGCCGCAATGCCTTCAGGCCTGAACACACCGAACCAACATCAAAGAACTAGTAGCAATAATTTCCAAGTATTTCAGCGTCTCACGTCACTCGTGCCAAAAACAAACACTTGAACACACGACAGAGACTACAGCCCACAGCCAACCAGCATGCACGTTCTGCGCCTGTGTGAGAGGAAATTACTCTCCATATCAGCAGGTGGTGGTCGTCTGTATTCGTCATTCAAAAAGGGAAATTGGAAGACCGTCTTGACGCTAGTTAGCCAGTTAGCACATTAACAACAGAACCTGATGTTGAAAGAACAAAGGATGTTTACCGCCAGCGAACAAAAACACAAACAATTACGAAGCGTCTCTGCTAAAGGGCTCAATTGCCAAAACAAATACTAATATCTGATATAACCAGTTTGTTTGACGTCCTTTTGAATTTAGTCTTCTCTTTGTCTTCCTCACTTCTGCTTCTCTTCTCGTGCGCTGAGTTGAGCTGGCAGTCAGAGTGATTTCTTCTCACCAATGGGCTACGCTGTCTCTGATGCAGAATTGATGCAAAATGCTGAATCAGTTGGAAAGGAGCTAACAAGGGCCAACTAGTGCTAACACTGCAGGACGTACCACAAAAACTAGGGGGGCGACACTTACCAATGGCCCAACATTAACCGATTGCAGACCGTCAGCTCTGTTTGTCAGGGCCGTTAGTCTGGATAACAGGACCTCAGCTCTGAACTAACTTTTCTTTATGACATAAATGACTAATAACCAGTATGTTTTATACATTTTTGTGCAGGGAAAGTCCTCCATTATCACCACTAGGGGCTATCACAGTACAAATAAGGTCTTATTTTGCTAACTTCTGCAGCAGCCGGGGCTTCAGGGCTGTAGGTCACCTCCGCAGGAGTTGTCTCAGAAAGGGACAACGTTACTCTTTCACTTTTCATAGCTTATGTTTTCTTTATTTAAAGTGATGATCTCCAAGTCAAAAGCGTTGCTTCCGTGACCTCTAAATTACCTCCGCACTCACAAAGCCACTGCACAACATGTATTGACCCTGTGTCTTCAGGATGAGAGCGGTGCTCAGCCACCATTTGTGCTATTGTGCAATGCAGCTGCTCAGTGGTTAAATTAAAAGCAGTCTTAGTCCTGCGTAATACTCGATATACACAACACCCTGCAGATTAAGTCGTTCTTTCTGATCTGACAGGAAAAACCGCCTCTAGATCCGCACTCTCTGTGACATGTGATGAATGCACGCTATTATCCCTCATCACTGACTGGGATTACTTCTCAAAACGCAGCAGGGTGTTTGTTGTCTTAAGCACCAGAGAATGATTGAAGAAGCCTCTGGGCGTAGTTGTTATTGCAGCTTATCTTCCCAATGACAGAATACCTGTGTTACGTCTTCACCATTTATTTACCATAATGTGTTTGCTCTGGAAAGAAGAGGAAGGTGTGATATCAATCTGCAGATTGGAAAGCTGATCTAATGTAATAAAGAATATTGTGTTTTCTTTCTTCCAGCCAGGAACCATGATCGAGTGGGGTAATTACTGGTAAGGCAGCCTGAATACATTTGATTCACTGAAGTGTAGTTACAGAACAGTTGCATTACATGAAACCTTCCTCACCACGCTGTCATTAATGAGAGATGTCCCACAGGGAGGCACTATTTTGAAGCTGAACTGTCATGCTCTCGAGCCAAGACTCAAATTTAAGTGGAATATTATGTACACTACAAATGTGTGTACATAATAGTTCAGAATAACGACCCATTAGTTGAGCTGACAGGACAACATTTGTCTTTTTTTTTTACAGTGTGGTTGATTGCAATTTATTTAAACAAAGATACGAGCTTTCTGCACACGCCCTAGTTTTCTGTGTTTTGTTTTTTTCCCTGATTCTCATGTATTGGATTTCTGTGTTGGTCTTTATGCTTATCTGACTGTTTTGTTGTTCTCAGTTGTTTCTAAATCCTCTGGATTACATTTCACAACTTGTTTTGCATCTTTATGAGGGACATGGGCTGTAACAGATAACTCTAGTGTTACTGAGATGTCATTATACAGTGTTGGAGAAATCATTTGTGTGGGTTTAATGAAGCATGCCGGCACACTGGTGAACTTACAGACACAGACGACTGGATCCAAGCCAGTGAGCTGACACAAATGGAAAGGGAGCATTTATATACAAGCCTTCACTAAAGCCCCTCCAGGACGTTGCGATGTTGTGATCGCAACAATAAATGCAAATTCAACCAATCCTTGTGAATTCTGCACAACCTTTCAATTTTGTCCAATAATGGTAACATTTCTGAAAGTTTCACCAGTCCTACCTGTCAGCACATACTGTGCCGAACTCACTTCCTTGTTCCTATTGTGACAATGCAGACCAGAGGTCTCATTTATAAACATTGCGTACGAACGAAATGAGGCCTGAAAGAGGCGTACGCCATTTCCCATGTAAAAGTTGTGGTTTATAAAAACAGACTTGATGGGAGAAACTTTGACCCATGCTTACCAACATTTTGGAGATGGGAAATTGGCAACACAGATGGTGAGGTGGAAGGATGATTGTAGAAACTGCTGAGTATTTTTTAGGGCACGCCATTTTTGGCTTTTGTCCATACGTACATTTTTAGTATGAATCCTAAGTACTGTTTTATAAATGACATCCCTGGCCCCCAGAAAGTGCAATAGGCTTTGAAGCCAGTTTTGTAGCAGCCAAACAGTGGAATTACAACCCCCCAGTCCGTCACATGATGCCACTGGGCGTAAAAAGACTATTTCCCTAGATTCACATTGGGAAAGGGACATCTGTAAATCAGTGGATACATTTTTTTAATGCCACAACCCCTGATAAATGTCTCATTTTATTGTTAAGATTTAATCTATTCAATCTGCTAAAATTTGGAAAGTGTACAAGAGGTGCAAGATCAAATAATTTTATCCCCATTTAAGTTAGCGATGCGCTAAACTGGAAGTAGTCAGCTTGGCCAGCAAAGGTCTCTAGTGCAGTGGTTCCCAACTGGTGGGTCGTGGCTCAAAAGTAGGTCGCGGACCCATTCTGAATGGACCGCAAGTGACTCATAAAATGTTTCAAGTTTGTAAAATAAAGAAAAAAACACCCTTTATTTTTTATTACAGTAAATTACCAGCACAGAGCTTTTATTATGAAGTTCTATTTCTGTTGTAGAGTGAGTGACTGACAGACAGCTACTTGACAGAGATAGCAAACTAGCCCAATGACATGGCCAAACACAAGTATGACACTGAATGTATTAAACTTTGGGGCCTCGAACTAATGACTAAGGAGAAATCTGAACCCTGTGGCAGTTGGGAACCACTGCTCTAGTGCTCTTGCTCCATGGGCCCAATCATGTGGAACCAGCGCCGATCATCGGCGTAATTTAATACAGATGTTAAGAACAAAAGCGGAGTAAACTGTTTGGCACCACATGCAGCGTCATGGTGTAACACGAACAACATCGATTGACAAAAACTTTTCTATTGTAAAAAAACAAATCTTAAGAATGACTAAAACACTTGTGCAACAGACAAGAGAAATCACCTTGGTAGAGGCTGTTGCCTCCACATCTAGATCTAGTTTCTACTTGCCGACTAAACTGTGCAAGTAGAGAATTATGCACGCTAAAAGAATCAAGGTAAGTTAGATTAAATGTGCATGGTTGGTGGTAATGTTAGTGTAGTATAAATCACAAACTCAAAACACTGCGGCTTTGTTCTCACAGGAACAAGTTGCCTCTGATTTTTAATGAATTATACAAAAAAATGCAACTATTCTTGCAGTTTTCACCTGCTCCCACAACATAGTAACAAAAAATCAGGCATTTTAGGCCGCAACAATCACAGAAAAGCCCACTAAGTCCTGCAGGCAGTGTGTATACAGTAAAATCAAAGCAGTGATTAGGCAGTGTGTAAATAGTAGTGTAGGGACAAAGGCAGTGATTACAGGGAATGCAAGTACAAATGGAAACAAAAGGCAGGAAGAGGGCATTTGTATTCAGACCTGAAGGGGACACCCACACACTATCAGACAGTATGTAAACAGCAGGAAGTGGGGCATTAATCATTCAAAGCAGGAAAGACACACAATTGGGATATTGTGGATAAAGAGGCCAATCCAGTGGGGGGTGGACGCTGATGTCTGCACTGCCAAAATGTGCATTCCTTCCTCAACTGTCAACTGTATCTTTGTTCAGTTACCACATTTATGGTCATTTGTAGTTGATTTTAAATGTAAATATATCTGAAAATACTTGAATATCGAAGTTCAAGGTTATCTTTATTTTCCATCTTGGGAAAATTTGTCTTGCAGCCAGGGTTAACATAAAAACTTAAAACAGAATATAAAGAAAATTGTCAGTGACACATGAACAGAAAAATGAACAGAGCTAGAGCAGGGAAATGAAAATTCATACCATATAAAGAAGGATACACATGTACACGAGTGCAAAGGAATCTCTCTTATCCCAGCAGACCAAAGCTTAAATCCTTTTGGCCGCATTTTGACACCCTCTCTGGGGTTCTTAAGATTCCTTAAACCCATGTCTCCTAACTAGCTTTGTGTCCTCTTGAGGGCAGGCTAACTAAATACCAAGTTGATTTTTGTTGCGTTTGCTACCCTCATAGCCAAACGGCACAATTTGCTACAGTGGAGGAGCCCTAACCCCCCTGGCACAACTTCTGGGTTAAAGGATTTAATGTCTTTTCTCCAACTAGATTGCACAAAACGTGGGACTCCTTTCTCTCCTATGATAACTCTCTGCCTCGGATAGACTGTTAATTTGCTCAAGAGTGCAAAGGAAGTGCGAGGAATACAGTCAGGGTGCGGCAGAAGCTCAGACCAGAGGCACCTGGGTTGGGAACCTGAGGTTGTTGGTTTGAGTCTCTGCATATAATATGCAGTGTGGACTGGTAGCTGGAGAGGCACCAGCTTACCTCCCGAACTTCCAGCTGCTCAGGGCGCCTGTCCATGGGCAGCCATCTCACTCTGACATCTCTCCCTTTAATCCATGTATCCTGTTTGTGCATGTGCGTGTATTTCAGGTCTGTGTGTACATGACAACAGAGTGAAAAAATTGAATTTCCCCATGGGGGTTAATAAAGTACATCTTCTTCCTCTATAAAGCATATCGATAGCACTGGGGATGACGTCCAAAGGGCAAAAGCTTTAACTCATCCACGAGTCCAATATATCATCCAGGCTTTCTGCTTTGAGGCTTCACGTTGCCCTTCTTCCTAAAAGCAGACATGATTTAAATAATCATAGGAAAAAAAACCTTTGATGAAAAGATCATGTTAGGGCATGGTCACTTTTTCCTAAAGCGACTACTCTATTCTTACATTTGCGTTCATGCTGACTTTAATCAGCCTGTATTTGAACAAACCTCTATAGTCCAGTGCGTTGTGCCAACAAAGCAATTTAAAGTCATTTTAATATAATTTGTGTAGCCGAAGGCTTTAACTTGCCCCTCAAGTTACAACAACATGAACTGAAGCTTTATAGTTCTGCATCCAGACTGTGATTATGATTTTAATAAGTACATATTTGCTTTGGGGAGAAAATATAATAAATTTAAAACATTCCACTTACACAAGTCTGCTCGTTTCACATGGACTTGGCCAGTGCTTAGCTTCATAAACATGTATACAGTAAGTAATGGCGTCACATCTTATGGTTGGACGTGATGTTGCAATGGATAATAACAGCTGTGTCAGACCAGTGGCGTTTAGCTTACGTTACCAGAACAGACTAAATACCCGATTGTGTAAATTAAAAACAGTCCAGGATAAATTCAGAGATGATGTTGAAATCCTTGTTTGAAGGCTCATCAAATATCTCGTGTGCAGGTTTGGACTCGTTATGCCAGATGAAAGCTTGGTGGTTTTTGGCCTGTGTTGTGACTGGAGTTTTTCTTGTTCGCAGGGCCAGAGCCATCGGATACCGCCAGCACAACAGAGAAGCTGTGGGAGGGTTTTTCTCACAGATCGGCAACCTCTATATGGTCCATCACCTCTGGGGTACGGTCATATATCAGCTCTGTGGAAAATACTGACAGCATCAGCATGTAGATACTCATGCTAGGGCTGAGATCATTCATTGCTCTAGTTAAGTTAGAGGACGTTAAAACCTTCTTTTTTATTTGAATTTCATGACGTAGATGAGTCCCGACTGGCGGACTCTTTGCCAGCATTGGCCTTACAAGGTTCAGGTCTAATTTAGAAGAGTAGATGAACTTTTACATTTGGTAAGAAATGTCAATATGAGCACCAGTATTGATGTGTTTCATTCAGATCAGTTATACAATTTAATTTACAGCTCTAAAATATGTGTGCAGTATCCTATAAGTCATTTAAGAAGCAAAACACCTACAGATTTGCGGCTTCCAGTTTCTACATAAGGTTTCCTCCGTTTGTTGTTAATATATTTGAGTTTGAACTGTTTAGGCAAAACAGCCATTTTAAAGTTGTGTAGTAGTAGAGAGTAGTGACATGACACACATATAATTATCAGTTCTACTCAGCTCTTCAGGGCATTTTTGCACTTACAGCTCTTTGTTTTGGTTTTCTGGTTCACAGACTTGTTATGGTTCAGTCTCACAGCTCCAATCTGCTTTTCCAGCAGCAGCTGACACCTATTATGTGTGAGAACGCTCTAAGGCTACATCCACACTAATACTTTTCTGTTTTAAAACGCATGACTATTGCTACGTTAACCCCTAGTGTCACTACTCGGGCATTTTGGAACCCATGAAACGGAGACCTTTGAAAATGCTGCTGACCTGTTTTAATTTGAGGGACTTTTGGAGTCAATGACACAGACATCCAAGTTTGCTTCCCACTTGGGTCTTATCAGCCATTAAGTGTCGAGACAAAACATAGATCGCTAGCTCTACATACCTTTCGTAGTGTTATCCTTTTGTGGGCACTGCTTTCCCATTGCAGTGGCTTCCTCCGGCGATTGATACCGCTCCTAGTACCACTCTGTTATGCCATATTTGCTTTGTAATGACTGTCAATCTGTTTTCCACCACCTTGACCACCTTATACTCATGTGTTATTTTCAGTAACAGTTCCACAACATCTTCAGTCCAAGTAAAGAAATACTTAGTCTCACTTTTTGTCAATTATGTAGTATTTTCTGTAACTAAACAGCCAATGGCAGAATAGACAGCCAGCTTCCTCTTAACACTGGCACGCGCAGGCCCAGTGTACATAAATTTTCGTATAATATGCGTTTCCTGGTGTGTTATTAAGGACCAAGATTACTTCTGAAATAGTGCTAAAAGAATCTTGTGTACGAAGATTTTTTTTCATTTTAAAATGTTGCAGAACAACCAGCTCCGCCCAGCTTGGTCTTGGCAAGTGGAAAAATTCCTAAATCCAGACTGGTAGAAAAAGATTTCTGCACATGTATAATGATGATGTATGTATGCTCTGATGAAGGTCTAAAAGGCCGAGAGCTTAACAATACAGTGAAACACTGCATAGATGTAAGTGTGCGGAAATCTTCTGCTACCAGTCTGTCATTTTAAAATAAAAATGTATTAGTGTGGATGTGGCCTGATAAACTGACTGCCTGCCCGTCACCAAACAGCAGGTAAAGTTAGCGACTAGCTGGTGAACATTTAGCGGCTAGAGAAATAGCTTTTTCCCTCAGGAGCTGGTGGAGACCAAAACAGAGCTAAAAGAACAATGACTATTGGACTTATTTTTCTTGAGTGGACACAAACTTCACTCCAAATGAATGCTCGTGATGTGCATTGTTTGCTAAAACGGTCACCTCAACAATCAAATTTCAAACATTTTCAATGCTTTTTAAGGTGATAATCACCTGGTGTTACAGCTGAATTCCACTGCACCAAGAACCCAGAAAAATAAGTTATTAGAACTTTGATTAATCTATGATACATTGATTAATAATTGTTACTTGCAGCCCTAAATTAAGCAAACTTTAAATTAAGCCGACTTTTAGCGCGATGATCCCATTTACTATAAGCCATGTTATAATGTGTGGTTTATTGATTGCAGCTTACAAAGACCTTCAGTCCAGAGAAGACACAAGGAATGGTGCCTGGCAGCAGGAGGGCTGGGATGAGGTGGTGTATTACACAGGTGAGTTTTCTAAACATAATGTGGTGGCCGACACTCAAAGCTGTGTGACTGAAAACTTTCAAAAGCTTGATCTAATTTGTCTTGAGTAACAACATATTGAACTTTAAGAGCTTGCTGACCTGAACAATATCAGAGGGACTCTGACCTATGAGGACATTGACTCATCTCTCTTTTCACCTTTCTCCAGTTCCTCTCATTCAACATATGGATTCCAGGATCATGATCCCGACAAAGGCTTCCCCACTGAAGTGAACGAGAGCCGAGCTGGAGGCTGAAACAGAGTGGCACCCCTTGTGAATGTTACATCCATCCAGAGCATCACTATCATGGTTTCAACTTCCTGTCAGTGCTGCCAAACAACATCCCTTCTGTTTTCTTGTCCTTGCATCACGACTTCCAAGATGTCACCAGGACAGTGAAGGCAACAATGCCTACCATGTATAAATATATTAAAATATCCAATATCAGTTACAGGCCTTGGCGATGCACAACTTCTTTTTGGGTTCTGGAGCAGGACGAGTAAATTTGGCCAATTTAAACCGCCTCGATGGTCGTCTGGTGCCACATTAACACTGGTCCACAGAGAGCTAATCTCGAACCAAAGTTACTTGAAAAGACAAGCAGCTGTGTGTAAGTGTTAGAGCATATAGGAGGAATAGTGCTGCTGACGTACTCCGCACAATGCAGCAGCTTTTTATTTATTTATTGTAAATTTGGAACACATATGTCATAAGTGTGCTGAGGAGGAGCACTTTGATGCAAGCCATGCCATAGCTGAGTGAAGTGAGAGAACGCATCTGTATATTCATGAATACTGTAGACCATAAAGTGGTATATAATGTAAACCTCATTTTATATTTGACTGAGTTCAACATTTTTTGGCAAACTGCTCCGTTCAGTTGCTTTTTCTTGACGTTCCTGGGTTCCCCGTCATGGTATTGTTACGGTTTCATGGTGCTGTGTGTGTATCTATGGCTTCTACCTTTTCTTTTCTTGTAAAGACAGCATGCCTGGTTTTGAAAACAGGTTTTTATCCAACAAGACAAATGTTATCTATCAGTGGCTGAGTGGTCCGGCTGCTGCATACTGTAATATCAGATTTTAATGTTAAAGGAAGCATGTTTAACTTGTCGTTTTGTTCTTCAGTTCAGAGGGGAGCAGTGGATAGTAAGGACAAGTACGCCAACACAGAATAAAGCGGTTCAGACAACATCTCTGACAGCATGCTCTTCTCTTTAATGCTGGTGTTCTTAACAGGACTTAACACTTACTGACGTGTGGTTACAGCTTTTAGTACCCATACAGAAATAAAACACTGCACCTGTCATAATATGCAGGAGTTGTATTAGCTTACCTAAAAGACTTTGATGCAAAAAGTGCAAAAACACTAAAATCTTCTTAACTGTCACGTAAACAGTGTTTGGTTATTCTTTTAGTATCTAGTATAAAAATCAGCAGGGCGACGTCCCCTGTGAAGGTAAAATTGGTTTCACTAGTGTAAACATTTTCATTCATAATAAAAATCTATAAGAGAGGAGGGGAGAAGGGGAGGAAAAGTGTGCAGGGGATAAAACCGTCAGAGGCACACCCTTACAGTAGGTGCAAATATAAAATGTTAAAATTAGTAACGGGATCTTTTTTAGCGTCTTTAGATCTTTTCCAGTTCCTTTAGCAGCTCCCCAAAACTTGTCACGTACCACGAGGACTTCTCCTTAACCTGCTGCCGGGTGACGTTCCCACCGAAGCCAATGAAAGCACTCTGAGGATGAAAGAGACACATCCGTCATCACACCATAGCTCCAAGAGAGGGAAGGTTTTCAGCATTATTAATATGAACACTTACAGCAGGAGGGGACGCCTCTAGATCAGTGGCTCCATCTCCAATCATCACCACGGTCTTGAAGCCATATTGCTCCTTCAACATGCTGATGACTTTTCCTTTTCCACCACTCTCAGCCGTGGGCTGGCTCTCGTCAAAACCAGCGTACTCCCCTGGAAAATACACACAGTTTAATTTAGAGATGTAGAGTGATGCCTCACAACAGGCTGACGACAGCGCCGGACACTTGAGATGAAGGAAAAGATTTGAAACGAGATCTGAGAGACTGCTTTGACCAAAACTAACAAGGAGGACTCAAGCCTCGTCTGTCCACTCATTGGCCCGACACTTCATTACTTCATGCACTTAGTTTTCAAGACACACTTACAATGCTCCACTTGTATGAAAACAGAGAAAGGTCACGTCTAGCTCTCACCGTTGAAGTAGAACTTGAGCCGGTTGGCGTAGACGTGATGCAGAGGAATGTTTAACTGAGTGGCCACGTGTTCGACGATGCAGCGGAAGCCGCCAGAGATGAGAAACACCTTGATGTTGCGCTGATGCAGGCGGTCCACAAGCTCCCTGGATGGAGACAAAGGGCCATTTATCAACACTCACAGTACATCAGTGCAGGTTTTAGTAACATGTTGATATAGTGTGCAGTAGTAAAATCTTATTTGGTCAGGAAGCTTTGAACATAAACCAGGGGTGTCAAACAAGTGGCCCGCAAAGGGGTCCAATCAGGCCCATTGGATGACTCTGCACACCTAATATAGATGCACTTATAAAGACTTAAAGGCATTGAAACTATATGTAGACATGCACATGTAAAGACAGCGAGTAGTAGACTGACTGAATGTGGTAGCACACTGAGACATGTTGTTGAAATTGCACTTCTTATTCTCAACACCTCTCAGGCTGTTCGTCATCTGTTTAAATGGATGAATGTTTTCAGAAAGCTTAAACTTTCTGGGTATTGTTATTATAGGTTATGATGCAATGGTTTTACTGATCTAGTCCACTTGAGATCAAATTGGGCTGAATGTGGCCTGTGAACTAAAATGAGTTTGACACTCCTGACGTTACACACACACACACACACACACACACACACACACACACATATATATAAAAGCTGATGTGAGTAAAGAAGCAGCTATGCATGTGCACGAAGTAGCAGAACAGGCTTGAAGTGATACAAATACATGCACAGCATTAATGCGAGCTCTGTCATATTTGCTTATGAAGACGTTGTGTAAACTTCTACCAAACTGTCTGCCATGTCAGCCACTGTGATAGTTAAACCTGCAGACAATTTATGCTCATAATACAACTGTATTTTCAACACTGGATGACTAATCAGCGATGGGAGGTTTGTAATAAACACTCCCAGAGATACAAATGATCCATTATGCTTTTAAAATACAGTTTTGGTATTTTCCTACAAGATTCTTTTTTTTTTTTTTAAAGATATTTTTTGGGCATTTTTAGCCTTTATTTAACAGGACAGACAAGTGTGAAGGGGGGAGAGAGAGAGAGAGGGAGTGACATGCAGCAAAGGGCCACAGGCTGGATTTGAACCTGGGCCGCTGCGGCAACAGCCTTGTACATGGGGCGCCTGCTCTACCACTAAGCCACCGACGCCCCTCCTACAAGATTCTTGATGTGCGTTTTTCTATTTTTATATTCTTAAAACTCCAGTGTGTGGGATTTGGGGGAACCTGTCAGCAGAAATGCTATATAATATTAATAACTATGTTTTCATTAGTTCATAATCACCTGAAAAAACGAACCATCTTGTTTTTGTAACCTGAGAATGAGCAGTGATCTACATATGGAGCAGGTCCTCTCTCATGGAGTCCACCTTGTTGTTTGTACAGTGGCCCAGAATGGACAAACCAAACACTTAGAGAGAGTCACCCGCTTTTCATGTTGTTCTCCTACATGCTTGGCACATGACAGGCTTCAGTTCTGCAACCTCCCCACTAGATGCAACTATAGCCCCTTACACAGAGGGTTGTTCATCATACATGGTCCTCTTAGGTCAGGGGTGTCAAACATATGGCTTGTGGGCCAGAACCGGCCCGCCAAAGGGTCCAATCTGGCCCACTAGATGACAATTCAAAACCAAAAGAAGATCGCAAGCACTTGTCCGAGGCACGGGACTTCTGATTGCTTTAGGTAAATTAAGTATGCAATGTAGCAGGGCTATGTGGCTAATGAAAAAAAAAAAGACAATAAAATCAACCAGTAGGCTAATCAGTTCATAATAATTCGATGTTGTAGGCTATATTATTTTCGCACAGGAAGCAATGTCATACGCACATGATGACAGGAGGGGGCGGCGGTGCGTGAATAGATTTACCCCTCCCCCTTGTGGTAGTTTTACTGATATTTCTTATTCCGTGCGAATTGGCCATTAATATTACCGACGTCCTGGTGGTAAAGTGACATTACCCCACGTGCCCATGTAAAACTAATCCCGTCCGAATAGTGCTTAAGAGGTGCCAGGTTTCAGGAGCAAGTTAAACAATGTGTTACCTGCTTCATGTAAAATTCTGCATCAGAGGCTTTTCCCCCCTGACCAGGGTACGGCTCTCTCTTATAAACTGAATACTTACTGTGACCATGTTTAAAGATATTAAACGTTGTGCAAAATATTGTCAATCAGCAGCTTCAGTTTAGAAGAATCTGTATCAGGAAATGTGTGGATAAATGCACATGTAATGATAGTGAGAAGTGGACTGACTGAATGTGGAAAAACTGAGACATACTGTTGAAAGTACGCTTAATTTTCTTGACATCTCAGGCTGTTTTGTAAAAGGATGAACGTCCACACAATGTACTTGTATTTCTTCACAGAAAAAAGGGGAAATATTGGAGCTGATGACTTATAGGGTGTTATGTGATAGTTTTATTGGTCCGACCCATCTGAGATCAATAGAGAGTTTGACACTCCTGACTTATGTGTGTGTGTGTGTGTGTTAAATCACCTGTACAAACCAAATTTAAGCACTGAGTGGAACACAAGCTCCACTGAATGACTGACACCTTCACACACTCACCTGATACCTGGAGTCAGCTGAGGCGGGTGGTCTGTTATCAGTTTGTTCACCTGTTCTCTGGAGCAACGGATGATGGACAGACGCTCAGTCAGGGCTGTTTTGAACGTCACTGAGCCGCCCATCGCTCTGCGAGTCCTGGATTGTGAAACAGGTAAAAGATTCGCAAAATATAAAGGTGTACTTTTAACTATCCCGAGGGTGGGAGGAGTGCAAATATAAAACGTCTAAGATGTCTGAAAGCTGCAAAGAAGGTGCAAATCCAATGTATATGCAATGCAAAATCAGGTTAACAGTATGGATTATGAAAATTGAGCATTGAGCTGTTACACACATACATTTCAGTGACTGCATCCCCCACACCACAAAACTTGGCAAGCTCATCTATGCCCTCTTCTTTGATGACCGTGCTGTCCACATCGAAACAGACAGCTTCTGCTCTCCGGAATATCTCCTTTGTCTGTGAGAGTGTTGCCATCATGCTGCAAAACAGAAAAGTACACAGTGTGAGACACTCCAACACAGGCAGCAGCTGCAGCATTTCAAAAGCACTCCCAGCTCTGATGGCACAGATAAGGGTCTACATTAGGAAGTCATCTGAGGGTAAATCTAATAGTCTTTAATAGCCAGGGTCCCGGGATGAATTTGCTGGTGAAACGTGAGGTCTGTGATTTTAAACCCAGCAGCTGCATGACTTCATTGTTGCACTAAGCCCAGTGTGCAGTGGATGTCTTCAATCCAGTGGAGCAGCAAACACATCCATTGACTGAAATACCTATGTGCACACGTTTCTGCATCGACGGATCCCAAATAAAACACGTGTCCCGGGCAAGAATGCGATGTTATGTAAAGCAGCCGGCCCTAAACAAACCATAAGAGGGGCCGTTGTGGACATCCTCTGCACGGATTGCGTCACCCCCGGCACCGTGCTCGCGACATCAAAACCCCAAACAAACGTGAAGACGGTGGGAACGAGATGTTGATGGCGGTATGGCGGAAAGTAGCTCTCTGGTGCTCTCTGGCATTAAATAAGTCATGTCTTTACGTTAAGGATAACCGTGAGCTGGCTCAGAGGGCAAGTTACCTGTCAGGACCACCTTCATATGAGCGCCTCACACACACACACACACACACTCTCTCTCTGCACAACTGTCAGCTTCTCTAACTAGGATAACCACGGTAATATCAGGGACTACATATGAAGGAGTCGTTCTGTGGTACTCACCGGTGGGAGCAGCGTCGGTAAGGTACTCCCAGCAGCCTCAGCATTAGCCTTCCTCTCTCAATGGGCTCACCGACGAGGAAAAGCACCAATGACTGCTGGGCCAATCAGAGGGAAGCCGGTGAGGGACCGCCCACTACCCTCTGGCTCGCTTCCATGACGACAGCAACGGTCGACTAACGGCTCATGTGTAAATGTACATTAGCACGGTTTATATTCTTAGCTATCTTCACAGTAACTGTGTCAATGTAAGTTTATTGTTAATAAAAATGGAAGTTTTAGCTTTAAATAAAGGAGTCGACCCGTGACCCCCACAGTGAGTGATCCAGGCTTGATTTATAAGGGCTTGATGAGTCTGGCGTCCAGCCAGGGTTGGAGCAGACTGTTGACTTTGTTGGATGATACCTCTGTGGATATACACACTTTGAAAAACAAAATATAGCTACACCACACTTGCAGACACAATTCCAAAATGTATTTATATAATTCTAGGCTGATCAAATTCATATTCCTTTAGACAAAACAAAGATACATATATATATATTTATTTATTTATCACACACACACATATATATATAGTATATATGTTACTTTTTTATTCTTATATTATTTTTTATTCTGTTTTTTGTTATCGTTTGTTTTCCTCCACAAATTGAGGGGAGGTATAAGCAGGTTGCTTCCTGACTTCTCTTGACACATTTATTTTTTAATTAATTTTTTTGCCCATTTATGGATTTTATGCCATATTATGTGTGAACCCCCCAAAAAATCAATTCAGTTCAATTCCTTTTATCGTCACTGTAAATACATATAATGCAATTCAATGCACAGAATAAAATGGAGCTAATTTAAAAGTTATAAATGAAAAATAAAGGTTAAAGGATAAAATATCATTAATTCATACGGGTTAAAGGCTGTACCATATTGTATCTGATATTCTGTTTTACTGTTGTATTATAGCCTACTACTTTACATTATACTTAACAATATTATATTATCATAGTATTCTACTGTTGCACCTTATACTATATCTTAAACCTCACGCTATACCATACTGTACTACATCATACTATACTATGTTAATACATTATGCTGTCTTACCACATTATAAACTGCATTATATTTTGGTTTTGCTGTATATCAATAGGGACAACAATAAATACAAATACTTAATTACAGTATAATTTGCTCTGATGCGCACTGTTTACGTAATGCTTGACTAGCTGCTATTATTCATTGGCTACCATGTCACTTGACCGTGTGACTTTGTCTTTAGTCGCTCATGTATGGGTCATAGTTTTACTTTTTCTCTTATAATAGTTGTGTATTATTTATTATTACTTATTTTTCTGTTTGTCTGTTCTTATTTCTGTCTTTGTGCTGCTGCAACACCTGAATTTCCCTTCTGTTGATCAACAAAGCCTCTCAGTTAACAACTATGCTTCTGGGCTCAGGACATATAACCAACTTAAAACCTGAAGCCCCCCACTTCACTGAAATGACTTGCACATATAGGAAACAACCTGAATGACTTAAAGACAACTGGACAATAGTACAGTCCTGACACCATCCCCTGTGACCCCATCCACCAGCTTCAGGACCCCAGCTTCTCCTCTTCCACCTCAGCAGGGGCCTCCTCTCCATGCTGGAGAGAGGCTGTTGAAAAGACAGAAACCCTGTGCTGTTCGGCTGCCCCAAGTGTTCAAAGACATCTTAAACACCTCACTGGAGACATGTCTCATACCAGCCTGCTTCAAGTCCTCCACCATCACCCCCATCCTCAAAGAAAATAAGGATCACAATGACCACAGACTTGGACTACTCAGAACCCTGAGCCAGGGTCCTGTTTGTAGATTTCAGCTCTGCCTTCAGTACCATCATCCTGGCTCTGCTGCAGGACCAGCTCTGCCAGCTGCAGGTGCCTGTCTCCACCTGCAGGTTGATAATACACTTCCTGTTTGTCAGGAAGCATCATGTGAAGCTGCGGAAACATGTCTCTGACTCACAGCCTAACAGCACCAATTACCCTTAAGGTTGTATCCCCTCCCCTCTTCTCCTCTCCATGTACACCATAATTATTCAAAGTGTGCCATCAGAAAAATTGTGTGCAGCCTCTGAAAATGACATGAAATGCATGTATTATATTTTAATCGTTTGCATTTCATTTCAATACTGTCATTCTCAACAGTGTAGATTTAATACACTTTTCAGCGACTGCATCACACTCAACCCCATAACTAGCACTTGACAGGTCAGGGATGACAACTTGTAGAAAGCTACTGGTTGCATGGCACTCAGTCATCAAAACTTTGATATCAACCACCTGTTAACAAGGTGGGGATAAACAACTTAGAGCTCAACGCTCTGGAGACAGTAGCCTAGAGATGGTTGTGGATTTCCAGAAATATGCAGCCCTACCTGTCCCCATCACCCTGAGACTCTCCAGTCAACACTATGGAGTCCTTCTTCCTCCTGGGCTCCATCGTCTCCCAAGACCTCAAGTGGAAGCTGAACCTCATAGGTATCACACACACTGCAACATAGGTATCATGCCACCCCAGTGTATGACTTTAGACAGCATGCCGGCATTACTGATTCAAAAGAGGTGTGTTGAGTGTGACTCGGCCTCTAGTGTAACATGTAGCATACTTGCCAAGTAATGCTTTCTAAACAATAACAATCACATAACATAGCCCTGTTTACACCAGGTATTTATATGTGTCTTGGGTCATAGGCACGGTGGTGCACTGTCACCTCCCTGCATGATCTCCCTGTGATAGCGTGGGTTTTCTTGGACTCTATTCAGTGTGGAGCTCACCCTCCTGCACTAGTAGTATCCTGTGGTGGTGAATGATACTATGTAGGCTATGTGTTATTTTCGAGTAAAGAGAAGTGAGATCTGATCTTGAGTGGTCACTTGGGACACGTGGAGATGCTTTCTAATGCCAGGTGTGAACAGACAGACTTCAAGCTGATCACTTGATCACCCAAGATGCATGTCAATACCAGGTGTAAACAGGCTCTTTGAAACATTCCCTTCTGGCAGGGGGCTGCGGACTATCAGGACTAAAACCTCATGCCACAAGAACAGTTTCAACCCGACTGCAGCTGGCCTCATCAACAAGACCCAGGACCCTCACTGATGCAGACTCTTTCAACCAAGACAATACTTTTTTTTTTTAAATTTAATTTTATTTAATTTTATTTTATTTTATTAATAAGTTGCAATAATACAGCTGGTCAATTTAAATTAGTTGTAATATTTTGGAAGTGGTAACCTACTGTATGTACAGTTTGAAATAGTTTTTAGAGTTAAATAAACTCACACAAAAAATAGGCAGGATCAGCACTAGAGAGCAAATCATCCACAAAAAAATGGGAATTGTTAAGTTTATTTATACAGTAACTCATATTAGTGTAGGGGCCAGTTGACTAGTAGGAATATAAAAGTGAAAGAAATGATAAGGCCCATTACCACCAGGAAGTTTTGTTTGCTTGTTTGTTTTTGGTTGTTTACCAACTTTGGTTTAAAAAAAGACACGTTTTAAAACCCAACCTAAAAGTAAAGTGAGCATCCTTTACAGAAATGATGCTCGGATTTAGTTTTCAGGTCTTGCAGTTTTCCCTCCCGTCCAGACGGTGGCGGTAATGAGCGCAATGCCGTTATAAACCAGCTCAGAACGGTAAAAGGACACGAAGAAGAAGATGAAAGCAAACGAAGAAGAATTTCACTGATAACGGGTCGATGCCATTACATCCCACACAGGAGCTGGTGGACAGAGGTACTTTGGCCTCGGAGAAATATAAAATGTCGCTGTCAGTCGGTCGGGTCGCTGAGAGACGGGACCAGGAGTCAGCTCGAATAATGATGACAATATGATGCTGCAGCTCAGCTCAGGTAATTACATCTGTCTGATTCAGGGTGATGTCTGTAATTAGCGGTTTGGGATGCGGATGTTAAAACATGTGGTGCACATGGTGGTGAGTTAGCTGACGTCATAGTTTGCATCACGGCTGGAAGTCGTTAGGAAACAGATAGATAGTCAGATAGAGAAGAGTGAAGGTGTTTTACTAGGTGTAAAATTTATGTAGGAAATTAAGAATCTGTTAACATAAATTAATCATCACAGAACAAATCAGGGTGATACAGGCCCGTGGTCACCTATTCAGCCTGGTGGGGGAGGGTGGCCATTTTACATCCAAGCCATGAGGGGGTCTGGGGACATTTTTTAGAAACTTTAAACCTACTAACCCTTTTATTATTATTTTTTTATAATTTTGAAACAAAAATCTTAGATCAGGGGGCCTCAAAGTTTTGATGATTCAGTGCCATTTTAGGGAGCCAGCACATGATTGAGGGCCACACAGGAAAAGTTAACACACTGACTTTTTAACCACATGGCCCACTGTAATACTGTGACTTTTAAACTTTTTTTTTTTTTATGACCCTCTTACATTTTACAACAACTATAACAGTGATGAAGCGTACGTAACACTCATTTTACATTCTGCTTTTCCACTTTCTAATACATTTGAAAACAGTTAATCTTCTGTAGCCACTGGCACAAACCACAGTCAGAGCTGCAGTACTTAACAAAAATGACATTTTTATCATAAAATTAATATAAGGTTATTTGTAAAGTGTATTAATGTTTGTTATCCATCCATTTTATCCAGGGCCAGGTCAAGCAAAGCACCCCAGACATCCCTCTGACTAGCAACGCTTTCCAGCTAGGGGCCCCCGAGGTGTTCCCAGGCCAGATGAGATATGTAGACCCTCCAGCGTGTTCTGGGTCTACTCCGGGGCCGCCTACCAGTGGGACGTGCCCGGAGCACCTCTAACAGGAGGCGCCCAGGAGGCATCCTGATCAGATGCCCAGACCACCTCAACTGACCCCCTTCAACGTGATGGATGAGCTCAGCCACCCCACATGTATGTGATTACATTTGCTAATGATTATTTCAGGTACCTGTGAACGGTTGCCGGTCCAACATAGCAAATTTTAGCTTTTTCTTTTGTCTATGAGCGTCTTTGAAAATATTATAATTACTACCAAGGGGTGATATTAACATGTTTGTGCACCTGTGTTTTGTGGTTATTGCTCAGGAGGATACATTGAGAAGACTGTTTGACCTGACTCATCATGGAGGAGCTCCCAGGCTGAAACACAACATGTGACAGAGGTGAGGAGGAGCAGATACTAACTGTGTCTTATCCTGGAGTTTACAGATTAAACTCTGGGAGAGTGTGTCTGTTCATTGTGAAGTTAGCAACATTAATAGCACGACAAAGGCAGATATATTTTCAAAAGCAGACACTGTGACTTCTCACAGAAGGAGAAACACAGGTGTTACATTAAGCAGAGCTTCATTCTGTTCAAGTGTTGCAGAGACAGTGAGCCAGCACGCACAATACCAGAAACCTGAAATCAAAGCTGCCCAATGGAATTGGATCATCATTAATTTTATTATCCAAACCTACACCCTCTGTGAAAAGGGCTGATTGAGGTGAATGTGTCCCTCTGTCAAGGCCTCAATCATAGAATATGGTGCCAACCTGTCAAAATTAATGTGTATCACAGGTAAAGGAGAAATTCCTCACCTCATATGAAAAGCAAACACTTGTCAGCCCAGTTACCTGGCCAATCTTATATTAGTCAGCCTCTCAACACTTATAAACACCTGCTTTCTGTTACTGAGCTGGTGTGTTCTCCTACAGATGCCCTGTCTGAACATGGGACTGTTGATCCTCATGAGTAGAAACACAGAGAGGTAACTCATCCTTCATAATAATAGCATGTTTTTAAATGCATGGCCGAATTCTGTTTTACTCTTGCAGTAGTAAGTGCAGTCAGACACCATGCTAAATTAATGTTTTCACACGCTGACTCAACAACAGAGTAAGGATGCTAAGTATGTGCCTCATTCTTATGTCAGAGTGGATACAGAACAACTTAAATGTGTGACGCTTTGCATGTAATTATATCTTACAAAGCTGCAGCTGTTTGCATCATGATAAGTCTCACATGTCTCACGTAACGTATTATGTCAGCACAAACTCACCTCATTAGCCTCTGTTACACTTTTTCTTGTTCCAGCATTTGAGGAAATGTGTTTCATGGGGAAGTGCAGTGATGCACGCACACCGGCCAAAAGAAACACAGTTGCCACGACTGACTTCCGGACTGTGAGGGCCCGAGGTTGGTATGTTAACACTCACTGTTACGCAGCATTAGTATTCCTCACACTAAAGAAGTCACCACTGAGGCATGGCCGAATTCTGTTCCAGCTAGTCTGTGTTGGATACAGTCAGACACCATGCGAAAACCAGGTCTCATTTCTGCTGAATGACTGGATGAGTGCTTCAGTCAGCTTCATCCAACTGTACAGGAATGAGTACAACAATGATGGTACACTTGGAAATATGAGATGCTGCTCTGACAGCAGTCCTGTTGGTTTTGTATTGATTTTATTCTGTTTTCTAAATTCTGCAGAGATACCAGTGGCTGCATCTGAAGCAGGAACGTGAGGGAAAGTCGACTCCTTTGTCTGTTTTAACTTCACTCTACCAACATCCCAACACTGGAAATCCGTTTTGTGCTTAAACTAGCACCACCAGGATAACTGTCGAGACTTGAAAGATGTATCTCACTCTTCTGTTGAAATAAACTTCTAATTGTGTTCAAAATGTCTCTTGTGTATTCATTTTCTACCATTTCCCTAAAGTTTTTGTACACAGAAAAATACAACCCAGATATTTTCAAATCCAAAAGCATCACAAAAACTCAGGATCTTTCCAATAACACCTCAGATTTTAAATTGAATGTATATTTTAATAAATAAATCCATAGCATACATTTTAAAGTGCAGCCTCCCTTGAAGCTGTTATCACAACGGTACATCGTGCATAATGTTTAAACACAAATATGTAAGCCCATGCCATTTCAAGTATGCAGGTTCACTGTTTAATATTCCAGTCAGGTAAATTTAATTGGTTATTGCCGTAAGATTTGCTCTGGCTGCTGAGCCAAGGCTTCACAGTTCTGACAAAACAAATGTAACATATGACTCCAGGGCATCATTTACACTATTGATTTTATGGACGTTATCATTTAACATTGAAATCTATGTTCTAAATCTTCAACGAAACATTAAAAGTTGTTAATATGTCCTCCAGTAAAAGATCAGGTGGAAACTTTGTGTCCACGTTTGAGATATGGAGACTGTTGCATACAAAAACCTGTCTCTTCGATAACAAAATGAGATGGCTGGTGGCTCTATTCACTTTAGACAGGCATCAAAGAATAAGCACATAATCATATACAGCTGACAGTGGGTTCGTTTGACTTTTTTTCTCTAAACAGCCATTTTATTAGCAAATCTGCTATTTTAATCTACAAGAAAGCAGGTGCTGAACAGTGGTATTGTTGCGGGTGTTTGCCACATTTCTTGAGGTAAATCAGTCCCACTGTAATAAATAAATAATGCACTTCAAATTTCATGAGCAAATTCTGCTCTATTTGTTAAAGACACACTTGAATTAACCCTGTCAGGCAGTTCATTTTCTTTGTACAATAGATAAGAGTACATAAGCCGAGCTGAGTAGCAGAATATCCCCGTTAGCCTGCAGTACATCTGTCCTCACGAGTAAGTGCTTTGTTACCAGATGTGTTGGGTGGGCTCGTCGGCCTCGGCAGTCAGCGACAGCAGGATGGCCTTGGGAGTGTTCTCAAAAAGTGCTGCTCTGTTCTGAGTTTGGCCCTTCTTGACCCAGTGGCCATAGATCTTGAACGCACACGCGTCAATGAGCTTGCGGATAGGCTTGACAGCGTACGGGTCGCTCTTGATCACCTCCTTGGTGACGGGCTTGGCACGGCGGTAGTTGCAGTAGATTCGCATTGTGGCGAGGACAGTCATGCAGATAACCTGAAGGAGAAAGTGTAGAGTATGTTTAATGTAAAGAAAGGGAACGTGTCCATCACTGTAATAATATATAATATAAGGTATTAAAGACCCTGCACACACCTGTAGTTCACCCACACAGGTGTTTTCATTTACTCTGCCTAGTTAGACTTCTTCTCAGGACTGTGTGTGTAAAGAATGTGTTTGAATGTGTTACACCAGCTTTTATCATTCTTAAATACACCATAGCTTTTGGGGTTGAACCATTTTCCTGAGCAAACATTTGCTTTCATTCATTTCAACACACAATGAGATTAATTTTATTTGAAATTTAACCTTTAAAGACCTAAAACGTGTCTCATAATACACTCTAAAATGGTCAAAGTTAAATAAGACTTTGTTGGGAGGGTTACTTTTGAAGTGTAATGGATACAGATTACTAGTTAGGTTGTCTGTTTCTAAGTGGCAACGCTGTGATATTCTGGCAACCTGTCCAGGGTGTACCCCGCCTCTCGCCCAATGTCAGCTGGGATAGGCTGCAGCCCCTCGCGACCCCCGACAGGATAAGCGGTTACGGACAATAAATATTCAATATTCTAATGAATGAATGATGTGGGCTATGCCAGTATTATTTAGGTTTTAGGAACATTTTTGTACACGTATACAGCACCTTCTAAATATGTATCTCAATGGTGTTTTAACCGACATTTGCAACACACAACATCTTGCCTGTTTGTGGTTGGTTCAGTGCGTTGTCATAAATATACTGTGAATGAAACCAACTCGCCAACAGTTTGCAAGGTTGGGGCAGAGATGCATGCCCAAATGAAACATCCACATTTCTAGTTGGATGATAAAACACACCTACTTTTAAACGTTATGAAAGACTTGGATATTAACAGGGTTTTGGATGTGTGCAAATATCAGAATGCTGATTTTTTCAAGAAAGTGGTTGAAGGACTGAAATAGAAGGGCTGCGTTTGCAACTTTGGGAAACAAAATGTTAGGGCATGCTGATCAGAGTATTCAGAATATTTGTTTTCATTAGCCATGTGAGCAGCTTAGTAGGAAGTGTCTTATTCAGAATAAGGGCAAAAAACAAAAAAAAAAATATGCATGTAAACGTGGTCACTGTGTGATGTCACAGTTTGAAAGCTGTCCTTTCTGGTGTGTTCAAGGACACTTTAATATGTTACACTGGGGTGTCATTTCTCAAAGATCAGTACTTTTTCCAGTCAAGTCAGAGAAGCCAAAAAGATGTTCGTGTTTGCCTTTAGTTTCTCTTACAGGCATTATGACATATGTTATGATATATTACACAGACATTATGAAGTGAACCTGTTGGGCACATTGGAAATAACTCTAAGCATTGATGGTGCGCTGTGTGTATGTGGATTTACGTCTCACCTTGAACCGCCTGTATGGACTGAACTGTCGTACTTCATTCACCACATACTCTGAGAAGAACGAGTGGTTGAGGACATCTGTAGCTGTGTATCTCTGCTTTGGGTCCACCACCAGCATGCGAGAGATCTGAGGTAACAAAACAGAGACTTTTAGACATTCTGCTGTTATTGAAACCTCACGGCAGCTTCAAATTTTGACATCACTAACTGTCATAAGCGGCATCAATACTTAGACTAAGTCTTGTTAATTTAACCGGCATAAGTGGAGGTGAACAAAAGAGCCTACCAAATCTTTCACAGTGTCTGAGCGGTCCTCCCACTCTGGAGACGAGAAGTCGTACTTCCCGGCCAAGATCATACGCAGCATCAGCATCTGTTTCCTGTGCCAGAAGGGCGGAGAGCCTGCGAGCAGCGTGTACATGATCACGCCTGAACTCCATCTGCAGGCAGAATCCCGGAAAGAAGCAAGCTTACAGAGTTTGAACGGTATGTACATTGTTTTGTATTGTTTAGTATATATTATATCCGACATTCTTTTGGCTTTACTGTGTGTTCTTGTCTCTGCACACTCACATGTCCACAGCTGTAGTATATCCTGCATGCCCTCCGTCCATGGAGCATTCGATGATCTCTGGAGCGAGGTAACCAGGGGTCCCGCACACCTCTGCATGATGAGACACATCAAACTTGTGAACTTTGAGTATCCATATTTACAAAGCTCGAAAAGTCTACTCATAAGAGTGCAGTTTGTAGGTAATCTAACATTACATATTTACCTACTAAACAAATTATATGAGGCACAGTTTCATGAGATATTTGACCTGCCATTGGTGAAGTCTTATTTGAAAGGTCAGTGTACCCTGAGTGTCTGGGACTACAGCAAATAGATCTGAGTGTCTTCTTGCATCTTAACCTTTGTAAGAGCAGCTAAGAGACAGACCGGGGCATGTTGTGCAACCAGACCCAGATTCTCCGCTGACCGCCAGCAGCTGCTGGCTCTGCACTGTAGGTTGTAAACATAGTAGAGCAGGACGCTCATATATCCTCAGCTGAATATGTTGGGGTGAGACCATCCGCTGTGCTCATGTTTAGATGTAAATCAACCCGTGATATTGGTGAATGCTCTTACATGCTGAATGCTTACATTGGTACGCTTTGGTAACTAGCTCCCGATAGCTACTAGGGAAACAAGAACACCATCCTCTTCCTGTTTTGGTTGCACAGCGGTTGAGGCACTTCCTTTGTGCTGTAAATGGAGCCGTAGTTTTCCCGGGAGATCACACCAGGGACAAACAGGTATGCATAGTGAAAGCGAGGCTTAGGCGGAACCAGTCTAAAAGCCATTTCTCACCAGTGCAATAATAAACTGCAGTGCAGGAGTATCTAAAATCTGCATGTGATTTCTCAGCATGACAACTATGCAGTGGTTAGCATTGTCATTGTCACACACAGCAGTAGTTTTGGGCTCGAAACCCATACGGAGTTTGCATATTCTCCCCGTGTCAGCGGGGGTACTCCGGCTTCCTCCCACAGTCCAAAGACATGCAGGTTAACTGGTGACTTTAAATTACCCAATGGTGTGAATGTGAGTGTGAATGGTTATCTGTCTCTATGTGTCAGCCTTGTGATAGTCTGCCAACCTGTCCAGGGTGTACCCTGCCTCTCGCCCAGTGTCAGCTGGGATAGACTCAATCCCCTCTGCAACCCCAACAGGATAAGCGGCCATGGGAAATGAACGGGTCCAGTGCAAATTATCCATGTTACTGTGTTCTATTGTAACACGAACGAATAGCAAATTAAATCAAGCAGTAGGAGAATTCTCCAGACGGAGAATGTCTAAATGGCTAACGTAAACTACACAATACATGAACTAATTGTACCCCAAATGTAATGCTAAAGCTAGCAGGTGTGACAAACATATACCGTCAGCAAGTGCATATTAACTACAGAACCATCTTCATCACATCTCAAGCCATATATTGCCCTTTATTTGGCTGCTGAGGCAGTCATCACACTGTTTTTCATTCAGTATTGAGTGTTGAGAGACCAAATTGATAACAACTGATGGCATTAGTTGGAACAAAGGTTTTCATTGATCAAATTTCTGCAGGTGAAAAACTGCTGAAATCAAGGTCAGTCCAAATACTTTTGCCCCTGCACAAATGTTGCACAGGTGTGTGTAAACATTAAGATTAACATTTTTATACTAAATTTTCAGATGAAATTTCCTGCTTGGTGTGAAACAGCTTTAATAAATGCTGATGGTGTGACCATTGTAAAGCAGTTACACCATGCAATCCACATGTACTTCACAATGAAAAGTGTCTATTTCCACTTTATATGTATTCAGATATTGTTTTTATGTTTGCCGGTTGGTTTCCATGCAAGCTTTCACCGACCTTTGAGCTTCTGTCCCGGCTTGATTTGCACAGCGAAGCCAAAGTCGGTGAGTTTGATGTTCATCTCATCGTCTAAGAGGATGTTCTCAGGCTTCAGGTCCCGGTGGACGATGTTCTGACTGTGGAGATACTGGACCACCTCCAGCAGAGCACGCATGATCTTCCTAAAACCAACACACACTTAAGGTCTATAAAGAATGAGAATAATTCATCGCTTTCGTCTTAGTGTATAAACACTCACTGACCTGGTTTCCTTCTCACTCAGAGTAACTTTCTCTGTGAGGTAGTCAAAAAGTTCGCCCCTCTTCATCCTGTGGGAAAGAAAATGAAAAATTCAAACAGCTGCTGCTCAACTGAATTTGAGTTTTGGGAAACTTGAGGTTTGATACTTACAGGTCAAAAACCAGGAAGTAGAAGGCTTTGGATGCGTAGCAGTCTTTGAGCTGTACTGGAGAGGGGAGGAGAGACATCTAAGGTAAACTGAGTATTAAATGAAGACGGACAACACTTAATAGGTGGATCACCTGAGAGCAAAGGCCAACACTGACTTCCTGAGCAGGTTAGTGGGACAAAGACAAGCTCCTTTGTCTTCTGAGACTCTTAATGTAGACTCATGCTTTAATAAAGCTGCTGATTCACACAGTTTTAGTTCAAATCTGACTTTCAGGGGGAACAAATGTTCTTACTGATGTTGTTCTGTCCGCAGACTTTCTTCAGGATGTCGATCTCCTTCACTGTCGCCTCCCTGATCTCCTCGATCTCCTGCGGGGTCATTTTATCCGAGGGGGTGATGTCGATGATCTTCACTGCGTACTCCTGAGACGTCCGTTTGTTGATGCAGCGACGCACCACGCTGCTCACTCCTCTGAGGAAGAGTAAGCACTTATTATCTACAACTTGGTCAGGTCACTTATTTCCTCAGGGGTTTGTGTTTGTACAGCTGGACTCAAAGAAAACATGTTTGTGTGCTTTGGTCAGGAATTTCTGTGACTGTTGGACGGTATGTTCTCAGAAGGATTCATCCGATATACTACTCTAGCATCATCCATGGGAGAGTACCCTCATGTCGATGTGATGTGAGGAGCATAAAGTCAGCTGTAATTTTTTCCACTGAAATCCATGTCAGAGAATCATTCAGAAAATCACTGAATGAAACCAACTCTCTGCCCCCAGTTTGTGGAGCTGGCTGAGCCATGTGAAGAGTACGAGAGCAGCTGAACACAATGTCCAAATCCCGTGACCTCATGACCCGCATGTGAGAAAGGGAGTGAAATTACGTAATCTGACAGCATGCCGTCCAAACCCGGGCAGCTCTCAACACTAAACCCTTTGTTCAAAACACGCTGAAGTTAATGAATGCTGCCTCCCTGGACACTGTGTGCTTTACGTAACAGCACCCCCGTCTGACAGATGGTGGGGAATGACAATGAGACAGGAAGCTCAGACGCTGCTGACATCTCTCACAGGGAGACTTCAGGGAGACCATTCGGCTTGTGTCTGTGCTGTCCACACCAACAGGGTCTAAGTCTAATGCACATTACTATCGTGTTGAGCTGTATTAAACTGTATTAGGCTGTTGAATAAAAAAAGCTGGAAAAACTGAATTTCTGGACCACAGTTTAAAGAAATGTATTCTTTGTGCTAACTAAAGATGGCCAGTGACACAACATTTTCGGCTTGTGACTCCTTAAAGGATTACCGTAACATTTTGAGGAAATATTTCTTGCATAGAGCTACATGAAAGGATTGATTTCCCTTTCCAATCTGAGAGTAAAACTTCTCATCAAACTCACAGCAAGTGAATGAGCTTAATTCCCAAACTGTACCTTTAGTATGAAGCAACATGTTTGGATTCGCCTCATCACAGAACATGTTCTCACTCCCAGCTTCACCCATGCTTGGTCAGTGGCCCTACCCCTCAAACTGTGACACTCTAGGTCATTCTCTGGTTACATCTCCTATTGATTATTGTAATTCTGTCTTCTTTGGTCTCCCTCTCAAGTGTCTTCATAAACTCCAGTTGGTTCAGAATTCAGCCTTCCATAGATCATATCATGTCTGTTCTCCAGCAGCTTCACTGGCTTCCTGTTAAATATCCCATCAATGTTAAGATTCTGCTTCTCACCTTTAAGGCCCTTCATAATCAAGCCCCTTTCTAACCTGTCTGAACTCCTTCATATCTACACACCCTCCCGTACTCTTAGATCCTCTTCTGCAATCCAGCTCACATCACCATCGGCCTGCTTGACTACCATGGGGACTGGAAGTCTCTCCCCCATCACATTCGCAAAATTGACTCACTTTCCACTTTCAAATCCCATCTGAAAACACACCTTTTCAAGCTGGTATATTCAGTCTAATTTAATGGTGACACACATATTGAGACTTGCACTGATGATGATTTTATACCTAATATTTATAATCAGGATTTTTGTCTAGTCATTTTATTAACTGTTGTTGTATATTATGGATTTTATAATCATAGATACTTTGCTGCTTGTTTTTTTTAACTTGAGACTTGTAAGGTGTCCTTGAGTGCTTTGAAAGGCACCTATAAATAAAATGCATTATTATCATTATTATGTACCCTTACAGCGTCAGCTTTGAAAGCTCAGGAACAATGTGTCAGTTTACTCTTGTTACATGCATTGTGTATTTTCAATATAAACTTCCGTTTTCACGGGAAATGTACAGTTTCCGCTCATTAAATTCACACAGGCTACAAAAGCACATGGTTAGGTTTATATGCACGTTTGTTACTAATGTAACATCATGTGACATACATCAAATATGTCACAGCGTAGTATGCTACACATAGTAGCACACTACGTTATTATCTATGATTTCACACGGAACACGAAAAGCAGTCTCCCAGGTGAAAGTCCAAGTTTGTTTGACCCGTCCACCTCCACTTCTAACTGCCGCTAAGGGGTGCCTCAGTGCCTAGGTACCTGAAGGCAAAGACCATTGCCCAACGTATGACAAGCTAAATGTGAGAGAGTTGCATCAATGGTTGCAGATGTCTACTGTCCTTTTTTGTGTCCTTAATTAATAAAATTGTCCATTCCAGCCACAGACTGTATAAAATAAGAAAACAACTTCAACAAATATCAGAGGAATCATGTGACTCCTCAACTTAAACGTGTGATCCCTTATGAGGGTCCTGACCCTCAGATTGGAAACGCCTGCTGTGGGCTATTTTAAGACTTAATATACATACCTTCCCAGAATCTCCTTGGACTCATACTTGTCATAGAACTCCTGGGCTCCCACCGAGTCAGGGACCTCCTCCTCTCTAGTCATGGTGTCTGTGATGCCGGTTCACCCACCGAGGCTGCACGACTGCTCTCCTCTCACAGCTCACAACAGTTTGTATTTTCACTGCCACAAAACAGCTCTGTAAAGATGAGATGGGAAAGTACCACTAATGATAATGCACTTATAAGCCTCATATGTCAGCAGGTCATGGTCACACTCATTTAAGTGTTGAGCTACAATGATTAGTTGACTACTTAGTAAGAAAAATTAACCAGCCACTGTGTTGATAAGCAATTATATGTTCCAGTTATGCAGAAGTGCCAAACATTTGCCAATTGCATTTTCTCAAAGGTGACTGTTTGCAGGTCTTTTCATATTTATATTGGTGTAAATGAAATGTTTTTGAGCTGACAATCAATTTATAGATGTCACTTTGGGCTAAGAAATTGTGATGGGCATTTTTAAAAAATATTTTTTTAACATTTAAGAGGTGATTAGTCAGTAATTTAGAAAATAAATGGTAGATTAAACGATAATAAAAATATTTAAAATCATTTCCTTAACTACTGTAGCATACTGTTGGATGGATCAATCTGCAACAGTGCATTAAGTTTTATTAATCGATCATATGGTTTGCATGTAAGATCTTATTTCATGCACATTTCACCTTGGCTACAATGAATGGTTTAAGAGGGTTTGAAGAGGCTTACTTTAAGGATTTTGTTAATGTTACAGGCAGAAATAATGCCGCCTTGTCTTACTCATATAGATTGCACAGCTCTAATAATCGATCAATATGTGTTTTGGATCGAGACTGAGTGTCATAGCCGACATATCATGGAGCCTAGACTAATAAAGCAATATGCCACAGTGTGTGAACTAGATCTCCTCTCATCCTCTGTCACTATTTGACCTTTAGCAGGCTCCAGAAACCAACTAATGCATTAAAGAGAAGAAACAAATGGCTCGGTCACTCACCGTGTCCCGTGTCGCTCAGTCCCTGATATAAAGGCTATCCATCATTATCACTCGAGTCTGTGTACAAAGTGGCAGAGGACGGACAAAGAGCTGCAGTCAAAGCCCGGTGCTGTCGCGGCTCGGAGGGGCTGCTGCCATTGCAAAGGGTGAGCCTTAATGTCAGATGCCAAAAATAAATTGCTGCCTCCACAGCCAGCAGCACACTCTGGACGCGTGTCCGCACAAAAACCAGATCCATGAAATAACACCCTGCAGCTCCTGCCCGTGCCATGAGATATCACAGAGAGGGCTGTCCTACATTACCAACACTACTCCACATGCAACTATTAACACGTGGGTTTGCACTGAGGCTGGAGTGACGTGACAGGTGCAGGACCTCTGTGACATCTTATGAAAGATGTAAATATAGTGATGCTTCTTAGAAAGTCCAGTGGAATAAATCATCACGCCCTGGATGTTGTTTTTATTTGATTGAAGCGCTTTATTATTTTGAAACTTGTTGCAAACACACAGGTGGAAACTACAGTTATGATCTACAATTGCATCTCATCAGTTTAAATTAAAAACACTAATGAAAAACACAGACAACTGAAATCAACTCGCAGCAATATATATAAACATTATTTATACGACTATTATTACAAATTCTGCAGCACTGTCCTGAGAATGAACACAATGACACAGTCTGATGATGATCAACTGTCAAATTAAAGCATGTTTATTGATCTCTTGTGGATTAACACCTTCTTCGTATCCATCCAGCCGGGTTATTTATTATAGTTTGTGTGTGCTCTTCACTTTGCAGGGTTTTGTCTCAGTCTCATGACAGACCTGTGGAGAAAAATGTAATTAAACCTCCCATCTATAATATTTCATTCTGCAAATGTAAACATCCTACAGAAGGAAATAAGCTGGAAGCATTCAGAAAAGCCTTTAACGCCTCCCTGTGGCCACATGGTGTATTACAACACATTACATCAGAACCATGACTTGCATAATACAAAGTCCTTCGGCTGTGACGCCTCGATGACTAAGTGCTTACACAAGACCTCCTTATTTGGCTGTGTGACAACTGTAACAGTGCAGCAGAAACAAGACTCTGGAGACAATGGATCAATCTGTTATAAAACAGAAGTGTGCAAAAAAAGAAAAAGAAAAATTATAACACTACAATTACATTAGTGGTCCCAGACTGCACCGTTGGACTGCCATAAACATCTATCAACAAGCTTTTAATTTACATGTTATTTCATACAACTCCCCCATTTTGACTCACCATTAGCAAACTTGCACTGTTTCAGCACCTCGCTGAAGCCCTCGCAGAGCTTATAGTCGCTCTGGTTTTGGGCACACTCGATGAACTGTTTGAGCTCATACGAGCAGGCCTGCTGCTGCTGAGGGGCCTCCTGCTGCATGTACATGGACTGTGGCTGCTGCTGGTAGGTGGGCTGAGCCTGGTACGGCTCCTGAAAGACACAAAACAGATGATGGGATCTTTCACAAATATACCGTACGCATTCCTAATTTGAGAGCAAGTTTATGATTTTTGTCTGGTATTTGTTTATAAATGTGACACAAAGATAAAAATTGACATCGTCTTGTCAATACTATCAGAAAAATGAAGCATATCCATCCATAAAATATTGAAATGCCGTCATGCAAGTGTCAAAATGTTTGAAAACATCTTACATGCCCAGATATGCGACACGTGGCTTAGCTTTACGATTCCCTTCAGATTTTTAAAAGACAGGCAAGCAGGTGGAATCAATCAGCACTCAAGACACCTTAATACCTACTATAAATATACCCAGGTAAAGGTAATAGTATGATTATGCGCATAGACTTCCCCGATAACCTGACATGATTTGGCAGCCTACAAGTTAACACCACTCTTCCTCCTCCAACAACCCCCAAACGCACCTGTTTTTTGTTACTGCTCCCTACCTAGACAAACTAATCTGCCCCGAGGCTATTCCGGTCCTGTGACCTGCTTAACCAAAGTTTATTTACCTGGTATGTGACATCAGGCCTGGCAGGCTCTGAGTGTCCTCCGCCGAAGCCTCCAGTCATGGCGTGGCCGATGGTGTGTCCTACCGCAGAGCCCACAGCCACGCCAGCGGCTGTAGTCGCCATCTGGGCAAACATACCAGGCTGCCTGGGTGCTGCGGCCGGAGCACCCACGGCAGACGGAGGAGCATGCGTTGGAGCCGGGGCATAGGAAGGAGGAGGTGCAGCTCTGGCCATAGGTGGTGGTGATGGTGGAGCCCGGCTGTAAAGAGAAAGTCGTACATGTGTACAATGAAAAGTGCTGATGCTAAAGTTCAAGACGGTCACGGCTCTATAGAAAAGTGACTGTAAATATTTAAGTTTTTCACCAGGGCAAACGTTTGACCATGGGATCCTTCTTGAGTTTAAAATGACAAGTGTGCAGAAGGGTGATTAAACAGTAGAAAATATCAGTGTGAAACTGTATGTGGTGTCACTTGAGGTCACTGATATGAGCTTCCCTCTGGGCAGTTTAGGGCTATTTATACTGACAGACTCATGTTGGGCTCAGTGTCTTGAGTCCACAGCTTTAATGTAGCACTTAATCTGAACTAGATGTGGGTAACATGGTCCCATATCACATTAATAAGTTATATAGTAAAGCAAATATGATGCCAGATAAGTTAGAGGCATTCAAAACACATTTAAACTTTACTATAATACTACACTTAACATAATCCCATATGGTGTCAAATAGCTATAACCCTGACCACCAGAGTGTGGCTTAACAAAAATAAAGTCTAGAGGGAAGTCGCATTAAGTTGTACAAAAGGAAGACATTAAGATATACAATAATAAACATTATAAGTTAGTTCTGGCTGCTTAATGTATCTGACTAGCACAAGCTAACATGAGTAACTGTAAGGCGCTAGCTGAACATGCTAGCAGCTACATTAGCCTTCACACCATCCCGTCACAACTGCATTAAAACTTTTATTAAATGTAAGATAATAAAATGTTACCTGGCTGGAGGGGGCATCCTGGATGTCCTGCTTCTGCTTCCTCTCGGCATTTTTAAATTATGTGTATATTTGTGAGGTTTCTGGCTGTTAAATAGAGACGCAGTACTGAGCCGTTAGCTGAGTGTCGACCTTTAGCTAGTCCGGAACTTTCTGGGTGTTACATCATTTGTGTCTCGGGTAACTTCCGGTGTGACGGTGACAACCATAGACATATATACATGTCTATGGTAACAGGGGTGCTTTCATAAGAAATATATTTATGTGTATATTTCTTGTCTTTATATTTGTTTAATTGCTCTATATATTTTCTTTAGCGTGAACTATGCGTCTAGTAGTGACGTAGGTATTTTTTTCCCTGGTAAAAGTCAACCCAGTGACCTTGGTTGATTTTTTTAATCCGTTGCTGTTTGTCCATAAACAGACATAGAGGTTCCTTGTGTACAAAACTGGTTCAGAGTGGCAAGACACATACTGGTAATGTGAATAAGGCATGACATATAATTTTAACATGAATAACAAACAATCTCAATCAAGTTCAAGTGAAGCTAAAACCTCACATTTATAACTGAGTTATATTTTGATGGTGCTTACATTTCAGTGACCCAGAGAGCATAGATGTCCTTTACTGACATTGTAAGAGTACAATGACATTTTTAAAGAGTGACAAATGACAACCCAGAAAAATACCTTAATCACATCACCAATAAATAAAAGCAAAAAAAATAATAATCAACAATAAGAGGCAGATGTTGCTATTGCACCTAATGTATGTAATGTCACCCAGACTGCAAATGAAAATTAGGACAGTTTATGAGATATGGGAGTTTAGATTCTGATGGCCCAGGGAAAGAAACTGTTTGTTAGTCTGTTGGTTCTGCTTTTAATGCTCCTGCACTGCCTGCTGGAGGGCAGTAAGCTGAACAGTGAGATGTCCTCTGGGGAGGGCAGGAAGCAGGGGATGATTTTCTCTGCCGTGGAGATCACCTCCTGCAGCACTTCCCATTTATATAACATACCACCACCGGTCATTACGCCAGGATCCCTTTCAAGGATCACCTCAAACTTCTAAGTTCTCAAGGAGGAGATGGAGGCCCTGCGGGAGGCTTATCAGCAAGAGAAAGAAGAGGAGATGGAAGGAAACATGGAAAACCCCTACCAAAATTGTCCTTTGACCTGCATCAAGACAATAAGCCCTTTGTGGTGGCAGAAGTGAACAAATAAAGAGTGAAACGATCAAGTTGTCTTTCATGTTATTTAATAAAGTGATGGGATCTTATTTCAGCTGAAAGGTCAAAGCCCCGACACCTGGAGTGTCCTCCGTAGGTCTGACAAAGAAGAACAGATTCAGTCACACAAAATAATTAAACTCAGAAGAGGGAGAGCAAAATGAAGGCCTCCAGTTTGCTGATAACGTCTATGAGAGCAGGAACAAAGCAAGTCTCTCATACACAGATGAAATGTGTTCAAAGACACGGTGAAACTAGACTTCAGCACAAGAGGCCAGCAATATACTCTCTCAACAGCAGCTCCTACACCCATCATCCAGAGAGCTGCAGGGAAAAGGCAGCGTCAAATCTATGTGAGGCAGACCTGTCCCATAAGTAGAACCAGGCACTAACTGAGCTGGAGCTACAGGTCCAAGACTGGGCGCAGCGTTTGTTGGAGCAGGCCAATGCCTCAAGGATGAAGCAAAAGGATGAGATCATAAAGCTCATCAAGGTTGAAAGCAGCAGTAGACACGTGGACCTATATGTCTATGCAAAGTTTAAAAATGTGCCTGAAAGTGAACCTCTCAGTTATTGGCAGTGTAAGTCACACATGACACCCAGATCCATAAGAAAAAACAGATCCAAGCAGAGCTGTCAGAGGAGGAGCAGCGTGTGGATATCATGATGGAAGCTGAATGCTGTAAGGGTTCGGAGACAGTGGAACACATTGATGAGCTGTGCAAACAGCAGAGGATCTGGAGAGTAGAGCTCTACTGGGGAACACAAATAAATCATTCACAGACTGATTTTCATGTATTTGAAGTTGAAAAAATACTCTTATACTTCACTGTCGGGATACAAAAACTTTTGCTTTTATTTCTTTTGACCCACTCAAACCACTTACATCCCTTAAAAGAACCCTTTTATTATCAAGCTTAAAGGCAAAGGGCTTTATTGTAGTCAAAATGTATGTGTTGTTATATTCCAGTGGCAACATCTGGAGGAGAAACAAGCGCGAGACGAGATGACAGAGAAGGAGAGACAGCAGATGCGAGAGAACCAGGTGAATGAACCTGGATGACCTCAAGGTGCAGAAGCAACACTAAACACAAGCATTAGAAATAAGAGTACAGATGTATCCCTGTATAAACTGATGCACCTAAAGGAAGCACCAGCACTGATCAGGCTTTCTTTCACACACAAAATATGCACACCAATTAGTGCCCCAATCTTCCTGAAGCAGGGAGGCTGAAAGAGCGTCACATTAAACGGTGGTTGGTAATTAAACAGGTATTGCTAGGTTGTCTTAAGCATAAAAGCAACATTGTACATTAGATTATATAAAATAACAATACATTTCTGTGTTTAATAGATTTATTCTTTAGCTATATATAAATGTGCAAAGCCAACATATATTAAAAAAAAAAAAAAGTATTTTTCTCAACAGAAATATTACAAAAATATCCGGTCATATACCAGTGCTTTATAGCAATCATAAGCTTTTCTAGAAAAGTACACTCAGGTATGAATATGTACTATAACTGAGAATTATGCACATCTTTAGAACTATAAAATTATATCACATGTTGCATTCAACGGCCATATTTGATTTCATAAAACGGATTTAAATAAAGAAAAATGATCACTTATTTCTCTGATAAAGCAGTGGGAGAAAAACATCACTCTTTTTTCCCTTTCTTCTTTTTATCTGAAAATCTGCGTCGCTGCTGGTTGTGTCCGCCTCCTCGTCCTGATCTGTTTCCTTTTGATCTGCGATCTTCCCACCTTGGCATAGGTGGCTCAATTTCCCCTGGTCGCCCTCCTCTGTCCGGTACGCTGCCCATCAATGTCTAGTGAGAACAAAGAAACATTAAAAGCCATCTATACTCTGAGCTACAGACGTTCACAATCACCAGCATGATAACTGATTACGGTTGTACCTTGTAGACGGGGGTGCTTTCCCCAGCTTTGATTGGCTCGATGAAGGACTGATCCTCCCTGGCCGCGATCAGAAGAGACAGGGAGACTCGGGAGGAGCCGGCGAGGGATGACAGAGGAGGCACTGAGGCCAGCGCCTCATTGCACTCCTGTAAATAAAGGACTGATTGAACTGGGATGTTTGCTGTTATCATGACACACACTGACGCTTTTGTTTCACCCATATAATCTGCTGCTGCAGGAGATATATTTTCACAAGAGTTGAAACAAGCAGGGGATGAGTCAGCTGACAGGGAAGTAGTCAGCAGCAAATTTAATATAGATTGAGTCATTTTTAGCCACACTGGTGGTAATGCAGTGTGTTCCCAATGAATATATCTCCTGTATGCTTCACTCCTCAGTAGAGGCTTCTTATAAAGTCTGGGACCCTTACTCAAAGTACATTGGACCAACACTGTCGTCTTCCATATTACAGGGGTTTCCTAAATCAGCTTAGCCAGTCTCTGTACATTACCTGTAAATCAGTCTTCTTGGAACCCTGCTATTTGTCTATACGGCCTGTTTGTTTGTTTGATGCTGCCTTTGTGTGGCTGTAGGAGGTGATGAAGGTTGGAGATGTAATTAATGCCCACTTTTTTATTATTATTTCTTTTCTCCTATTTTCTTATTTTTATCTACTCATTAGATTTATTTGTCACGTCATGTCCAAGCTACTAGCATCTTAAAAATGTAATAAATATATTCTTTAAAAAAAAAGAAAAGAAATTAAACTGTCTTCAAACTTTATTGGAAGTGTGTTTAGCTCGCTGCAGAGCTGTGTATCCACAGCATGGTGAGGGCAGAAGACACTCAGTTAAACCCAACTAACAACCAAATGATCCACATTGTTGTTGACTGTTCTTGAATTTGTGAAAAAAAAGCTTGGTTTTCTGGCATGTCTCCTCGGTGAACAGAGAATCCAAATAAGGCAAACATCCTTCATGAATTAAAGTTAAGAGAGGCCGGGTTTAACAACAGCAAAACTATATCAAATATCAGTTAACAAAGTCTCACAGTATAATCCAAGTCTCCTTCATCCAGTCATATTCTCGTTTTCTCTTAAGCAGAGGTGTCCAAACTTTTTTGGCCAGATTAGATAATGTGAAAATACGTCTGGGTCAGTTGCTTCCTGCATCAGAGTCACTTTCCACCACTCTTGAAAGCAGCAGCCCTCGCTGTCGACTTTACGCTTCTTTGGTGCAGCCATATCTGTTACCTAGCAGGAAATGTCTGCTGCTAGGTAAATCTTTGTTAGCTTGCTTACAATATGTTTATGTAAACACAATAGCTCTGCCTGCATAGTTTCTACTTGGTGCATGGCTACAAATTACGAACCTGCTTGCCTAACTAATATTGTGTGACAGTATATTTTGTTTAAAGTCATCCCCTGGGCTGGACTTTGGAGATGCCTGCTCTGAAAAATTATGATTTAAAACTCCTTCGCCTATAAGTAGCGCGACCTGAGCATCCCTGAGCACGTGTGTACCCAGGCACACTGTTTGTACGGACTTGTTTTATATCATAATGTGTTTAGAGAAAATGCATGTGTTTGGGAAGTACTGAGAATAAAACAGGATAAATGAGACTTGGATTATGTTGCACGAGTTGTGTCAGTTGAGGACGTTTTGATATAGTTTTGCTGTTGTAAAACACAGTTCCTGTTTACTTCGATTTATGAAGAATGCTTGCCTTTTTGGATTCTTTTTTCACTGTGGAGGCATGTAAGAGAAACAAAGTTTTCTTCAAGGGGTGAGTAATTGATACACAAATGGTCATTTTGTAGGTGAAATATTCCTTTAAAGTGAGTTCTAACAGATGCAATGAGTGCCTACCTTTTGTTTTTCTCCCCATGCAAACGACTGGAGTGTAACCTGGAAGCGTTTGATCATCATTTCCCGCCGACACCGATAGTCCTCTGTCAGAAGTTGATTGATCTTTTTAACTTTCATCTGAAAAACAGAAAATAGGAAAAATAAGGTTGAAATACTTATTTTAAGAATTACGTGTGACGTGTAATGAACTGCTAACAGCTCTGGCTACATACCCACTGCTCTGAGCTGAGGCTCTTGTTCAGAAGCGGGTTCGTCATGTCTCCAGATGGCAGACGAGCGAGCCTCGACTCCACCTGCATTGAAATAGCATGTTAAAAAATCCTCTCAGTGCTTCCCAGTTTGTAGTCACGACACATCTCAATCTCTTACGTCAAACTTACCTCTTTCAACACATCTGTAAATTCAGCGGAGGAATCCATGTCAAGGGCGTGCAGCAGTAAGGTCCACTCTGCCTGCATCTCCGCCTTCCTTCTGTCTTTGTCATCATCATCTTCACACTCCTGACAAAGCTCAGTGCTGTGATATTCAACTCGCTGCTCTTTTTCAGACTCCTCTCCTGTTGTCTTCTCGTCAGGATGCGTCTCTTTATGCTTCATTATACGAGCTGCTTGCAGTTCTGATACAAGGAACTCTAAAGGATTGAACAATAATTTTAAGATAATACACAAATCCACAGGGACTATAATCATCTGTTAGTACCTTAAACACACCACTCTACAACAGAGCCCATCGCACTCTACGATTACTCACCAGTGACTTTGTTGAGGCTGGACGGCTCCAGCACCTCTGAGGTCAGCACAGTGAGCGGAGAACACATGTTTGACAGTACATTTCTCAGCTCTCCCACCAGCAAGATGTGACCTGTCATGTCTGAGTCTGGAAAAAGGAAAGACAAGGTAATTTCATTTACACAGTACAAGTGCTCTTTATTAAAAATGTATGCAGCAACAAGTAACAAGTACAGAAGAATGCCTTAAACAAAATACAACAACCATTCTGTGCAGTTTAATATAGTACACGGCACCCATGGCACGGCACTTTCATTTATGCATTGTACGGCCATTTGGAATTACCATCTTTTGCTGTCCAATTGTATTAGTGGCAGATAGATATATCGGCTGTTATTAGCCTATTGCAGTTGGCCAAGTACATGGCTTACTTTGTCCACTAGAAATTTACTTGTCAACTCTAAAATGTCCCACTTAGTAAATAGCTGGGACAAAATTTGGTAATCCTTGTTAAATAAAATGTCTATTTTCTATTTATACTGAGCATCTTTGGCACAAATAAAAGGTCTATCTTATTTCTTTTCATCTTAATAACAGAAGAAAATTACAATGCAAAACCTGGAGAACCACAAAAACAAACCCCAGACATAAACTACAAATACAGATAAACATTGTGACTAATTATATTCCTGGGACATAAAGACAAAGTTACGTAAAAGTCCGCTCTTTGTCTGTTTAAATACAGAGGAAGTTGTAATAGATCTCAGGTCATTTGCCAGGTAGTTTCTTAAAAAATAAATTAAAAGAAAAACATCAGAACAAACAGGATCTGAATGTTATTCTTATGTATACAGTTTGAAGTAAGGAACACCACTTAAAGGGGAACTTCACCCATTTTCAAACTTCATACATTTTATTCCTATGGGGTCTAATATAGTCCAAAAAATATTAGTTAGCATGAATAACTTTCCCAAATCCAAAAGTTAGAGTGCTAAATCTCAAATCTGTGATGTCATAGGGCAGTGGTTTTGAAACTTGGGTGCACACAAAAGGGCAACGTGTGTTATCACTCTTTTCATAAGACAAAAAATAAGACAGGTAGCTTTTGTGATGTTTTTATTCCCTTTTCTTTCAGTGGTAGGTTGTCTTCACTGGTGCTTTGTTGTAATTTGCTTTGTGCAATAAAGTGATCAATGGTCCCACTTACGACTTTCTCCTTTTAAAAATGATCATCCCTCACACTGGCTGCTAATCAGGGCTTTGGATGTGTCACATATTTATAATTCCTGTGTGTGAACGGCTACAAATAGGCTCCCCATGAAGGTTTTTTTTTTACATTAAATTACATTACATTTTTAGCTAGAGTTTTCCTCTTAATTAGGAAATGGGTGTACACAACATACTGATACAGTCAATAAAAAATCAAGATAACTGTTTGTACAGGCCCAGTTGGATCTTGCAATAATACTGTGTGGTTAGCACAAAATCCCACAGCACTGTCATGAGGTATAAAGTCTGGAGCTGCTCCATTGACAGTGAATTAGAGAAAATGTTACAGATGACACTGTGAGCACCCGGGGGAATGTTCTAGGTATTTAGGTATATTATTTGTTTCACAGCTGAGAACACTACAACAGAATGAAGCTCATTTGGGTATCAAAAAGAAAATAAGCATTCTGCACATTGTGTCTGTGGAGCAGCTCCAGACTTTATACAATGACATCAAAAGTTTGAGACTTCCTGCTGTGGTTTCTGGCTTTAAGAGAGAGCAGCTCATGTTCACAAATATTGATCAAACTTTCCTGGGCCATTGGAATAACATATTGGCATTCCTAATTTAGGAAGTGTTCCCCTTTAATGACTTTAAAATGTTAATAATAAAAACCTTGTAGCTCTGGGCAGACAGTCCTCAGCTCTTCAGTCAGCCAGGTGAGCAGCGGACAGGGAAGCTCGTCACAGTTACACCTGGAGAGGCAGGAGCTGCCCGGGTACCTGAGCAGGAAGTAAAGACGACAGGTGAAATTATTACCTGCCGCAGGTCGGCAACTATCTAAATACACCGGAGAGGCCTGAATATTGATGCTACATTAAAGGTAAACTAGAGAATGGAGTGCTCATACATCACAGCTAGCTAACCTGTGTTATACTGTACCGAAGATTAGCTTTAAACGGACTGCTAACATTAGAGCCATATTTTATAACAGAAAATAAAGGTAACGACGCAGCAAACAAGACAGCAGTTACTCACCCTAAAGCTTTAATGGCGGACACTGTCCCTGAGCTCCTCTCCATTGTCACAATACCGCTGTTTACTCTGTTACAGTAAGAAAGCTGTACCCAACTCATGAAAGTTCAAGCGCGTTTTAACTGGCTCTTCCTCTTTTTACAGTGTTTAATGGCAGGGCAGGTCACACGCCGCCATCTGCTGGCCGGAGTGTGTACTGCATGTATAACAATTTAATAAAAATAATTCACTCAACAGTGAGCTATAAAAGAAATACATGAATAAATCAATGCATTTTAGCTAAATAGAAAAATTACCAAAAAAATTAGCAAATCATGTAGGAAAATATATAGAGATGAAAAGAACAGGGGCTTTATACAAAAATGCTTTACATTGGCATCTGTTTAAAAAAGTATAAACAAAAAATATGAAATCATAACAACAAAACATAAAAAAATATACTGAATACAGAAAGGTACAATTAGTATAATTCAATTTAGATAATGAAATTAAAACATTTAATCAAAGAATGATAGGTCACTAATCAGTGACATGTCTGTAACATCATAATGAGCTCACATAGCCTACCCACATACAAGTCCAATGCTGAATCAATGGGTATTCATTAAAATAATAATTATTTTTTTTATAATTTATAACAATAATTGATATGGTATTATACCATAGAAATGACTATCTATAACACAATCTTAAGCCATTTATTTATAATAATAATAATAATAATATTAAACTTTATTTATACAACAACTTTTAAAACAAATTCACAGAGAAACAATAAAAAGGAATAAAGCACCCAAAAATAAAATATAAAATTAAAACAATAATAACAAAGCAAGACACGTTGGAAATGAAATCAATGTGCTCAAATGGAAAGCGTTTCTTGAAATAAAATAAAATAGAATAAAATAAAATAAAACCAATATTTTACATTCAAAGATGTCACTGATTCTGCAAGTATGAGATTAAAAGAAAAGTTATACATTATTTTTTTTTATTTTACATTATTTTCTAAAGCTGAAACTGTGCAGGGTAAGTATAGTATGTGACAGTAGCTTAACTTTCCTGTATTTCCCACATAATACTATTAATATTGCCATTTTCTCTGACTCCACCTCGGCCTCTTCTTGACAAGAAACTTTCTCCCTTAACTTATAAAAAAAATTGTGATACTGATGTAACATGCTTCACAATATCTTTCCCTTAATCAAAACTCCAGTAGAGGGGAACACAGTAATGGCTTTTACATTTCTGTCCACCAGGAGCCACTAGAGGTCCATTGCAACTGCCTTCAAGGGTGCAAAGTAAAACTAAGTACATTTACTCAAGTACTGTAACTAAGCGCAGTTTTTACGTACTTGTACTACTTGAGTATTTCCATTGTATGCAGCTTAATTTTTACATTTCAGGTTCAAATATTGTACTTTTTCTTTAGTTACAACTTATGAGATAAAACTGAAACCAAAATTAAAATGCTGCTTACTTGTAAATGCTTCAGAAAGTCATAATATATAGTGTCACTCACCATGTTCTGGCTCTGCTGCATTATCCTCTTCACCTTCTTTATGATCAGTGCCTGTAATATTTATGTACCTTTTACTCATGCGGCATAATTTGACACACTCAGCACTCTCAACACCATTAGAGGTGTTGCTGATGCAGGCGGTGCAGCTAATGTTTGCTCCGGTGGAGCTGGCTGTGCACACTGACAGTGTTATATACAGTATTATAGTTGTCAGCAAGCACTAACAAGACATCTTTGATTTAAAACGTCACAGAGGCTTTTACAGTTGTCAGTTCTGCCTGGGCACAACTTTAAGTCTGTTTCTATTTCACATCTCATACAGAGGCTCTCACAGCAGAAAACCTTGAACTTTAGTGTTTCCATCACTGTTAGAGCAAAGTGGGATACTCCTCAGTGGCGTGACTCATGTGGTCTCCTCTGTGTGTGCAGCTTTACCATGTGTCACACTCACGACACAAGCAGCCTGTAAATTGAACAGGGACAATGAAGACAGTGGCTGAGTACGTCCTTCTACGTTTGCTGCCATATGTACAAAAGCTGTGCCGCCCTCGACAACAAAAGCTCTGCCATGCGTCAGGATGCTGCGTCTTTTATTCCCCCGACACTGCCCACTGCTCCATGAAACCTTGTGGGGGCTGACCTTTGACCTGTGGCACGCAGTCAGACAATACAGGCAGACACTCCCCTCGTGCGTGGACTTGTTGAGCACTTGTTAGGTGGATGAATCACTGGCAGTCAGATTCTTTGGTTTTCTTCAAAAAAATCCTGCAGGCCTGAATATAATATACTCTAGACATCCAAAATGTGCAGTGCAGTGCAGATCATGCAGTGAGTGCAGTGTCCGAAATAAATTAAAAATTAAAAAAATTATACATCGTGAAAGTTTCTCATTAGACAAGTTTTATTAAAGTGTTTTGTACAATGAATAAGGGCTGAGTAGGAGTGGGTGTTATGAAATTTTATTACACAATATAATTAATTGAACAATTGGTTGTAAAATCCATTGAGAAACTGTTAATGGATAAAATAATCAGACACAATAAATGTACTTATATCATCTCCCTACACATAGTGTCATATTGCCCACGGGTTATGTCAGGTGGTAAAAAAATTGGTACACTTTGTGTTAAAGAATGAGAACAATCAGACAGAATAGGGCTCATATGGATAAGCAACAGTAAAACGGGCTTTTCAGTGATGCAGGAGACATATGGGATGTTAAACAAAGAGTGTTGTGACGCACTCAGGTGAAAATAAAAACTATGTCATAACAAAATATGCAGGATGCATTCATGTTCGTGTAGAGTGGGACGGATGTTACACAGTCAAACAGAAAAACAGAAATGTAGACCTTAAATGGACAATGATTATTAATATGATAGGACCATGAGTAATTTCTCCATTTCCTGTGTAAATATGACATGTACACCTGTTACCTAAGACTCATAGTGGGAGAGATGTAGGTAGTTAAGATGTAGAGAAATCCATAGGTGGATTATGAGACAATGGGCCCCTGAGCAAAAATATGTCAATGGACAAGAATAGTAGCAGGACACACAGACTTTGTGGTGGTTGTGTGTCTCTTTGTAGTAGTTATGCATCTTTGTGTGTAGTGACTGTCAGGGAAAAAGCTGCTAAGAAGCTGAATAGGCTCTTAACTGTGACTCATTCAAAGAAATCCATGCCGACATCCAAAGACGTGTTTCACAATGATTTTTTAAACAAACAACTGGATAACTGAAGCAAAATGAGATGAAACAAAATATTACGTGATGTGATTACACTCAACAGAAAATTTCAGAGCCAAAAAGTTACCCTCTTTGTCTAAAAGCCGTCACACCAGTGTATGAACAGGTAAAATGACGTAAAATCACACCCCTGTGCCAATTACAACTACTGGAAGTGGAAGTGAATGTGACCACAAGAACAAGAACGTGTGCTGACTACAAAAAAAATGTGGTTTTTGTGTCTCTGTTATTGTTTTGTGTCTTTTTTTGGTCATTTTTAATAGTTGTTTTGTCCATTGTTGTAGTTACTATGTGTGTCTTTGCAGTACATTTGCATCTCTTTGTGGTCATTATAAGTCTCTTCCTGGTCAGTTACATGTTAATTTAACTAACATTTTGCAGGTGATGGCCAGGGGCCCCCAGACGCTTTGGCCCCTGTGCCTGTCAGGCCTGTTCAACAATCCATCCATGGTGAAATTAAAATGGAAATGCTTGATTTTTAGGCTGATCTATTCTAATGACTGGACAGTTAGAAATCCATGTGCAACCTCTAATTTATTCTTCCCTCCATTTCGCTGTGTTACCCCCCCTTCCACTAGATCTCTGGCGGGGACGTAAGAACCCCAAAATCAAACATACATATTTTTCTTCTTACCTGTAGTGCTATTTATGAATCTAGATTGTTTTAGTGAGTTGCCGAGTGTTGGAGATATCAGCTGCAGAGATGTCTGACTTCTCTCCAATATAATGGAACTAGATGTTTTCCTGTAGGAACTACTTACTCTCTACCGAACTACATCTTCCAACCGTATCACCGTGCTGAAGGAAGTGTGCATCTACTCATCGACGAAAGGCTTGTGCTTGTTACAATGCAATGATAATTAGCAACAATGATATTCTTACGCGAGGGTAAGGGTTACATCCCGTTTCTCATAAGGTGAATCATGTCTTCATGTATAATGTACAATAAAGTGGATAACTGCTATGTTTGACCTCATTTATTCACTACAACCATTCATTTTTCAGTAACAGCGTATCCTGTTGGGGGTTGCAGGGGGGCTGGGGCCTATTGGGTGAGAGGCAGGGTACACCCTGGACACGTCGCCAGACTATCACAGAACTGACAAATAGAGACGGACAACCATTTACACTCACATTCACACCTACGGACAATTTAGAGTAACCTGCATGACTCTGGACTGTGGGAGGAAACTGGAGTACCCAGAGAAAACCCAAGCTGACATTGTGGGCTCCCCACCCAGGCGTTCAAACCAAAACCCTCCTGCTGTGAGATGACAATGCTAACCACTGCACCTTTTGCGCTGTAGCAGGGTTCAAAGAACCATTGCATTGGTGGGTTTGTCTTGTGGTAGTGGTGGTGGGCGCCAGGTGAGCGTAGGAGCATGTCGTGTAGGCTCCAAGTGGAATGTGGCTGCAGCTATAGGCCTACATGTCTCTAGGAGGACACCATCAATGTCTGCATCTTGTACTGTCACAAGCAGGAGCCTCTCGTCTATGAGTAGAGGCCACTTCCTTCTGCGCAGTGATACAGTTGGTGGGTGTAGTTGGGGTGAGAGAAAATAGTTGCTACATGAAACTGCTCACAACAAGGGTCATGATTTCTGGAGAGACATTGCTGTTGAGCCGAGCGCCATCTAGTTCCATTATATTGGAGAGAAGGCAGACATCTTTATGGCCGATATCTTCAACACTCGACAACTCACACCAAAACAATCTAGACTGACAAACAGCACTACAAGTAGGATGGAAAATATGTCACTTAGATTTTGTGATGAACTGTCCCTTTAAATAATAGGCCTATACATTATTCTGAAATGAGCAAGTCTGCATAATAACTACTTTTACTTTGGTACTTTATGTATGTTGTGATGCTAATACTTTTGTACTTTTACTCAAGTAACAGATTATTTTTACTACACTGTGGTACTGCTAGTTTCACTGTAGTAAATTATATGAGTAACCCCCACCCCCACCCCACCCCACTGACGCATCACACAGGTGTTTCTATACCATGTGGAAATTTCCCACCATGACACAGTGAGTCTTGAAGGAGGACAGGTGTCAGTGTGGTTGGTAACAGTTGCTCAGGTGACTGAAGCCACATCCCCCTGGAGACAAACAGCCATCTGCTGGCGACACACGGACCAGCCTACTTTCACTGTGGAGCTCAAACGTCCAGCTTCACACACACACCAACACACCCACTGATAGTCAGAGCAACAGCAGCACTCAGGTGACATGGACGGACAAGTCACTCACACATGTGCGGCACAACTTCAACTTGTTTCTGTGTCTTTGTGTATTTAAAATAATATTTATTCAGGTGGTGCGTTTGATTAAACTCGGTTATTATGGATCGGCTGGATGAATGGAGCTTCAAGCCCAAGAAAATGGACCTGGAGGAGGATTTCTACTTCGACTACGGCGCGGAGGAAATGACTGATTATCAAGACCCCAATGAACTTGTGGCTGCTTTGAAACAAAAGGAGGAAGAGGTTATTTTGGCAGCCCAGCTGGGAAACGCATTGCTCCTGGAAAACCGACAGTTGAAAGAGCAGAGCGACAAACTTCATGAACAATACGCAGACAAGCTGGAGGTAAGACTCATCCGCCTTTTATTTTAAACATATTGTGTATAATGCAAGATTTTTATTGGAAAATGATTTATAAAGATTTGACGACATGGTTGCTGATGATATTTGAAACGGGGGCTGTGAAAATCAAATGTTTCCTGACTGAACAAATGTGCGTAAACTCAACAGCAACGCCCACAACTCATGTAACTTACACTAGTATCAGACTGCAGAGCAACTTTGGGAACAAAATGAATCCAGAACAGAAAGTTATACTCAATTTATGTTATCTTTATTCGCATATGGTAAATGTGAAAAAAATATACCTAGTTGGCAGTTACTGTATTATTATATTTCAAAATGATTTTGTGGGAATCACCAGAAATCCCACCATACCAAACTTAAAGGAATAATGTTTAAGATTTAGGAGCGTTTACTGGCATCTAGAGGTGAGGATTGCAGATTACAACCAGCTGAAAAGTCTCCTTGTTAGGATTCCTCAGTGTCCATTTCTTAGGAGTTTTTTCCAACGGGAGCCGAATTATCCTCAGAGGTCTCTTCCTCTTCACAACAAACAGACCTGGTGAAGTAAACTGATAAAAACTAGGGGTGGGAATCACCAGTGGATCCACGATACGATATTATCACGATACTTATGTCAAGGTACAATATTATTGCAATTTTAAATATGTTAATATGCGATTTTCATTCTTTTCATTTCACCTCAGCCATTTTCTGAAGCAGCAAAATGTATCTAGTGGACTGAAAAAGCAACTGATACTATTACTCTGAAGTATTCTAGTAGGCTACCTAAAGTTTAATTTGTATTTGTAATATTGATAATGCATAAAATACAAAAAAAACTATACTTGGCACTGTGTAACGATACGATATTGCCACTCAAATATATAGCAATACTATGCTGTATTGATTCCCCCCCACCCCTGGTATAAACTTTGATTAAAGCAGCATCACATTACAAATCAGTGTTTCACCGATGCTGTTCGGCATGTCAGAGACAGGCTGCTAGCCCAGCACCTAATGTGTGCTCCCCTTTTTTGTCTGATAACATTAGATCCAGGCGTTCAGGTTTTTTTTACTGGGAGCCGAATTATCCACAGAGGTCTCTTCCTCTCCACAACAAACAGACTTGGTGCTTTAAACCAGTAAAAACACTGAATAAAGCAGCTTAACGTTACAGTTCAGTGTTTCTCCGATGCTGTTCGGTATGTCAGAGACAGGCTGCTAGCCCAGCACCTGCTAATGTGTGCTCTGATAACTGAAGACCCAGGTGTTAAGGTTTTTTTTACAGGGAGCAGAATTAGGTCTCTTCCTCTCTACAACAAACAGACTCGGTGATTCAAACCAGTAAAAACACTGAATGAAGCACTTTCACGCTAAAAATCTGTTGTTGTTTGGCTCATCGCGGAGGGGTTGCTAACTATTAAACAAAGTCAGTGGCCTTATCTAGAGCCACTTTTTGTTTTGTCCGCTCTGGGCTATTGTAGAAACATGGTGGTGCAACATGGTGATCTTAGATGGGGACCCGCTCTTTGTGTAGATATAAACAGCTCATTCAAAGGAAACAATAACACAACAATTCTTATTTTCAGGTGATTATAGACTAAAGAAAACATACTTGTGTTATTATTTTTCAGTTCTGCCATTATCTGCCTTTAAGTCAGGATTAAATATTATTACGATTTTATATGTTTTGCGATATGCTGAGTATATGAACAATACATATTGTGATATGTATCACAATGTATGATTTATTACCTTTTTCCAACTGCAAATTACTTACTGTAACAATTTCTATTACAGCAAAATGTGTCTACTGGACCTTTAATTTTGTTTGCAATATTATTATATATAATTGAAAATTGGATACTTGGCATCCCTTTTTTTATAGTATTGCCATGCAAAATATCGTGATACTATACTGTATTGAGTTTTGAAATATTCATTTGTAATGATAGAGAGCAACATGTGATACAATAATGTACAAAACACAAATAATGTGGTGAGAAACAATGTGAACAATTGTAAGCATACTGTGTGATCTGCAACAGACTGTACAACATTTAATATAGGCCTACCCAATATACATTGTAAGTCAGTGTCAATATAAAGACTGCTTCAAACTTGACAACATAAATATTCTGTTTAATAGATATCAATAGAAAAGCACATATGTAAGTGCAGACAGTCAGCAAGGTTTGTTGAAGGAAAAAAATCATTCAGGTCCATTTCTGTGGCTGATTCAGTTTTGTGAGTTTTATGCACCGCGCAGTGGAGACTGTTCACAACAAGGGTGTGGAATTCTCTCTAAAGTTCAACATTCAGAAAAAGGTTTCACACTATTACATCAAGGTCACCCTAAAGCATTGGGCTGTGGGCTGGGCTCATCAAGAGGAGCAGCTAATTAACAATACAGCCTGATTCAATCTGCTCTAATCCCTTCAACACCTCAAAGACCGTCCTTGGATGAGAAGTTCAAGAATTAATAGTTTGTCCTGGCACTGAGCAGTTGTCACACAAAGCAGCAGCTATTTAATCAGTGAAGATGACTGACAATAATACACACAAAGTTTCCTCTGTGTGATCAGGTTCATGCCTTTGTGCTCTCACTTTACTCTCTTTCTGTTGTGTTGTTCAGTAACCACAAAAGTATTTCCAGCTCACGAAAAACATCTCCACTGGAATGTTTCTCAGGCTGTCTTCACAGGTTGTTAAAGAAATTGGCAACCTGCTGCCGACGACTCAAACATGTGCAACACTAACTCCTTATGAGACATCAGCAGTTAATTTGTACATATAACACAAGGAGAGGACTGCAGTTAGTGTCAGCAGCGAGGCTCGCAGATTTACTTGGAGCCTCAAAACGCTCACACACACACTGAGCATCTTGAGATGAATTAGTGATGAGAGTCCAAATTTAATACGTGTCTACAAGACAACAAATCTAACAGCGGTGAAGCTAGAGGCAGCAGGTGAAGTGAGGCTGTCTGCAGACTTTTACATGTTATCAGCATCACTGCAGTGGTTACAGCAGACTAAATAATGGCCTTAGTGCCAATGTGTTCATCAGATGTTGAGTCTTGAATCTTATCAGGTGTGAGTACGACTTACATCTGTACTGTACAAGGTGCAATAAAGATATGGCAATGACTTATTTGCCTAGACACTAATTGAAACATTGATAGTTACACTGGTACACTTAATCAATTATTAGTAGTCTTGGTTCTAATGCAACATATACACACATATAAATTCAATATTGTAAATCTACAGTGCAACCTCACTTTTCATTCAGATTCCAGCTGTCATACATTTCCCGTAATCCTCCACAGCCCTGATTGAGTCCATTTTGTCACTCAGATTCCTTTTCAAAATAAAATGTTGTAACGTCCTATAAGTGATAAGCTTCATAATTTTAAACCTATGTGAAGTATAAACAGCATATGTTGGATTAACTGTGATTATGGATCTTTGCACCCCTGTGTAGGAGCTGGAGCAGGGCAGGCATGAGCTGCGGGTGAAGCTGGAGGGCTGCCAGTCCCAGTGGGAGAGCCAGGTGGGAGACCTGGAGAGGGATGTGAGGGAGCTGAGCGGCCAGGTGGAGCGGCTCACCCGGGCCCTCAGCGAGGCCGAGAGGGACAAGAGTCGAGCCGAGCTGGAGCACAGCGAGCAGACACAGCGACTCAGGGAGCAGCTCAACACTGTGAGTCCCACACACGGGTAGAGGTTTAGTCAGCGTGTGTATTTGAAGCTATTCTGGCTGAACTGTGGAGCTGTAGACCTTGGCTCAAAGAAGCCTTGTGGCTGTAACAGGTAACTGAGCCTCTGTGAAACAAACACCTGAGCTGTGGATCCAGAGCTGCCGGCCTTCTCAGTCAAACTAGATAAGACGGGCTGTCACCCAATCCTCACACTGAAACTCAATGTTCTCTGCACAACCACTATCAGTATCAGTCTGACTCAGTCTGATCTGCTCCAGAGCGAGGCCAAACTCTCAGAGCTGTTCACAGCCTCAGAGCAAAGCCGTGACAAAATGCTCACTTATACAAGATTTTATAAAAGGAAAGTTTTCATCTGAGCAGAGAGAGACAGAAGTTGGTCAAACAGTATGAAACAAAGTTGTTGGCTTCAGGCAAATGATCTGTGCTGGTTTGGCGCAGCATGGAAACGATATGCAAACAAGGAAGGGAGTGAAAGTTAATGCCATGGCGTGATTTCAGAGGGAGGAAAGTACAGGAAAGTTCTGACAGATGCTACGTTTACTTTTATCTCTTCTAGTCATGCCTGTTTGTTAATTTGATGTAGTCATTTTTTGAGCAAAAACACCAAACATGCTGTTTTTCCAGCTTCTCAAATGTGAAGATATTCTGCTTCACATGCCTCCACGACAGCAACAGATGTTTTTGCGTTGTCTGTCCGTCAGTTCATTGTCATGAACATGATATCTCAAGAACACCTTGAAAGAATTTCTTCACATTTGGCACAAACGTCCTCTTAGACTCAACAATGAAATAATTAGATTTTGGTGGTCATAGGTCAAAGGTTATGGTCAGTGTGACCTAGTCTGTCCCATCCTAGTGAACACAAGACCTCAAGAAGACCTTGAGGGAGCTGTTTTTTTTAAATTGGGCACAAACGTGCTTTTATACCTGCCCTCAAGTTGGTTTGCCCCTAAGTGCAGTTTGTTTGGGCAGCTGTGAACACAGCAATTGCACTGGGGTACGCACAAAAACCGAGACCTTCTTGAAGAGGTGGTCTCAGTCCGGTTACAAATGAACTGTGAGAACGTGTTCCGACCTCGATCTGAACCAACTGCAGTCACATGACACATTGTTTGGGTTAAACATGAGCATGTTACAGTCCTGGAGGATTATTAATGTGCACCTCCTCCTGTACTGCCTTAATATGCACATTCAGCACATCCAATGCATCAAAACATTGTTTTCTAGTTGGAGCCGCGCCTCGTTTTCAAACTGTATGGATTGACTAAAATGAACAATGACAGCAATATAGACCACGATGACCAGTGCTAAAATCAACCTGCGTAGTTGTCGCTCCATTGTGACATTAGAAAGTGTCACATTTATCCTGCAAGTGTACTCTTCTTCAACATTTTGTTTACTTCCTGGATTTTTTCCACATGGAAATTCTGACCAATCAAGAGCAGCTTTCTCGAGCAAGGCATTTGATCTGGTCTGCTTGTAAATGCTGCGGTGAGAGCACAAACCAACTCTAGGCAATTATGCAACTTTGAAACAAAATAAGTCCCTGATTCAGACCAAAGCAAGACAACTCTAGGTCTGAAAGCACCCTTAGACTCAAGAATTCCTACGCTAATTATGACAAAATTTCACACAAATGTCTAACAGGATAAAAATATGAAGTGATGAGATTTTAAATCCAAAAGGTCAAAGGTCAACTTCACTGTGACATCATCATGTTTTGCAGAAAGACTTTTCTGGCCATTACTCAGCGTCTCAACTCAGGAGAGGTTTGGTCAGATACTGAATTGGTGACACTAATTTTGGGTGCTCACCTTGAAACTGTGCTGATTGTATAGATCCTCTGTGCTGCCATGTTGAAGATGTGTTTGAGGCATCCATGTTTAACTGTAACTGCAACTTGACTGGTTAGTGGAGGTCTACAAACACAAAGCGTTAATTCTATCTAATCACTGTAAACTGAATATATTTAAGTTTTGATTGACAATTGAACTGAGCTAGGTATTTGACTTTTCCTTGGGCCCTAGTAAATTATGACCAATTGTGTTCGAGCAAGGCAGATGAATCCATTATGGTAAATGGACCTGCATTTGTATAGCGCCTTTCCAGTCTTCTGACCACATTCAACCATTCACACGCTGATGGCTCAGAGCTGCCATACAAGGTGCCACCTGCTACTCACCTAACACTGGTCATTTGGGGTTCATGATCTTGACCAAGGATACTCCGACATGTGGCTGGAGAAACTTGGGACTGGACCACTGATAATCTGGGCAACCCACTTTACCTCCTGAGCCACGGTTGCCACATTGACAATAATCATTCATTTCAGCCCTGCATGAGAACATTATCACCTTTTTAACCACATCCAGTTTATTTAGTAACATGGAGTTAACGTTTAACAAGGTGCTTAGGTTCTTGCATTACGTAATGGCCATAGACCTGGCAACATACAGCTGATTCAAAGCATTATCAGCTCATACGTTTATGATCTTTAGTGTTCAATGTTAAGGGAACACTGGGCGGAAAATCAAATCAGTGACATATTTTACAGCCTCTTATCAGCTAACATAGAGGACCTGATTGAATCATACAGCTGGACAACCTTGGGTTTTTTCCACCCTGAGAAAGAAGGGAATGTTTTGCTAAACATTATGGTCATGACAAGTTGCGTTACATACTCTGGTTCCTTGTGTTGTTTCAAAGTGACGAACAAACCTGAGCTGGCAAAGTTAAAAATCCAATCCAAACACCGGTGAACAACCCTCCCATGAGTCAAGGTCCACAGAATAAGGAACTATGAATATCTTTGAAACACTTACTGAGGAAAGCAGACTCCCCAGAAGTTCAGGAAAAAGTCAATTTAGATAAAGGGTGCTATCACTGTTTGGGCAGGAGGAAGTGGAGAAATGTTTTACTTGGCATCAGAGTGGGCAGCTCTGGACTCTGTAGCCAGATGAGAGGGTGAATGTGTTGAAGACGATGAAGAAACTCCATGTCTGACGTGTCTTTACCAGATGTGGTGAGGGGTGCTGCTGCTCCTGCTGCGGTGAGTGTGTATTCCTGTCATTATGTGTTTGAAAAGGCGCTCCTACAGTTACAACTGGAACATGGGAATTTTTTCTTTGTCTTGATTGGGTTTCAAATCAGGCTTAATCTGAATCGCTCTTCACAAATGACAGAAAAAAGTGAAACTATGCCAAATTGTCTTGATTTATCCAACTCACAGCACTAAACTTTTGCATGAGTCCTGATATACTGATGCTGTGGCAGGTTTCAGAGAGCTTGAAACACAGAGAGGTTGCAGAGAGCTTGAAACACTATATCCTAATTGTGAGAGTGTAATCAGAGCATGCCGGGAATCTGGAGGAGGGCGTCTTTATATCGCACCACAGAAACCTGAGAGAATTCATCATGTTTACCAGCAAAGCAAAGCCCTGATGTGAGAGGAAAGATTTGCCGAGACTCTCCATCCTGGCGCATTTGAGGAAGCGGCTGCATAAAAACAATGTTGACGTGTGCCAGATTGTCACATGGTTCAGTGCTGACTGTTTGGACAGCAGCTGAGGAAAGTAGGTGTTAAAATATGAGGCAGTGTTGACTGGTGTCAGGGTGTTTTTCTTCTGATTACATTACAAATGTTATCATTCCTGCCACTGACTCACAGCGTGGGAACACCGAAGTCAAGCATTAATGAGTTTGTCTTGTGTCTGCTGCGTGTCTGTGTCAGTGTATCACTTGACTCAGTGAATGTTTAACAAGGAAATACATAAAATCTGATTCTTGTGACAGTATTTTCTCAGAAGGAGAGTCCGACATTTTGCTAGTTTAGCTTGACTCTTGTGCAAGAAAATGTTCCACAGCAAACTATTATCAGTGCGTTAGAAATTTGGATATAAACACACCTACTGGGTAAAAAATGCCAGACTGGAAAGGGAGTATGACTATTGGACGATAAGCTGGAAATGTTGATAAAAATTACTTTGGTTACTGGGAAAAGAATTCGATAACAGATCCTTAAAGGTAAGTTCAGGTCACTGGTTTGGACCTGTGTCAAGTTAAATGAAGTATAACCATCAATGATTCATCAGTTTTGGCTATCATGATTTATGTTAACACCAGCCAGCGACTGAAAAGGTGTGATGTAAGAGTCAGCCTAACAACTCAGCTGCCTGTTTGTTTAGTACACTTTGCTAATAACTGATTTAGTCTGATAGAAAAGTCAATGCAATAAATGTCCTGCAATAAATCCTACATTTATAAAGATTTTAATGTTCATCTTTTGTCTAAACTTATATAGCGAGGCGCTGATTCAACTTTACGATCCTTTTAGAAGCTGTAGTGTGTGGTGCTGTATCCCATTAGAGCAACACATTCTCACGTTTACATGCACAGTCAAGTTGAGCTACGGTATATAGCTTGACTAGGCCATTTAATTGGACTACTGTCCTTGTCCCAGAGTACAAGCACGTGACAGAATTTCAATTTATTGACCGAAGTATGTCCAGCTCCGCTAAGATAAGTGACGATATGCCCCCTATCAGCTTGTCAGCATTGGACCTTTTTCCGGTTGACCATTTACGTCACAGACCAGACAGTCACCATTCCACATTTTTATCCCATCCATGTATTTTGAAATATTTACCTCTCTTAGCTGAGACAGCATGAACTGTGTCACCCCGTCCATCCAAAAATACACAGCTCTGGATGTAGATTTCACCATGTTGTTAATGGCTTCTTCTTCTTCTTTTATGCATTTAATGCTGTTTGACTTCTGGGTCAAAGCCTGGGGTGGAAACTATCGAGCATGTGCAGAGTGCCTAGGCTAGTTTGGGTCCGATTGGAGTAAATCAACTCCCAATTTCATTATCTGGGTGTGTTAGTCTGACTTTGAGAAATTCGATTAGTGTGATTTCAGTCAGACTAACATGTTTACAATTAAATCAGTTTTCTCTAATGTCATGTTAACGTTGTGAGTGAAAAACACAACGGCAATGCCAATGCAAAGTCTATTACCAACAGCGGAACTTTGGTAAGGTTTAAGTAAAGAAAAGGTCTTGGTTAGGTTTAGAGAACAAAAAAATATTTGGTCAAGTTTAGAAAAAGACGATTGTTTTGGTTGCACTATGTACAGGACGCAAGTGACATAAACTTACATACTTTGAGTAGTTTCAGAAAGTCCTTAAAGTCACATAACTACGTCAACTTTTGGTCTCACATGGGGCACGAAAAGTAGTCTCCTGGATAAAAGTCCATGTTTGATTGACCCATCCACCACCCCTCAAGTCAGCCCTACATGAACACTCTCGTTTAATATACTTAAAGGATAACTTCGGCATTTTTCAACCTGGGCCCTATTTCCCCATGTGTATGTGTGCGTATGATTCATAGGTACAACTCGTTCTAAAACTGGTTCAGTATTGAGGGAGACGGATGCAGCCGGGAGCCGTGAAACAAGCTAAAACAGTAACGGGGGCAAATACGTCCCATATAAGTTTGCGCATTAAAAGTGCTTTTTTTCGCCACTGACCGGTTCAGATCGCCAGTGCTATCTCTGTAAATAGCATATTAAACGTTTCCCTTACCCTTCACTTGCTCTGGGCTGTGACGTCATCTCGCGAGAGCTTTGCTTGTTGCCGGAAGAAAACAGAGGAGCCATGCTGAGCGCCGCTCAGAGTGGCGCTGGTTGTCCCGGAGTACAGCTGAGAGTTTTACTGCATCGATTGAAAACAATGGTTCGTGTTTGTGCTTATCCGAATTGCAAGAACAGGATGTCGCGCAACACCCCGTACAGCTTTCATAGGCTGCCTTTGTCGGATGGCGAGATGCTGAAGTTGTGGCTAGTTGTGCTACAAATGGATGCTAACACTCCTGTCCAGACACTGCGCCTTGCACTTCTCCCAAGATGACTACTGCCAGCCGAAGAAGAGAAGACATCCAATCCCGAAACACCTCTTCAAGAAAACAGCTGCCCCACGAGTAGAGAGAGCTACAGACACAGTGGAGCAAAGCTCTCGTGAGATGACGTCACACAGACACAGTGGAGCAAAGCTCTCGTGAGATGACGTCACACAGCCCAGAGGTAAGGGAAGCATTTACTATGCTATTTACAGAGATAGCACTGGCGATCTGAACCGGTCAGGGGCGAAAAAAAGCACTTTTAATGCTCAAACTTATACGGGACGCATTTGCCCCTGTTACCGTTTTAGCTTGTTTCGCAGCTCCCGGCTGCATCCGCCTCCCTCAATACTGAACCAGTTTTAGAACGAGTTGTACCTATGAATCATACGCACACATACACATGGGGAAATAGGGCCCAGGTTGAAAAATACCGAAGTTATCCTTTAATTCATGTGTCCACCATGACAAACCACTGACATTCTTTTGGCATTGTTTTCAATTTGCCAGCTAGTCACTTAAGCTCATTTCGTGCCCACCACCTTGTAATGTGTTGATAAGACGTTGTGTCCATTTAACGTATTTCTGTGAAACCAGGATGGGTATACCAGCAGGTGTTTCTAATGCTCTGTAAAGCTGAAGCAATTAGTTAATAAATTGATTTGTTGGTCGACAGGAATGTAATCTGCAACTATTTTGATAATTGATTAATCATTATGGTTAATTTTAAAGCAGCACCAGCTTCTCAGATGTGAAGGTTTGGTTCTTTTTCTGGTCAGACATGATGGAAAACTGAATGTCTTTGTGTTTTGGACTTCTCTTTTGGACGAAACAAGCAATTTTCTGTTCACTATTCTTTTCAGGCTGCAGCTGTTTGAGTAATCTGCCAATTATTTCCTCGGTCAACCATTCTGTCAATAAAATGCTCTCAACTCCTACAGTGATGCCTTTAAATATCTTGTTTTGTTCGACCAAAAGTACAAAACAAAGAGAGTAAAGAAGCTCCATGTCTGATGTGTTTAAATTACCAGGCGGGTGTTGTTGCCTCTGTTGTGTTGAGTTGTGTCGGTGTTTCTGTGTATTTCTGCTCCCACAGTTACAACTGGAATAGAGGATTTTGTTCTGTGTGTCTTGATTGGGCTTCAGGTTGGGCTTAATCGTTGCATTATTTTCTCAATGAATCCACTGGTTGTTGTAGAAAATAGGGAAAAACTGCCCAAGATGATGTCTTCAAATCTTTTGGTTTATCCAACCAAAAGTACAAATACCAAATATGTTTAGATTGCTATCAGATATCACCCAAAAGCATCAAGTGCTCACATTTGAGAAGCTGGAACCAGCAAATATGAGCCATTATTGCTTAAAAATTAATATTCAATTATCAAACTTTACACAGAATAGCTGCTACTTTGGCTATAGCTAATGAGGATCCTCAGAAATTAAGTGAAAATAATGTTTTTTTGTTTTTGTTTTTTAGATTTCATAGTCTAAATGATTCATGGATTCACTGAAAATCGAACCTGCAAATTAATCAATGGTGCCCAAATATTTAAAACTGGGTGTAAATGATCATTTTTCTGTGTCTGGTTAACAGATGAAAAACCCATTACCTTTTCACTTCCTGTTTCCCACCCAGTGTTACATGATCACCTGCCCTGGCTGTGGATCACTGTGTGTTATTGGACAACTGTTACAAATCCCTCGCTGTGAGATTTCCGTTATTGTAAAAAGAGATGCCTGAATTGAGGCGAGCCCCCGTGACCTCTGCTCCCTCTGCCAGCATCACGCAGCTCAGGAACAAAAAGGGAAAGACAATATACACTGAGAGAGATATAAATCTTTCATTTGCCCTTTTGATGTCGCCCCTCATACCCCAACATCCCCTGATCCCAGGGGAAAGCCATCTTTTCTGTGAGCTCCCTGAGGGGCTCGGCTGTAGCTGGGGTGGTCAGCTGGTAGATACCTCAGCGTTTGGGTCGGTGAGGGCCCGAGGCTTGGGGGGCCGTGTGAGGGGATATCATCTTTATGTCTCTACCAAATGGAGCGTCCTCCTTCCACTCCTGTTTTGGTGATTCTCAGTGGGTCGCTGCCTCTATTGTGGAAAAGGGGCCCGTGTTGACGAGACAAGGCAGCGGTAATGACGGCACACAGACACAGACGTTCATCTTTAACCCCCCCCTCTTTTCTTCTCCATAGTGTGTCTGCATGCCATGTTTTGTTTTTGTCCATCAGTGCCGGCTTTGCTCTTGTCACACACACACACACACACACACACACACACACACACACACACTTCCCACTAATTTTAGCCCTCACGCCTGCCTCACTTCCTCCGTACACTCTTACAAACACGTACACACAAGCGGTCCCCCCTCTGCTTCACCCTGGTGATGTCCAAGTTTACCCTCCGCCACATTGTTGTCTAATGTGGCATGATGATGTCACAGACAAGACCAAGATGCCCTCTGCTCCATCTGCCGCAGAGGCCGCCCTTTCATCTTGTATTATGTGGCGGTGATGGGACCTGACAGGGGCCCGCCAAACTGCTGAGTAAGGGGACCTGAGAGTCCCAGACCAGGCTGGGGGGACGGGAGGGGGATTGGGAGGGCGACTGGTTGGTGTTCACCGAGGCTTCAGATCTGGCACAACAGCACTCCAAAGATCCCAGAATTTTATTTTTTGATGTTTCAAAATCTTGTGTTTGAGAAATACGTGCTGAGAAAGCCAATTTTCACATAAACAAGTATGACGAAATTTTAAAAATCGCTCCTTTGATGGATGAATCATCACAGGATTCATGTTTCTTTTGTTTGTTGGTTTGTGTCTGGCCTTAAAGGGGATTTTTTGAAGATTATTTTTGGCCATTGTGCTGGACAGTTTGACAATTGGCTGAGTGCTTAACCCTCTGTCTCCCCTGCCTCTCCTGTGTGTCTCTGTCACCTCCAAAAGGTAACTCTAAATGAGCCAGTATGTGAACCCTCATCTCAGGTTATGGTTTTAACATGTGGTCTTAAGTTATGAGTTAAGTTATAACTTAAGTTATAAGTTAAAGAGCTGAAAATATCTTTATTTCCAGCAAAAATGAGAGAAAAGAAGAAAAAATAAACTTATTTTTGTCTTTCTTACCCTTTTAATCATGTTGTGACCCCTTAGATTTTATCTTTAGACCACACTGGGGGTCACTGGGTTCCCAAACTGGTAATATTCTGTAAGTAGGTCTTCCAAAGGGGGAAAAGAAATCTCTCATTTTCCTTGTGCAGAATGGCCCGCCGCAAAACCAAAACCAAACACATGTTCAATTTTAGTCACCTAATCCCCACCTTTCAGTCAGGTTTCATATTGTGTTTCTCCTCATCTGGCTCTAGATTACAGGATTTAGATCCCTCCTGCTATATATTTGGTTATTTTAAGATCCAAGATTGAGGTCTCATTTCTCTTAAAGCTCATCCCTCAGGCGGGATTTGTTTTGGAGTTTCAAGTTGACAGATCCAAATATACGACTTCGCTTGTCTTGGTCATAGTTATTGGGCTTTTTCTGTGTCTATATCTCTCCTAAAAGTTAACAAAAATGCACAAAAAAGGCTGTCCTGTAAATCCAAAAGCCACATCTCTATACATTCAATCCATTTTGGGAATCTCATGTCTGTGTTTCTCTCTGGTGTGTGTTTGTGTGTAGGCGATGGAGGTGGAGCGAGCCATGTCCAGCGAGCTGCAGGCTCTGAAACAGGAGCTCCAACAAAAAGGAAGCCACAACAGGCCCCAGGACGAGGAGCTGATCAGTGCCATGAAGGAGCAGGTAGCTACCGTGAACTCTATGTGAACCTCTAAATGCTGCAGCAAAACCAAAATTCAACAAAAAGATTGTCATGTACAATGTTTCTTTTCTTGGGAGCATCGTGTACGCACACGAACAGGATGACGAGAACACACTGCACCAGCGTGTCTGTGTGTGTTTTCTTATTATATTTCCTGCCAATAGTGTTGATTGTGTTGTCAGAAGCTGGTTTATCTTTGTGGGCTCACTTCAGTTTTTCATTGAAGCTACAGTTGGTCAAACTGTCAAACTAGGCAGCGCTGATCAAATACAAAAATTAAATTCTGTTACTGCATTGCATATTTTAGTGTACTGTTCAGCTGTAAAATGAGAAAGTTGGTCCAGCTGGTGGGCGGTGCTTGGTGCTTTGGTGGACTATTTCCAACATGGCGGATGGGACACAAGGGTTCTTATTTTACAGATAAACAGTACACTAAAATATGTTTCTAATACATTTGAAATAGGCAATGCAGTAACAGAAACTTGATTAATTGACCATAGTTCACCAGCTGTGATTGACTGATGATGAAGAGCTGTGTTAGAGACTCCTCAGCTCTGAGTGGTTGTTTTTGGTGCACCTCAATTGATTGCAGCAAATACCAGTAGATTAACAGGAGGAAGAGGAGGAGGGACATGATTATTTTTCACAGATTATTTGTCTCATGTGCCTCTTTCAGAATATTCTGACAGTTACAAAATTACATTGCAGTAAAACATTGAAGAACAGATAAGAAGCCGTACACATGGCGTGTCTTTAACTGCCTGGAAAACGCAAGGTTGGACACTGGACAGTACTTTTGTGCCTTTTTTGAGCCAGCTTTCAAGAGCGCGGCGGCAGCTTGCGTCTGAGGTTGCCAAGCAACCTTAACAAGCACTGCATCATAGCCTGTTTACCAGAAATCCTGAGTGCAGAGCTGGTCTTCTTCCAGGTGCTGTTTATAAGTGTGTAGACCTATCGCCTAGTGGCACAGATGTAAAGCTCTGGCAGCCCTGAACAAAGACGATGAACTTTTCCATATTTATCACAGACTGATATTTACGGAAGAAGGGAAAGATATCTGTCACCTTTGATTGGTTGTTCCTTGTCACATGACATGTGGTGCACGCTGCTGTGTTCCAAAAATTGAACTGGGTTTATCTCAGGCCCTGAAAAATAGGCGCTCGGGAACAAGTGCCACTACATTGAAAACAATGAATTTGAGGGCACAAAAAACGCAGAATGTGTACGGCCCCTAACAGAACAAATCTGGGCACACAGAGGAAGCCAATATAAATATTATAAGATCACAAAACTAAGGAAAGTTTTTAAAAAACACAAAAAACCCCACAATAAATACAACAAAAATGGGGCAGTTTCACAATAAAGTAGTAACTTTTACTTCCTATTATGTTTCTGTCTTTATGAAATTCTTTTAAAAATGACGCTCAACTTCACAGAACTTCCCTTGATGACGATTAGTCCTCTCAATTACAGATTCAAAAGAAGAATATCCTTCATTAATTTTAATCATTAAGCAAAATCTAGCTTTGCTCTTCCAATGATGGAGGACAATCCTTTAAAAACCTGCCCATGCCAGTCTAGATTCTTATTTGGATATACCTGGTGATAGAAGAGATCTGTCTAACTGATAAACAGCTGGGGAGACTCTGGACATGGTTTATTCAGTCACGCCTGCATACTATTGGTTACTTGTTTCCAAAATAGAGAAACAAAGCAACATTCTCTAAATGATGGAAAGTACCTGTCATTTTTTCCACTTGCAGATGTTTTCGGCATCTCTCCAAACACTCTCATGTATCAGCATTGGTGGATACGGTGTGATGCAAGGGAATAGTGGGAGTTTTTCTTTCCGAGAAGAAATAACTTTATTTTATTAATTTAAGATCTCTTAAATTCTCTCTCTTTCAGGTGCTGCGTCTCACCCAGAAGGAGCAGGCGCTGGAGGAGCGTTTAGAGTGTGTTAGTCAAGAAAACACTGAGCTGAGGGCGACTTTGGCCTCTCTACACTCACGCCTGGCTCTGCACGACCAACTCAGCCAGCAGCACAGCCAGCAGGTACGTATACAAACACACACAGACAGGCACACACACACAGACCAGGCGACACAAAACAGCTCAGCGCAGGCAGTATATGAATGAAAGAGCCTTCAATAACAAAGGGATTTTATGCTCCCTGCCCTGCAGCCTGGGTTTCGGCGGGATTGTGGAGAGCATTGCTAAACAATCACCTCATCCCCGTCATTGTAACTTTCCCTCGCAATTCTGGATTCCACTCGTGTTCGTTCAGTTTCATGTTGGGCTGGAATCTGGCATGTCAGGATTTCTCTCGTGCTGAACGTCAGTCGAAACAAGTCTCACATGTACGCTTTTTAAATAACACACATGGCCTTGGGCCTTTTTGTGTTATCACATTCATCTCTCTCTGTTTATCATTAATATAATCTGATGAGTCACAGTGTTGTCTTATTCACGTTTGTACCTGCTGAGTTTGTCTCTAAATTCATGTGTGTGTTTACTATTTGGGATTTCAGCTAGCCGAGGCGTGGCAGGAGGTGGAGGCGGCGCGGGGTCGCTCACAGCAGCTGCAGGCCCAGGTGGAGGAGCTTCAGGAGGAGGTGTCCCTGCAGGAAGGCAGGAGCCAGGGAGACGCCTCCCTGCTGTCTGAGCTGGAGAGCAGCCTGGAGACAGCAGCGCTGGGAGTCAGCAAAGAAGAGGTACCAAAGCAGATTACTCGCCACAGGCATAGATTTCAGGGGGAACGCAGGGGACACGTGCCCCTCACTATTTAGAAAATATGCATTAAAAATGTGAAAACAGCAGAGGACTTTTATTTTGACAGTGTTAAAGACATTTACACCATGGATTTATGCAGAAAAGGCACAAATTGTTGCATAAAAATCACCAAAATGCAGGAAGTTAAATGTTTGACACTCATAATTTTCTAACAGAGAACACTCAAAGCCCCCATTTCATATGTGTTGCCCCTAATGTTAAAACAAGACCTACACCCTTTAGTCAGACTTCAGTATTTTAAACCATCAAGTCATAAGTGGAGAAAGATTTGGCCAAGATCTCATCAGTGAAATCAAAAAATATCTGTATGCTCTATATGAGAAATTCTTTTTCTTATATTTAATAAATCCCATGAAAATACCAAAACAAACAATTGTTCCAATTAACAGAATTGCCTGTGATGCCAAATTCTGATTTTGCCTATTCTTCTCCATTGTCCAAAACTGATTAAAAACACATCGGTGAGCCACACCGTTACATTGACTGGGTGATGTGTTCCTTCATCTGTTTGAACCAGTCATACACACAAGTACACTGTCGTTGTACCAGAAATACTCAATAGAGCACCAAGTGTGTATTTATCTGTGACTGAAAGTAGCTCTCAAGTCCACTTTTTCCCTAAGATATCTCAGTTATATCAGCTGAATCAGGAGAAGGACATGTTTTAATGAAGAACCAGCTTTGTTATAATGGCGGGGGGCATGTGTGGGTGCTGAGACAGTATGATTCAAGATTCAAGAGGTTCATTGTCATATGCACGGTAGAAAAACTCAGCGGTTATAGATTAAAATAGTGATATAATACATTTTAATAATAATATATTTTATTTTTGGGTGTCATGCACAACACTCAAGGTCACCTTTACGGGCAAAGATAGAAAAATAAAAGCAGATTAAAGAAGTCAATGAGATAAGGAATAAAGTAACATAAAAATAAAATAAAAACATAATTTGGATTTGAACGTGGAGAGTGATGAGAGAGTGGGAGGGAGCTCGAGTGGCTGAAGGCTCTAGACCCCATGGTGGTCAGGCGGGCTGGCGGGACAGTGAGGTAGATGGAAGAGGAAGACCTGAGTGCAGGTGGGGGTGTGGATGTGCAAGAGTTGGGAGAGGTACAGAGGAGCGAGGTTGTGGATGGCTTTAAAAGTGAGGAGTAAGTGACAGAGCATGGGAAAATAGTTTCAAATTCTTCTTACAGTAAATGCTGCAGGGTAATTGTGCAAAGTGAAAGTAAGTCTGTTACCAGAAGTAGGAAACACAACCAGCCTGGTCGATGAAACAGAGAGGCTGTAAATTAAACTCAGCACTGTATCTGACAGAAACACCAGGATCATTTTGTGTTAGCGCTGACTTTATCTCCATACTGTGGTCGACACGTGTTAGCTTTGGGCTTGTTGTATTGTGATCCTGCCCACAATGATTCACACATGTTTTGAGGGGAAATCGTTTTCCTGTGATGACTGGAAACAGAATATTAAATGTCTTTCCAGAGAGGTGTAAAGTCAGACAACAGAATGATGGCACCAGAAAGACATGGTGTAGAAGTTGAAATATGGGAGCGTGTATAAATGTTGCAGTGAGAGGAACATGCTGACAGAACATTTTGTGCAAGTCCTGTGTGACAATGTGACTTGTATGTGACGTACGGACCGACATGAGGAGGTGCGACAATTCTGATTTTCCCAGTGAAGACGCCACAGAGAAATATGTTGCTGTTAGTTCACACTCTCTGTGTGTCTGCTGTTGTGATTGTTTGGTTCCAGCAGGAAAAAGTGATGTATAGCTGCGCTCATGAGTCATTCACTACCATTTCCTGTTTGTCATAGCCGCATTGTAGGAGAGTTTCACCGGTTTACAGCTTTCAGCTTAGGTTCACACCTGAGCCTGTATCATAGATAACATGGTTATCCCTGTCTTTGTTGAGCTATCATGAGATCACTATCATCATGTGATATATTTGGCTCAAGGAAGTTAAATAAAGTGATGAGGTCATATTTGCACCTCCCAGTGTGTAAATACTTGATGTCACTCATCACAGATTTGATGTGTGTTAAGAAGTGTCACACTGGAAGGAAAATAGGACAGGTCATGCTTTGTTTTTGACCCAGTTCTTGAAACATTAGCTTTTTAATACAGGCCACATATAAAGCCTGGAAGCTATAACAATTGTGTTGAAAGAGTTACACAATATTTTAAATCACTCAATTTAAAGGGGCAGTACACAATCTAGACTGATAAATAGCACTACAGGTAAGAGGGACAATATGTATTTTTGATTTTAGGGTGAACTGTCCCTTTAAATTGACACTTCAAAGTCCTAATTGATTTAAATTAACATGCCTCTTCTCCTGTGTCACTCAGATAGTGCAAGAAATGGGCTCCATCCTTCAGTTGCTGCTCCCGCTGACCCAGGAACTGAGCAGCTCAGGGAGGTCAGAGGTCACGGATCAACAGGAGGATCTGCAGTCCATGCTGCACCAGCTGAAGGGAGTGGCCCAAACCTTGGCGCAGGCATCCGGCCCTCAGGTGAGACAGACAGAGTGTGAGGCAGGAGAGGAAATGCAAAACAAAAGGCTTGACCTTGATGCTTGAAACCAAAGGAGGGCAGGGGATATTACACTGTGGCTGTTGCGTCTTTTACGACTTTGTATCATGTTTAATTATTGCATAAAAATGTAGAGTATATGTGAAAAACTCTGAGATTGCTCAGAGCGTTTGGCAGTGTTTAACCACTAACATATCACTTTACCTGACTTGTTATCAGGGCTAACGCTAATAAATAACTTTTCTAACTAATCTAGGTCACTCTATGTGGACAGCAACTAACGGTCACAACCTGATAGCACATTACAGATTACATGTGAGCAAAAGATTATTATGTAATACGCACTTTAAGCTGCTATGTTCTGTGAATATGATGACAAAGTTGGCAAGTTGTGTACCAGAATTGTCGCAGACTTTCTGAGTTGTTGCGACTTGAGGGGCGTTCACATGAATTTTCTGAGTCAGAAACTCATTTTTTCGATTATTCCAACACCACATGAAAGTGCTAGAGAGATAGAGGCTAAAAACAGAGGTGCACATTTGTGGGACGATGCAGGAAGTTTGTTTCTTTTTAAAAACGTGCACATTTTTTTAATATATCACAGTTGTTGGGAGACAACCTTGAACCTCTAAGGAAGATTTTCATGATACAGGACAGGACAGGAAAGGACAACTGTGCTGAAAGAGGAATAACTTCCGCACATTGTTTTTTATTTGTATTGTTAGAGGTCAAATCATTCAGAAAGTAGCCTCCTCACATACCACATTTATCAGCTTATTCACAGTCAGCCTTTCTACCCCCTTGTGGCTGTCAGAGGCACCATACTGTCGTCACACTGGACCATGCTGAGAAAGCGTGTCCCTGTTTATGCAATGGATGCCAATGAATCGTTACAACTGATAGCAGCATCGCCGAGCCTCTATTTGCCACAAGCAAGGATATACAATTGTCTAGTTGTGTATCATTGCGTTAAACAGGCGTTTATCCCCGTAACTGAATATCCCAGCCCATCCCCTTCCTCCCTCGGAGCACCTTGCAAATAGGCCAACACCACAGAGGCCCCTTTTTGGTGTAAATCTCTGTGAAATGCACAGCTGACACCTGATCTCTTTGTTAATGTCTCAGTCGCAGGAGCTGAATCGGGCTTTTGTTGACCGGACGAGCGATCAGTGTGGGAATCCGAGCGCAGCGCAGGAGCTGAGAGATCAGGTAACCCAGTGATGAACGAACACGTCTGTCAGGGAGGAGCAGTGCACATAGCGGCCCATTATTTTAGTTTTGGTTGAGTCATTACTGACCGTGCTACTGTCAGTGTTATCCATATTAGTGTTGTAGAAAGATTCAGTGACCTCATAGAGCATTTTTATTCGAGATTTACCTTCAGCGTTGATTGTCTTTTGCCCCGAAATGACGGCTGGCTACCAGCTTTAGTGCATGACTAAACACATGCACATCTTTCTTGTCCAACAAACCTTCACGCACAAACTATCAAATGCTCCCTTTAAAATTTCAGTTGTGTGCCAGAGTACTTGAGAATATACTTTAATAAAGAACATAGTTTCTACCCCAAATTGGCTTGTCTGAAAGTACAGAAGAATAAAAAGATTAAAAGGGAAATTTCAAAGGAAGTAATCACCATTGTTGTGAGTCCTTGGAGGGCAGAAACCACTTCATTGCCACAGCAACGTCATCATTGTGTAAACAGATAAACAGATAAACGGTTAATTTTACACAGTTTGTTTCCTCCTCCTGCAGAACGTCCAGCTGCAGCAGGAAAACGCTGAGCTGAAGCAGAAGCTGCAGAGCATGCAGGAGCAGGCTGAAGTCGTCCAGCAGGCCATCAGAGACCGAGATGAAGCCATAGCCAAGTGAGAAGCTCATTTTTTCCTCAATGTTCTCAATGCAAATGATAATAAATCCAATATATTTTAATTTCTTTGACAGCATTTGTTTGTTTTACAGGATTGCTATTACATTTGCTATAATAATTCTGCAAATTTTTGGTTGAATATTCAGAAAACAATCAATGAATTACTGCCATTAATTAATTGGTTTCATAGAGAAAGCTACCTTTGCAGCCACATTTATAAATTTGAATTGATTCTTGTATATGACTAAAGACTTGTAATTATTTCTCTGTAGGAAAAACCTGATGGAGGCCGAGTTGGTGCGAAGTAAAAATGACATGATGTCTCTGAACAACCAGTTATTAGAAGCCATCCAACGTAAACTGGAGCTGTCACAGGAACTGGAGGCCTGGCAGGTGAGATCCCTTTCTTTACACATGCTGTCTCTTTGTCACAAACTGCCAGTTGAAATCTGTAAGCACATTTCCTGCTTTATGAAACCCTTAATCATCGCATTTAATTCACACCTTTAAGCTCTGCATTATAACTGCTAACAAAAAAAAAAAAAAAACACTCTGAGGCATGTTGTCCACATTTTTTGTGATAATTTGACAAGACAGGAGATGGATGCTTCTCAGTTTGATGTCCTCAGTGGGAGGTCAGGGACAGACGCAGCGTTATCTCTCTCAGCTTTGTCAGTTTGGAAGAATATGAGTGGCAGGTGTTTCTGTCTACGAGTCCGTCTGCTGCTGACACACTGTGCCAAGCAGAGCCATCTGCCGGAGAGTCGGGTCTGTAGCGTTTTGGTGCAGATAACGCAGATAATATTATCATGTGGTGAAATTCTATTTGTTAGCGGAAAGCAGAAATATGTGATTTTAATCGATAATAATCAGAAATAATCTGTTGAAAAGTGGCTTTGGATTTCTAATACAAAATATTTGATATTTAAAACAGAACTGAAAATGAAACTGTGCTCTCTTCAAAGCCACACTCCAATACTCCAAGGGTTTTTTTTTTTAGCGAAATTGCATGTGTTAGGGAAGTACTGAGCATGTGACAGGATAGATGAGACTTGGGTTATACTGCACGAGTTGTGTGAGAGTTTGTAAATGGCTGTTTCCGTGGAGACATCTGAGAAAAATAAATTTTTCTTCATGAATTCAGGGTAACACGGCATGACTAATGCTCATTTTGTGGGTGAAGTATTCCTTTAATAATCAAGCAGTGTTTGAATCTGATTTGGTCCGATGACTGTGCTACACATAGTGAGTTTAAATGATAAGAGGGCTGTTCTCGTTGACATGAGACACCAGACCGAGTCCCTGCTCTTCAGACTTCCTGCTCATTTCCTCTTCCTCCCCACCTTTCCTCAGGACGACATCCAGATCATCATCAACCAGCAGCTCAGGACCCAGCAGCAGTCGGAGCATCCTCAGAAGAAGCCCACCAACAACGGCGTGTCCTTCTTCCGCAGGCCCAGCAGGACGGCCTCCACCTGGACACGCCAGCCCTCCACCTCCTCCACGTGGAGTTCAGACACTAATCAGAACAAAGCCCAATCGCCCTGGAGGGACTGGTTAAGAAGAGGGAAAGGGGCGAATAATGGACAGTGAGTGCTGTACCTGCTGAGTGCTGAGGAGAGGTCAGAAGTCATATGTGCAGCTTCCTGCACGTCACGTATGGTGAAAAGAAGCCATAAAGACACTTGTAACTCAGTGATGAACAACAGAGCCAGTCTGGACAAAGACTTGTTGAACAGGCACTTAATCGTGCACATTTCACTGAGAGGCTGAGCCTTCTAAACTGTGACAACCTGGAACACTAATTTTTTCACAGATTTACATTTGAAGGTTTGAGACTGTAAATATCGTGCCTTATTTTGTAACATTGTGAATGTCTTTAAGTCTGAGACTTTGTATGTTATACAGAGTAGATGTAGATCAGTTTTTCAGATTATTTAATGTCACAGATCAAAGAGAAAGAGGCGGTCAGGAAATTACGATCAATTTGTAATCGTACTGAACTGTCTTTACGCACCAAGTCTGATGTGAGGAGTTACATTTGTTACTGTCAGTTTTGTTTAAAAGCTAAATGTGTAAAAATATTGATTGTAAAAGAAACACTGAATGTTTTCACGTAGACTGAAATAGCTGTTATGTTTTTATAATTTTGTTTTTGTTCTCTGAATGACGACTTGGTGTGGAATGAGTTTGTATCGCAGACACATGTATGTGTACGTTCTGTGGCTCAGTGTTCAATATTAAAGCTGCTGAGTACAAGCTGGGTTGTTTTCTAAGATGTCTGAGTGGCCACATCTGGAGCGATCGATGGATAATCTCATAAAACATCAAGTAATTCTTTGAGGTTTTGTTAATAAACTGAAGAGTCAGGCAGCTGATGACACACCTGGACAAGATAAGTGCTCGACCAGTAACAAGAAACACTTTAAGATGTTATGTTAGAAAACTCTTCAGTTCAAAGAAACAATCTAACTCAAGGTGACCTACTTCTAGAGAAGGACTTGCGTATCATCTTTCTTTCTAGTCTTTGTCTTATAAGAGAATTTGATAACAGAAACACAAAAGAATCGAAAGACTGAAAATGTCTTCAATGTGGAGTTGAAACTACTTTTCTCCTGAACAATATCAGAATGCAGCAATGCCCAGGATGACCATGAGACTGAATTGAAAACAAGTATGTTTTGTCCTTAGTGATTTACTTGAGATGCACTCAGTGTAGAGAACCTTTAGAAAACATTCAACCTCCTTGACTATTTAGACATTTCATGGTGTTGCCATTTGAAATTGAATTTGTCCCCAGTCTACACAGTATTACACACACACAGTAATCACAAAGCTAAACTTTTTTTTTTAAGATTTTTGACAAAATTATTGAGCATAATTGCAGAAATCGTCATTATAGTATTTTAGTTTTGGCTATAACATATCCACAGAGATTGATACGTTAAAACCTCAATAGCAGTAATGACATGATGCTCAGGTGCTCAAATACCTGCCTCATAAACCAGTGGTTCCCAACTGGTCCAGCCTCAGGGTCCAGTTTTCTCCTTAGTCATTAGCTCAAGGTCCACACAGTTTTATACATTCAGTGTCATACTTGCGTTTGGCCGTGTCATCGAGCTAGTTTGCTGTCTCTGTCATGTAGCTGTCAGTTATTCACTCTACAGCAGGAAACAGCACTTCAAAAATGCAACTCTGTGCCAGAAATTCACTGTACTTAAAAATAAATCATGCATTTTACAACTTGACATGTTTGCAAGTCACTTGCAGTCCATACAAAATGGATTTTAAGACAATTCCCACACAGATCAATCTCCCCTGGGCTTTTTACGCACTCACAAATGCTCAGAAATGCCATCATCACTAGGTGTTAGCAGTATGAAAAAGTTGCAGGACAGGATGAGTGCACAAAGACATTGTTCTCCATATACCAAAGAATACACACAGGAGACATTGGCACAGTCACCATGTTTTAGTAAAAGGATCAGACAAACTTATTAAAGAGGGCGTATGTTAGTCTCATTACAAAAGGCAGTTCTTGAAAAACCTTGAGCTTAAGTCCAAGATTAGTCAAGGGATCTTTACGCAGTAGTTGTACAGTTGCTCATCCTGAGGTTTTTTACATTTTTTCCCTGTAAATGGGTTTTTCTGTGGGAGTTTTTTCTTATCTGAAGTGAGAGTCCAAAGACAGAGGGTGCCATATGCTGTACAGATTTTAAAGCGCCCTGAGACAAGTTATGATTTGTGATATTAAGTTATATAAATTAAATTAACTTGACTGAAGTAGTAATCAACTATTGGATCTTTATCACAGCTTTAAATTCAGCCATTTGTTTTACTGATGCCATGCATACTGTATACATTCATTTTTTTCTCCACATAACCAACATCTGAGAACAGTTAGGCAATTTCATCAAGCCTTTGTCCAAATACAAACTCTCAAACCCAAACTACAGCTTCATGAACACAGGAGGGGATTAAATGCATGCATTAAATCTACAGACACATCTGCCCAACTCAGACAACTCCCCGAGGTTTGAGCGCCAGAGACCCAGTCAGAGGTGCAGTCTGCTGCTGCCCTCTGCTGACGGTCAGCACACATCAGCAAAAAAACACAGAACAAGCAGAAAAAAGCTGAAACGTCAACTAACCTCATACAGAGAGTGCAGTCTTTCATCACAGATAACAAAGAAAAAAAGAAAGACACATTTTCAACAAATGACACTTACTGAACTCTGAGTACAAATACTGGGAAAAAAAATTGGCTTAGAAATGCCATATATCTTTGATATATATTGCTCATGCTGGTGTGCATGATAAGATTTCCTCAGCTGGGAAATTCAGTTGTAGCAACACAAAGGCAGCAGTAGTAGGCCTACACATAAAAGGTTCACATAAACAGAGACAGTAAAGGACAAAATAAAATGAGGAAAACACTAAAATAAAAATAAAACAAATAAAACACAAAGAAAAAAACTACACAGGAACATATGGAGACAAACATTGCAAGTTAAAGTAACAGTTATGTGACATTATAACTTATAATAGCAGCAGAGTCAGTAGGTAAACAGTAAGTAAACAGTGTAGATCATATATATATATATATATGTGTATATATATATATATATATATATATATTTATATATGTAGTCCCGTGCAGAGGAAGGCTTTATGTAGGAATATAGTTATTAGAGTGAGTTAGGTTAATCTACATTTTGCCAACAGGTAAGTGAAAGTAAAGTTAAAAGACAGGATTAGGTTCAGTGGTAGGGTTAAAGATTGGTAACATCAGAAATGTGGACTTTCTCACAGCAGAGCTTGATTCATTTTGACAAAAAGAAATAAAAAGATGGATAAATTCAATTATTTAAGATGTTTCTGTAAATTAAGACGTCACGGATTAAAGTTCAAGACTATTTAATGATTTTTAAGACCTAAATCGAAGTTAAGACATTTTAAAACTTTGAAGGACTTGCAGACATCCTGAAGATGTGATATAAATATAATATATAATATGATGCAATGGCCTTTTAACAAAACGTCAAGTTTGCATCTCACAAAATAATATTCATTTATTCTTCAAAAAGTAGATGCACCTTTCCCTATTTTTTCCCATTAAAAAATGATTTTTTTTTTCCAAGCCCTTATTGACATTATAGAAAACATGCAAACAAAGAAATCATTAATATAGACAAGATCATTCAGAGCCAGGGGGATCTTTACATGAAAACATTAAACAAGGAGCACAAGTAGATGATTTCTGCAGCTTTCTTATTATTTGAATCGAAAACAGTCTTAATATACGGTTGAATTTCATTTTAAAATATTAAAAATAAAAGTTTAGAGTGGCTGAATTTGAATTTATGAATATGATACTTTACTAAAATGATCATCAAATTGAAAATATGTAATTCTTTACATTTTGGATTATTGTTATTGTAAATACCAAACAGTACATTTTCCCAGTAAAGAAAAAATTCTGATTTAGTGTTATCAACAATATGCAGGGATACATTTTTCCAAAATTGCTTATTGTGGGAACATTGCCAAAACAGGGGCATCAAAAGTGGAAGTAGTCTCGTGCCTAAGGCTTATCTGTCTTACATAACTGTCATGAATTATTTCCACAAATAGCCCATGGACTGCGAATCAGGCTTAAACGTGGGAAATATTGGATTAATATTTAGTGCACTTACACATGTTGACTATATTTAATAAATTCACGGAGAGACGTTGCTTTATTAAACCATTTTAAATATTTGTGTCATGTTTTGTAAAAGTTACTCAGCAAAGAAGACGCTCCGTCTCATTTTGATGACGTTTACAGTTCAGTTTACTGAGGAACTGCCACTGGTTTCGAGAAGCAATTTTTTTTTAATCAAAAACACACACTTCCTCCCGTCAAAACAGGTACGACAGCCCTCTTTATCGTTTGTATACATTATTTAGACTAGCAATACACGAAATGAATAGGATAGTTTATAAAATCGATGCTGCAATAGAGTCGTGGTGACCCCATGACAGCATAGCTTGTTAGCTAACTAGCTAACTAACCCTGATGCAGGACGGTCAATGCTACTAGCTGCTGCTAGCTAGTTAGCTAACTAGCGTCAAGTAGCTAAGCTGCTATTTAAATTGCTGAACGGCTGATGTGACAGTTTTGAAATGGCGTAATAGTTGGAGAGCTAGCTCCACAAAGTAACACGAGTATATCTGTATGCTACTGAGCTGACCTGATGGGTAACCGTGACAACACATTGTAACGTTAAAGAGGTGAGTCCTGATCAAACACACGAGTGAGCGATAATGACAGGCAGCCCATATGTTCACTGCTCCGTGAGCAGCTGTAAGCAGCAGCAGACAGTAGATGTGTTATTGATACACATTTCTCTGAATGTCGTGCCAAAAAGTTTCCAAGCTCATCAGTAGTGTGGAAGATAATAAATCACGAGTGAAACATTAGGATCAGGCAGCTGGAGAAGGTATTTATTTATCAATCCAATGTAAAGTTAGTATGATGAGAAGGAAAGGAAGACATTGTAAATAGGATGCAACAGTGAGTAGATAGAAACTAGGACACAGTAATCTAAACAATAACACTCTCCATTACAGCAAAAATATTCTGCAATGTGATGTGATCAGTGACAAGAGATAAAGGACAGATATAGAGAAACAGTGGGGTATGACCTAAATAGAGCTGCAGCCATTAGTGAATTAAAGAAAAAGGCAATTGTTCTGATAATCAGTTAACTGTTAAGTCATTTTTTTAAGTGAGAATGCCAAAAAAAATTATATTTCCATGTTCACAGATGTGAGGATTTGTGGCTTTCTTTGGACTTGTTTAACAGTGACTAATATTTGTGTGTTTGGGAATATTGGATTGACAAAACAACCCATTTGATGAAGTCACTTCAGGCTCTAGTTTAGGATATCGTAACAGGCTTTTCTCACTAATTTCTGATGTTTTAAAGACTAAACGATTAATTGAGAAAATAATCTACAGATTAATCGGTAACAAACATAATCAATAGTTGCAGCCGTAGGAGTTTGTGTGGAAGAAAAAAATCAAGAGTGAAACATCAGGATCAGGCAGCAAAATAAGACATTTATTCATAAATCCAATGTAGAGAAGGTGTTGTGAGAAGGAGAAGATGCGACTAACAATTATTTTCATCATCATTATTTTTCTATTAATTGATTATTTGGTTTGTTGTTTGAAAAATGTCCATCACAATTTCCTTCAAACCAAAGTTGTTGTCTTCAAACATCTTGTTTTGTCTGACCAACACTTCAACACCCAAAGATAGTTAGTTTACTTTACTATAATATGGTGAAAAGCAGATAATCTGAATATTGGAGAAGCTGGAACCAATGCATTTTTTATGATAATAATAATGATAATAATAATAATAATAATAATGATAATACAGATCATTTTTAGATCATAAAATCAAACAATTCTGTAATAACAAGAAGATTTTCAAGAAAATCCTCAAAACACATCTGTTCAAAACTGCCTATAACCTCTAAATTCAGTGTACTTCGCCTGCCCTTCCTGGAATATTTCCTTACTACCTCCCTATGGATTGTATTATTATTACTATTATTATTATTATTATTATTATTAATTTCTGTTCTTGCTCTCTGTAAATCATCTTTGAGTATCTTGAAAAGTGTTACATAAACCCAGTGTATTATTATTATTATTATTATTACAGTATTAATATACAATAAAAGTTAATAAAATGACAAAAATCATGATTATAGATATTAGGTATAAAATCGTCATTATAAAAGCATCATTAGTGCAAGTCTCAATATGTGTGTCACCACTAAATCAGAACGAGTATGCCAGTTCGAAAAGGTGTGTTTTCAGACGGGATTTGAAGGTGGAAAGGCATTTAAATCTTTTAAGGCATTTTAATCTGTTATCGAAATAGTAGCTGATTCATTCCTAGTCAGTGGACTAATTGGTAAATCAGTTAATTGTTTTTACACTGTAATCTGAACAGTACTAAATATCCAGCATTTAATTGTGATCAGTGTCAGGAGATAGAAACAGTAGAGCATGTCCTTATAACATGCAAACAATATGGGGTACAAAGACAGGAAATGTCTGCAGAATAGGCTCGGGCAGTACCTAATTTTTATAACTTTATACCTTCCTGATATTTTACTGGGGTTTACAGCTAGTGATAGAAGTCATTGTAGCATGTATGTTATTGTCTAGCCTACAGTGCTGTGTTTCCAATATGCAGTTAGTCTACTTTGACAAGTCTTGCTGGGTTTACGTTCTAATGGCCCATAGAATAATGAATACATAGAAATTTAGTGCCCATCTTGCTGGAGGACTGATGATACTTATTGTCTCTGGGGATACCAACACATCAGTGGGCTGAGTGAAGATGATGTACTGAATGAAATCATGTGGTTAATAAATTGCTTTCGTAGTAGGAAGAAGTCATCTCAAGAGAAAGTTATATGTGGCAGTACTCCCAAACAAGGGCAGAGGCATTTTTCTTTTTACTTACTGTTATCCCTTCCACTCACTGTCCCCATATTTCTTAGCGCAGCTCCCTATTCTGCCAGTAAAGGCTGACCTCAGGTGCTGTGCCATTATACTTTGATGCCGCCCAAGCCTACTGCAAAATTGCACATATAAGACATATGATGTAAGGAGTAGACTACAGTGTGAAAGGCAGAACATGGTTGTTTTGATGGTTGACTTTAGGCAGTGGGCAACTAGGGGCGTTAAATCCCAGAAGAAGTAATGTGACATCAAGGACACCGTCTGCCTTAAATCCTCAAAGAAGAAGAGAAGGCTGTCCTAAGAACTGTTGAGCACCCTATTATGCTGACTTAAACAACTCCCCTACAGAAAAGTGAGAACTGCATATATTATGGCACATTTTTAAGTGAAATATGAACCTAATTTGGTAAAGAATGTCAGACAAAGTTATTCTATGGCCTTGAGACACAAGTTCAAACACAGCTGTTAATGATAAGGTGCTGAAGTTGTGCACTTCTGCATTTTGCTTCTAAGCAGGAGGTGATGATGATATAGTTGGACAATGATGGAAAAGAATGATGATTTTGTGTGTATGTTATTTATATTTTGTAAGTGTAGTTCCATTGTCACATAGCTGTTGTGTTCGCATTGCTCCTCAAGGCTGGGATCTTGGATGGATAAGTGTTGAGCCCCAATGAGATGACTGACCAGGGCAACAACAACCAGAACATCTCCTGCAACCCCTTCGCTGCCCTCTTCAGCTCACTGGCTGATGCCAGGCAGTTCGCATCAGGCCAGAGACCAGAACAGTCTGCTGAACCACCAGGTGGGTAGAGTTATCAGAGCTACTATAGTCCTCGAATGAGAAGTATAGTCAATGCTGAGTCAAAATGCATACACACAAATATATAAATAACATCATTTCAGTGATATTATGAAGAAATATCATGTTTTTTAATTTATTGTATGTATGAATATCCAAATGGTTTCATAGTTACCCCCTGTATCTTGTTTCACAGTGGAGGACTCAGGAGAGAGCCAGTCAGAGTCAGAAAACTCTGTGTCAGACAGCGTTGATGATAATGATGACTCCGTGGCAGAGATCAGCCGCTCCTTCCGGTCCCGGCAGGAGCTGTGCGAACAGCTCAATGTCAATCACATGATCCAGCGAATATTTCTCATCACTCTGGACAACAGTAAGTAAAAAGAGAATCCTAATCAGACCTTGATCTGTAACTCATACCCCTTTCATACACCGTATGTGCATCGGACTCAGCTCTATTGAATATGTGTTGGACCCATTGATATGAGACGGCTGATGGATGACCAATTAGTGTTGATGGTAAATGTCATCCATTGAAGCAGTAAATTCCTCAGTGCGTGCTATATTGACAGAGAAAGCCAAGTTCTCCTGCAAGCAGTGGCTACATGTACCAGGATGCATTGCTCTCAAGCTTCTGACACCCATAGCTTTTAGCCTACTAGCCTATAGCTATTGCTTTATTGGCCAAAACATAATGTAGCTGAGGTTTATGAGTTGCACCTATACTGCTGCACATAACAAAATAAAAACATGGAGGCCCCATAGTCTGAACCAGCGTGCCCTAAGGCAGCTCAACAAAATAGTGCTAACTTAGGTTACCTTAGGTTACTTGGATCACCTGCCCTCTCGGCCCTGCTGGTTTCAGTTGTCTTTTCTAGTATATCTTTGGGATCCAGTCGAAGGTCTCCAGCACACCTCTGTCCAAGTTAAGGGTAAAACTTTCACGTATAGTAATGCACACACAAGCTCTCTCAGGGCTCTCCTGGCATCGGCAACAGCTACAGCACTGCCCACGCTCAAATTCAAAATGTTTCCATTTCCGTTGGCATCGGAGGGCAATTTGAGCAAAGGCACCACCAATCGGGCTCTGCTCTTGGCAGCTCTGGTTCTTGAAGGTCCCTGCCATCCGTATCTTCTCATGCAGCTTCAGCTTCTCTCTGCTGCATTTCTTCGGCTGTATCCTCTGGCTCAGAGAAATACAGCTGAATATCTGAGTCAGCCAAAAGACTAAAGTAAAGTGTATCCTCATCCATAACATCCTCTGCACTTTTGGGATGCTATTTTCACTGTTGGAAACATAGCCAGTTTGCAGCACAAGCGTAGACAACAAGGAAGTTGTGTTCTCGAGCGGCATCTAGTAGTCCCCTGGCTATCCAAGGGCAAAATTCAGCCTTTAGTTTTCCTCCTCCCATCCACGTCACTGTCGCGTCAAATGACGGCGCTGAAAGGAGGAAGAACAACAGGTTTTGCAGCTGCTGAACTCAGCCTACCTGGTCAGTTTATCACACACTGAGGAATTTATTGCTTCATTCGACTACATTTATCATGAACACTGATTGGACACCCACATACAAGGTGGCACATTGTCCCTTTGATGTCAAACTCATGCGTCTACGTTGCTGAAAACTTGGAACAAGAACGAGTCATGTCGGAGAGGAAGAAACAGTCCAAAGCATGGCTTCATTTAACGAAGAAAGATAACTAACAGTGCTGCTCTTGTAATGTCTGTAAAATGTTAACTTCAAGTAAGGAAACACCAGCTATCTGCTGAAACATCTTTCTATGCAACATGGGCTTATATGAAGGAATGCTGTGTATTGACACATGAGTGCCACTGCCTACCAATTCAGCAGCACATTTGTTACCGGGGGGTGAATATCCTCTGTTACAAAAATGCTCAAATGTGTAGGCCTTATTTGTTTCCTCCACAAAATCAATAAGAGAATCAATAAAGAATAGGATTGATAAGCACAATCAATAGTGTGACTGATATCAATAAAATCTTATCAATTCCCTATTTGGAAATGACATCAACATTCTTATGACACAATGTGATGTCATGTGATGAATACGTCGTGTGCAAATTTGTTGAGCCGTCCATTAAGAATGACATCAATTTCCACATTACCGATTTCCACCTATCCTTCATTATGGGACAGTGTCACATCTAACTGCACTCCCTGAAGAAATATTATCATATTTTTGGAGAAATGAACCAGTGATTCCAGAGAGAAGCAGACAGAGGGGTCTACAGTCTGTGTTTGAAGGATATATCCAGGATGTCAAACTGACTCAGCAGCAACAACAGGTTAAAAAGACAAAGATAGTTAGAAGCTAAAGCCGAACTATAGGCTACAGATCACAGTGTAAAAGTGAACCACCACATCACTGCTGATCGCCACACAAGACAATGAATATAAAGGGAAACTTTGCTGATATTGAA
>NC_065507.1:20520573-20610742 GCF_006386435.1 Epinephelus moara | reverse complement strand
ACAGACAGACAGACAGAAGCAAACAAACAGACAGACAGACAGACAGACAGACAGGCAGAAACAGATTAACAGACAGAGAGACAGACAAAAGCGAACAGACACAGACAGAAACACAAACAGACAGACAGAAACAAACAGACAGACAGAAACAAACAAACAGACGTACAGGAATAGACAGACAGAGACAGACAGAAACAGATAAACAGACAGACAGATAGACAGAGAGACAGACAGAAGCAAACAAACGGACAGACAGACAGAAACAAACAAACAGAGAGACAGGAACAAAGAGACAGACAGAAATAAACAGACAGAAACAAACAGATGTACAGCAACAGACAGACAGACAGGCAGGTGTCTGATCATGTACCTAACTAATAGCACAGTGTGTTGTGTTGTCCTCAGTGGTATTATTAGATGTCGCCAGCCATCTTGAAAGTCAATTTTTAAATTTCCAGTAAGCACTGCAACAAATGACTCACCACCCCAAAGACAATACAGAGACCTTGCACACTGTGAAGCTTCTGTGTGAGTTGGCTGGGTCTCTCCACCACAGAGACAGCCTGAGGATGAGTCAAGATGATCAGGAAACGCAGGCTAAAAGCCCCTCTTTTCTCACAGAGTAATGCATTCCTCTGCCACCTCAGTCTGAAATAAAGCAGAGAAAACACATGCTGCACATTTAATCCTCCTGTGTCTTATTTATTCTAATGTTGATGCTAATGCTGCTGATTCATTTCTTAACTACAGTCACTCCAGTATTCATGCTTGGAGTGCTTTAAGCTTCAGGGGTTGTCATGTGTAATAAAGCTTGAGCAGACTTTATTTTGAAGGACCCTGGTTTTATTCAACCCTAGGTGACCCCAGTCTGAGAGGAGGTAATGGGATCCCTCCTCGCTGTGTTTACCTGGAGGAGATGGCTGCAGATCTGGATGGACAGGACTGGCTGGACATGGATAACATAGAGCAGGTCAGATGTCATCACTCTGTTCTTCCCATTTTCTTTCTCTCATCTTAATAAACCACTAAATGTCTGGTACAGTCAGTGAAGGAATGACCACCTTTACACTGTGCCAAGGGCGCCATTCATGGATGCATTATGTAAGAAATCGATGCAGAAGTCTAAGGGATCGCATTACAAATTAGGTGCTTAGAAAATGAATGAGTGAGTAAGCAGATGTGCAAAATGTTTTACATGGTCTGTTATGTGTCCTCCAGGCTCTGTTTAACCGTCTGCTGGTACTAGAGCCAGGAAACCACCTCATCTACATGACATCATGCAGCGCTGTTAATCTCTCCGCTGACCGGGATGCTGGAGAGAAGTGTGCTATCCCTTATCTTTTCGCTTCTTACCAGAGGGCTAAAAAAGAGGTGTGACTTTTTCCCTATCAAACTGTATATGAAGCACTTTGATGCAACCATTTTCAGAGATTACTGGCTGTTTATAGACCATTATTGATGATTGGAACATACAGATAACCCACGCTCTTCCATAATTCATGACTTAAGGTGAAGAAGGTACCAGAGAAGTTACTGCCGTTTGCTGTTCGCTGTAAGAACCTGACAGTTTCCAACACGCGGACGGTTCTGCTCACCCCAGAGATCTACACCAGCCAGAATATCTACGAACAGCTTCTTGACCTGCTGCTGGAAGGTTTCAGTGGAGCCCGTAGGTTCAGGACCATTTCTTTTCCCATGTGTTCGTCTATACTCGCTGAATTTTCTCTTCTCAGTTTCTTACAAAGTCGCTGTGTTTCAGAGCCAGAGGAGGTAGTCGAGTTTGTGGAGGAGGTCATCACTGGCCTGCTCTCCGACCAGGAGGTGCGTACCTTCGAGGAGGTGATAGTACCAGTGTTTGATATCTTCCAGGGACGCATCAAAGACTTGGACCTGTGCCAGCCTCTCCTCTACTCCTACCTGGATGTTCTGCTCTACTTCAGCCACAATAAAGATATTGCTAAGGTCAGGAGACACTCAAGGATGCTTTGCAAATGTTATTGTAAAGTTGCCTCCTTTTGACTGCTAATTATAATACCCACTACAAATTAATTTAAAATCATAATCAGATATACAGTAATGGGCTAATATTTCACACTGCTACCTGAACCTTTCCCACTTGTTCAACTCTTCAAATCCTTCCAACAGTTGTTCTTTTTTTATTTTTGTCTCAGGTACTGGTGGAACACATTCAACCCAAAGACCCAGCCAATGGTTTGCAGTACCAAAAAACCTTACTGGGAGCGGTGCTGAGTATCTCCTGCTTGTTAAAAACTCCGGGTGTGGTGGAGGGACATGGTTACTTCCTGAACCCGTCTCGCTCCAGTGCCCAGGAGACCAAAGTTCAGGAGGCCAACATCCACCAGGTAAAGAGATTCTCTTCAGTTTGTTCGCCTTTTTTTAATAAATGAAACTATTTAGTGATTGTCCCTACAAATGTTCCAGGGCTAATGATGTCCACTCTCCTTGTGTTGTAGTGTATGGGTCACTTTCACGAGAAGCTTTACCAGATCTTGAAAAACTTGCTCCAGCGATCTGGCGAGATGCGCCACTTGCTGCTCTCGTGGTTGGGCAGCTGTCTGCAGGCTAACGCTGGCCGGGCCAAGATCTGGGCCAATCAGATGCCAGAGATCTTCTTCCAGATGTACGCTTCGGATGCGTTCTTCTTAAACTTGGGTGCGGCGCTGCTAAAGCTGTGCCAGCCCTTCTGCAGGCCACGGTCGCCCAAACTACTCACGTTCAACCCCACCTACTGCGCCCTCAAAGAGCTGAGTGAAGAGGAGAGGCGCAATCGCAATGTGCACGCAACAGGTTAATAATATATGTGAAAATGAGTGTTAATAAGTCTATTTTAAATGCATTATTTCAACATCTTTATGTATCAGTATTAATGCAGCAGCTCTGGTGTTTGTTTTGTTTGTAACTGTAGCAGCAGAGGAGTATACATTACATTTCATGACTAAATGATCCTAAATGTGTTACACCAGGTCTCGACAAGGAAACCTGTCTGATCCCAGTGCCCCCTCAGCAGCCTGTGGAGTCTGCGCAGTCCTACAGCCTGCTGACTGAAAATCTCATCCTCACACAACTCACCCTTCATCTCGGCTTCCACAGGTACGTATCTTCAAACGAGCGCCAACACAACTTCCATATAGACCTTTAACAGAGTATCGATTGTCAGCAGTAACCCATATTGTCTTGTTCCGTTTGTGTCCATGCACCTGCGCACATGCATTACATGCATGCGTAGACTCCATGAGCAGATGGTGAAGATGAACCAGTCTCTCCACCGGCTCCAGGTGACGTGTCAGGAGGCCCAGCGAACAGGCAACCCCATGACGGAGCAGCTCCTGGAGCAGTTCGAGCGCCTGATGATTGTTTACCTGTCAACCAAAGCTGCCACCACGCAGCCTGCCATGCTGCAATGCTGCCTTAACCTCCAAGCTTCCACTGCTGCTCTGCTGGTTCAGCTTAGTATGGGGAACCAGGGGCCTGAGCATGTAGCACTCAGTTTTCCCCTGCCCTCCCTACAGAACACTATGCTCTGCTACGTACCAGGTACGTCAGGTCTTCTACTTTTTAATCTTTTTGACCTCCTTAAATGGAGCGTGTGGAACAGTGTGTTTAATAATTGATAGAAACATAATTTGAATGTAACAGGATTTTTCTCTGGATGTCACCACACCTTGCCAGCATGTAATTAATGATTTTTGAGACCATTTTATGGACAAAATTAACTTTTTATGAATGAGTTTATAATACTCAGGCTCAGGTCAAGTTAAAAATGTCAGTTTAGGTACTTTTAGAGCTGATATTTAAATCTCTACCTCTGGGTTTAATAAATAGTCGATACTACAAAATGTTTTGAAATGACTGCATTCAAGGAAGTGGTTAGTCACTCGTAGCACAATTATTCATTCATGCTGAACATTCCTTCGTATGATAGTCATTACTGAAGTGTGCCTTTTGTTTGTCAGAGTTTTTTGCAGAGAACTTGGGAGATTTTTTCATCTTCCTGCGTCGATTTGCCGACGATGTTTTGGAGACGTCTGCAGAAAGTCTGGAGCAGATTCTTAACTTCATCACTGTCTTCATGGGTAACGTAGAGAGGTACGGTACATGGCTTAGACAGGTGCATGACTTGATCTATCATGTCAGTGACTGTGGTTGTGGGGCTTGATTGGTGCAGACCATCTTGGAATTTTAGCTTCAATCCCTCCTGTCCTATATGCACAACAGGATGAAGAACCCTCATTTAAGGGCAAAGCTTGCCGAGGTCTTAGAGGCGGTGATGCCCCACATGGAGCCGGTGGCTTCTGGTGCTGCTCAGCCAATCGTGTACCAGCGAGAAAGAGTCTTCTGCTCCTATAGACACGCAGCTCAGCTGGCCGAGGCCCTCATCACTGTGTTTGTAGACATTGAATTCACAGGTATTGTATTCCTCACAAGTTTTGACCTGCTAGTGGTCGCTGTAGATGGATGCAGCATTGAACTGTTGAACTGTTTTTGATAAAGCCATATTTAAATCCACAGATTTCTTAACAGGTGCTGTCACAAGTATGCACACTTAAAAAGAATTCACATCAAAAATAAAAGTACTGTAAAAGATTGACTTTGGATCATTTGGGGTCTTTTTCTAGTCAGGTGTAGAGGATAGATTGTGTGTGCACACCTGTGTGTGTTCAAGATAAGGAGAGAAGCTGGAAAAAAAAAGTTGCAATGTTTGCTTTTATTTAGTTTTCCTCTCTTTTTCTCCAGGTGATCCTCATCAGTTTGAACAGAAATTCAACTACAGAAGACCTATGTATCCCATCCTCAAGTACATTTGGGGCAAAGATAACTACAGAGAAAGTATCAAGGTAATGAGAAGCTGGATAGTGGTATGCTGTGAGACTGTTTGGGTGCATCTGATAATCCTCAAAAATCTAATCCTGTCTCAATCATATCGTTTGCTGTCCCAAAACTAGAAATATCAAGATTAAATCCCTTTCTTAAAGAACAGTCTCACCTAAAAATTCACTCACCACTGCAGGCTTAATAACACATCCGGATCACATGTTGTTGAACAGCTGTATAACAGTGTTCAAGTACTTTATTCATCATATGCACAACAGTTACAGAGAAGCAGTTACTGGCAATGAAAATCTTAAATCTCAGACTCCCTCCAACGATGCTTAAAAGTGTATAAGAAAGAAAAAGATTGCGCAAGAAAAACAAAATGGAAACAGGGATGTAGTAAATGCATGTGCATAGTGATAAATATAAATATGTGTATATAAAGGTATGAACAGATGTAAAACAGTAGTGTGTAGTAACATTGGTATGAGATGAGCACTGACAAGATGTAGGAATAGGAAACAGAAATATGGTGATAACATTTTTGTCGTGGATGTACATCAAGATTGTAATCAGCTTTGAGATGTATTACTGAGTAATATGAGTGTATGATCGGGCAGCTTCATCAATAGCAGATATTGATTTTTGGTGACAAGCAGCAAGTAAACTCCTCCAGAAAGACTCTCACTACATGTCATTCAAATTTTTGTCTATTGTGAGAGGAGTAGTAGGGAGGAAAGGTGGTGGAAAAGCAGAGGAAAGAAAATTTGATGGACTGGTAAACTGTTCAGGATTTATGCTTTATTATATTTTATGTAGTGCCTGCCAAGAATGGCTTTGGCTGCTTGTAACCTACAATTTTTGTAAGTGAAATAGAAAAATATAATGATTGAGAGCAAAAACAGGAAGTGGGGCCATATGAGGTATTTTTCCATAGTCAGTGTATTACCTACAGTAGATGGTGTTCAGCAAGCCCCCAGTTTGGAGAAGCAGGCTGGAGTATCGCCAGTAAAGCAAAGCAATGTACTGCTGTAGATGAGGGGCAGCAACAAAATGTATTTTAGCCAGCTAAAAAAAATCAATATCAGTTTAAGTGCACGCTATATTTAGAATATTTTCACCTTGTCATTGTTCAGCCCTTTCAGGCTGAGAACATAAGCTGTTATCTGCGCTCACTTCAAAGCCACCGCCATCATTTGACAAACAGGAACTTTACTGCACAGAAAACGGAAGTTACTGGTTTACCGCTGCCTTGATCAGTTTGTTTCTGTTATTGTGTGACTTAGGTGAGTCCTTACCAACCCTGTAAAAACACCAAAGTCACACAATAACACAAACAAACTAGCTGGTCAAGGCAGAGGTATACCAGTAGTTCCCGTTTCCTGTGAGGTAGAATTACTGTTAAGTGGCTTTGAAGAGTTGGTTCACTCAGTTCTCTTTTGGAAATTGGTGTCTGACAGGAAGGTAAAGGGATGAAAGTAATATAAATGTAGCGTACACTTAAACTGCTAGGGATTTTTTAGATAGCTAACATATATTTTGTTGCTGTGGCGGTACTCCTGTCTGCTTCTCCAAACAGGACATGCTGACAGACATCTACTGTAGGTAAAATACTGACTATGGATAAGTACCACATATAGTCCCACTTCCAAAAAAAATCAAAACTATCACTTTAAGCAGATTGATCCCAGTATTCTCTTCATTTAGATTGACTTCTCTTGTTTCAGCATTTGGCGCACTATGCATCTGAGAACCTGGAGGCCATGAACCCCCCTCTGTTCCTCAGGTTCCTCAACTTACTGATGAACGATGCCATCTTCCTACTGGATGAGGCTATTCAGGTAACATCATTCATACATGCAAAACTTTACACCAGTTTTGGGAAATAAGCTTTCCATCACATTACAATAAGTTAGTATGTAGTAGAAGTAAACTATCATTATGTTTTCACTTCTGTTTGTCTGGTGTTAATTCAGTTTAACTGGTGGTAAAGGTTGGCTTTGCATAAGCAGAAATTTCTGTACACAAGGAGGGAATCTGGCACAGATTTTGTCGACTAGAGGGATATAAACTTGCTCGCCGAAAATCTTAAGTGAAATCTTCATGACTAATAACATGTTTTTATTAAGCTGTGTTTTTATTCTTAGTCAGACTGTCGGTCTTTTTCATTAGCTCAACAAAAAAATAAGTCTGTCTCCATGTGTTGTAGTACCTGAGTAAAATCAAGGTCCTGCAGCTGGAGCGGGATCGAGGGGAGTGGGAAGGCCTGGCCCCCGATGCCAGGAGAGAGAAAGAGTCAAGCCTGCAGATGTTTGGACAGCTGGGGCGCTTCCACAACATCATGTCAAATGAGACCATCGGCACACTGGCCTTCCTCACCTCAGGTCAGGCAGAAAAGATTTGATTGTTCATATTGATTCCCCCATTTCAACTTTGTCTTCATTCGTCCGATGTGTGTTTTTCTTTTATCATTTTCCACATTTTCAGAGATCAAGGGGATCTTTGTGCACCCCTTCCTGGCTGAGAGGATCATCTCCATGCTGAATTACTTTCTGCAACACCTGGTGGGTCCTAAGATGGGTGCCCTTAAAGTCAAGGACTTCAGTGAGTTTGACTTCAAGCCCCAGCAGCTTGTCTCTGACATCTGCACCATCTACCTGAATCTGGGGTATGTTGTGAACACTCCTCTTTGTGGAATTGTTAACTTTAGAAAATAAAACGGTAAAAAAAGCATTTAGCAGCCGTTTTTAAATATTTTTTGTTTAATCTCTTGTCTTTTAGTGCGGCCAAATCCTCTGGAGAAGAAATACTGTGACACATTGCTGAGTATGATCACTATAGTGGTTTCCAGTTTTTTAAAAATGATTGTTTCTCTTTGGCAGTGATGAGGAGAATTTCTGTGCTACGGTCCCAAAAGATGGACGATCGTACTCTCCTACACTCTTCTCCCAAACAGTTAGGGTACTAAAGAAGATAAACAAGCCTGGGGACATGATTGTGGCTTTTGGACTCCTTGCTGATAAAATAAAGGTATCACTTGACCTGCAAACTGTGCCAGATGACACTAGAGTGCATTTTTACAATTCTTTGTTCTGTCAATTTATACATTTCACTGTGGTGAATACAGGTGGAAATCGCAGACTGTATATAAAGATGGATAATACTTTTCCTCCCACTGCACAAAAATGAAGCCAAACTATTTGTTATATGGCTGCTGCCATCTTGCGTTGGTGACATCATTTGGAGCCAGAGTCTGTGCGGTAGCAATCTCTCAGTTACAAGCAGCGCCATTAATCAAGTCAATCATGACGTCAAACCCCTTTTTTTATAGCCTCAAATAACTAGTTATAACCAAACTTATCAGAAAAATTAACACTCGAACATCAGTGTGATAAGAACAACCTAAAATGACAGAAACCATCTTTATTTGGCTTCGTTTCTGTTGAGCTGTAATATCATCCATCTTTATTGTACAATCTTTTTTGGAAACACTAAAAAACTTAATCGTCATTGTGCCTCTGTTAAAGTCCCACGCAGACAGACAGCAGCAGGAAGAGGAGACGTATGCAGATGCGCCCGATGAATTCTTGGATCCTATCATGTCCACCCTGATGCTTGATCCTGTTCTTCTCCCTTCATCCAATGTGACAGTTGACCGCTCCACTATAGCAAGGCATCTCCTCAGGTTAGTTATTTCCTACATAGCATATAAATTCTGTTGAGATCATTATGATCATTACCATATTTGTCTTTCCTGTGAGCAGAGAAGTTGGGACATCTGTGTCTTTATTGTAATCTATTATCTGATTAATCATAGGGCTGTCGCAATAACCGCAATATTAAAATACCACTTTTTTTATATAAATTTTTTTTCATGGCGAATATTTACACTATGTTTATAAATGCCAGCAACATGACAATGCACATCCCCCACCTCAGGGTTCAAACCCTGGGGAGTTTGCATGTTCTCCCCTGTGTCAACATGGGTTTTCTCCAGGTACTCCAGCTTCCTCCCACAGTCCAAAGACATGCAGGTTAATTGGTGACCCTAAAGTGGCCGTAGGTGTGAATGTGAGTGTGACTGGTTGTCTGTCTCTATGCCTCAGCCCTGTGATAGTCTGGTGACCTGTCCAGGGTCTACGCCATCTCTCGCCCACTGTCAGCCGCTCGTCACTGTCACTTTTTACCCAGCCATCAAATCACAGAGAAGGAGGGGCATGATAAATACCACAAGGACCAACCGTCATGTCTCTTAACAACAACAGTGGAGGAGAAATTAATACTGAACCCACAGAGACTGGTGGGTCCATCCTCTCTCTTTAAAGACACACTTACTGGCGTGGATATTCTGTATCATAGTAACCAGATGAAACCAGTGCGTCTCAGCTGAAACATGCTGCGCCTCTTTATTGCTCCTCTTTGCCCCTCTGTGTTCTGCATTTTAAAAAACAATAATAAACCATATAATAGTCTAAAGCTTATTTACAAAGCACTAAAATAAATGAAGTAACTTGCAAAAACATCAGAAAATGGTGTTAGTACTGCATATTGCACTGCTGAGCCACCCTTAATCACCGCAGGGAAAGTTCCTTCACCGCGACAGCCCTAATTAATCGCTATTACTGTAAGGTCAAAAATAAACTTGTGGATGAGATGTGGAAACAAAAACTTGGTGTGTTTAAGTTGCATAATTAACCATTTTTTAATGATGTCCTCCTCTTGGCAGTGACCAGACAGACCCTTTCAACCGCAGTCCTCTAACCATGGACCAGATCAGGCCAAACGAGGAACTCAAACAGCAGATCTTACAGTGGCTGGATAAGCATAAGCAGGAGAGGCTGCAGCTGGGACCCAGTGGCTAGCCGGGATCCCTCGCTGTGATAAACAATGACTGCATCCCTGTTTTCCCTCCCAGCTCACATCTCGCGTGCTCCTCTGCTTCTCGGCTAATCCATGGTGTGCTGCCTCTGTGGATTTCTTCTGACTCCTCCGGTCAGACTAACATTGCATCAGCCTTTTCATGCAGCCTTCACACTCAGTGGATTCTTTCTGTGACAACAGTCCAGGCGAACTGTAGCCCACCGGCTGGTGACAACTTCAAAATCCATACCGATCCACACAGTAGCTGTTCAACTCCCATGACGCCCTGAGTAGGGTGATGCAACTGCTGGTTCCTCTCTCCCTGAATACTGTGTATTAATTAGTTATTATCACAATCAGAACTGTGGCCAGAAGTAACAGTTTCAACAGGACTTGTTGAACGTACTGTACGAACTCCTGGCTGACCAGCTGGCCCTAACAGATTTTATACTGCAAGGTAAGTATTTTTGGGAAGTCTTAAGGCAGAACATGAGTGGAAGTGTTTCTGATTTTACCATAATTTCACCTTCACAAAGAATACAGTATGCACTGCCTTTTAAAGTTCTTGAACACCCAACATTTCCGCACTTTTGGTTAAATCTCAAGCAGCATTGTAAATAACGTTAGCAATTAAAGGCAAGGCACAGGTAAAACCAAATTTAATTGTGTGTGTGACTTTTATTTTAGTGGAAATAACCTAGATTTACTTGGAGATGTTCAAAGTCTTGTTCACTGTAATAGGACACCTGAAGCACAAAACTATACTGTATACACTTTTTTCTGTATTTAAACATATATAGAAAAGTGTCTTCACATCTTCAAGGGCACTTGCCTTTAATCAAGCACTAATTAAAGACCTCGTTAGATATGAGAGCTTGCTAACTAATAGGTTGCTGGGTGTGAGGATTTGGGTTTCAGTTACTATACAATAATTATACTTTTTAACCATATTTTAGGATCAAGTACATGCAAAAAAAATAATATGAAGTTTACCAAAAAATACCAGACTGCATATGCTTGATTGTTGAGCGTGACATTGATGAGCATCTTGAGAAGGAGTTCGTCCTCGGGAAAACATTTTTGCTCGCAGTTCATCTCACTAGCAAATGAAAATTTATTTGATTTTAGAAAGCCCCTGACAGTGTTACAGAAATCATAATGCAACTGTTTTCAACGACCGGCTCCAATGTAAAATCTTTGAAATGTCCATTTAAGACACTCAGCAGTGATCGGGGACACAAAATAACATCTCAAATTCTACTTGTTCAAACTGGACAAACACGATAGCTGTTCCTGAAATGTTATATTTCTCCAAAACTTTCCACCAAAGTCAAACTGACTTAAAGGAAATGTGAGAAATGAGCCATGCAGTCGCAGAAATATGCTTAATATTTCTGCCATGCCTAATTTTAATAAAAATGTAGAGAGACTGCAAGACATTTGCTTATTTATGCAGAGCACCTTTGACTGAACCGAATGGCTTCTCAGGTTGACGCTTCTAAACTCAAATCTCGTGGCAAAACATGAGCTTGCAAAATGTGTTCTAGCTATCTTACACAATCTGCCAAGGAGGCCATGTTTGTAGTGCCATTTGTCTGTTTGTCAGCAGGATTATGGACAAACTACTGGTGATTTTTTTTAACTTGTTGGAAAGGTGTACCCATTAAACCCATTAAATTTAGGAGTGGATCCAAATCACGGGGTGGATACACTTATTATTTTCACTTTCTTAAACATTGCGAGATCGGGCATTTCACTCTCTGTGTGCCCTTCTAGTTTCCAATAAGATTAAATATTCCAAAATTTTCTCATGTACTGTATAATTTTAAGGTCTTAACAATTAATGCATTTCTTGTGATCAAACCAAAAAACAAACAAAAAAACAGCCAGACTACAGGGTGTTCAATAATTTTTGACTGACAGTGTATAATAATCGTCATCCTTTGAATTAACATTCACCAGATTAACAGATGTATCCTGATCTAGCATTTTTGAACAGATGTTTTTTTTGTTGTTGTGTGCAAGCGTAGTGTATTAACATGTGGGCAAATAAATGATCAATAGAAGCGGTGCCTAAAACCAACAGCCTTGCAGTAAATGTCAGCGAATGAGGATCTGACTTGTTTCATACTCTTTAAAAGACATAATTATGAGTTTGCTTCTTTAGGGCATACACGAAGCCGTGGGGTAAAAATATAAAAGAAAGAAGATCAGAAAGAGGTGACCTGTTTGTGAGTTGCTTTTTGAATGAAAAGGTTTTAATTCAAAATGAAGTATTGTTGTATTAAATGGCAACATGTGAGAGAAAGGTGTATTTGTTGGCATGCCCTCATACTGTATGTTGAATATCTACCACCTGAATGATTACATGGGTTAAATTATAATGCAATATTTTTTGTTTTAATTGTGATTATAAAATGTTTATTTTGGATGTACAGTATGATTTAAAAAATAAAACTAATGTGCATTAATAAGACATTGTTATGTTTTGTCTCAGAAATATGACAGTGAGTTCAGTCCTTGCAACATCCTTGTAAAAGAGGGCATCAAAAGACTTTAAATATATAGATCTTTAATAGTACTGACTGTGTCTCAAGTTTAAGGGGTTCTTTACTTGCTTTATTATGTATTTTAAGTTACTCCCAAGCAGCTTGTATAGTAGTGACATCTATATGTCAGACAATCTCAGCAACTATATGAGAAATTCTTAAAAGCCAGATCCCCCATGTACTGTATGTGCTAACAATTCTCACAGGAGAGCTCAAAAAAATTGTTTTGGGCCACATGAGGTCCCATTTTTGTGCACGGAGCTGCCTCTGGTTGTAACTTAAACATCTCGTTCATTATGAACTTAAAGGTCCAGTGTGTAGGATGTAGCGGGAATATATTGGCAGAAATATATAATATTCATAACTGTTTTCGTTAGACATAATCACCTGTAAATGAGAATCATGAAAATTGTTGCCTTAGAATAAGCTGTGTATATCTACATATGGAGAAGGTCCTTGGTACCCTGTGGCCCAACAACTTTCTCCCATTGACTTACATTGTAAAAGGATTAGCTCAGCGGTACCTGCACGTAATTTATTTTTGGGTAGTGTTTTCAATGTCTCTAGAATTTCCGTTATAAGATCACAAAGTATCATTTACGTCAGTGCTGCATCGTAGGCAACTGGACTTGCTTGAGTTTCTTGAAGATGTTTTGCCTCTCATCCAAGGGGCTTCTTCAGTTCTAACTGACTGGTGTAGAGTCACAGGCTTTAAACTCCATGTGGGTGTGAACCCTCACATGTGAGTCGTTGACTCGTCGGCCATCTTGTGTGTCGTTAGGGTTAGATAGGTCCAGGTGCGAATTGGTACCATGACCTGGATGACTGAGAATCTTCACCAACATATCATTTACATCCCACGCCACCGACATTATACTGTTTTCCAGTCCCACACACTTTCAGTACCATTTCATCTCATATGATTGAAAGTAACCTACTTCATTCAAGGTTCTGATGATGTCAAATGTAATTAACAGCCCCGCCTCTTCCACATGAACATGCAGGTGGCTGCTTAGGAAAACCCAGAGTTGACTGAACAAGTTGATAACCAGCTTTGTTGTAGTACCGCTTATCCAGATGTACAATGTTAGGGTTAGTCAAGCCAGATAACAAAGAGATATCCTGGGTAAGTTAAACTGGGTTCGTAGTACAGGCCTCTGGTCTGCTCAATAGCAGCTCCTACAGATCTCTCACTACATACACTTTCTCTGTGGTGCTCCTGTAACCAAGGTTCAGATAACAGTTAACAAAAAAAAGGTTAAGAAAGTTATTATAATGTAAGCAAATAAATGACATTTGTGTTGTGAATTATAATTAATTTACAAGACGCTGTCAAAGATTGCACGTAGTTACCCTCATACTGTGTGAATGGGTTTATATTGTGTATTTGTGGTCTTTTTTGTGCAAAGCCAAAGTTGCTACCTGTATTAGCCATGGTCAAGTTTCCCAAGGCCAATGGTGCTGCTGCCATTTTAGGGTGTGGTGCGCTGAGTATGTAAATGTCAGTGAATGAGGATCTGACTTGTTTCATACTCTTAAAAGACATAATTAGGAGTTTGAAATATGACTGAGTTCAGTCCTTGCAACATCCTTGTAAAATTAGTGTTTTTCTTATCATAGCAGTAAAAGAGGGTCTCAAAAAACTTAAATATATCAGCCTAATTATTTTTCCAGTTTTATAACAAGGTTGCAAATAAATGATCAATGGAAGCAGTGCCTAAAACCAACAGTCTTGGCTCAAACTGGCTCTACACAGGGCCCTTTCGTTTTCCTGTCGGCCATGGTAGTTCTCCTACACCAAGGGTAGGCAACCTGTGGCTCTGGAGCTACATTTGGCTGTCCAGTGGCGCCCTGTAGCTTTTGGAAAAAATTATATGGAAATGAATAACAGTTCTTTTAACATTTTAATGTTCATGTACAATTGTTGTAGGTCTAAAGTGATTCTTACATTCTTCAGTTGTACAAATGTGTAGCCTATACACCAAATTAAAATAATGTTTTAACATTTCATCAGCTAAAATGTGCATCATACGTCTATGGCCTGGGGTCTTTTCTTCTAAACTTTGCCAAACCTCAATAGCCATGGCTAGTCTTGAGTGTTTCCAGCTAGTCTAGCTATGGATCCCAAATCCACAATAAGGAAAAGTCTCTGAGGGAAATATGGAATTTAATAGTGCATGGACATTTTCATTTACTATCACCACCAACGCTGCAAAGTTTAAGTACAAAATAATCATAAATATCCCACTGCAGAGCAGCCACTTTGTGGTAAAACATAATCAGAAATACTTTAATAAATGTTCATTAAGACCTGTTAGTAATGTTGAGAGGATAATTAAGACTTAATAGACAGTGTTACCTTCATTATAAAGCTCAAATATGTTTGTTTTATGTATTAATTTGGTCAAACATGGCTCTTTTGATAGTAAAGACTGCCCACCCATCCTACACTCTTGTGGGAGAAGTTGTAGTTCTGCAACTTCACCACTAGATGCCACTAAATCCTGCAGACTGGACCTTTAAACATTTATTTTAACAATTACCTGTTTGTTATTGAACACTGAGAAACTCTCTCAAGTTAAATAGGAAATATTGGATTGTGTGTCTTTACTAAAAGTAGCAGCTCTCACCTTTCCATTGTTCTGTGCACAAGTGTTACAGGTGCAATGCAAGTCCCCCTCAATATTTTTGAAAATTGGCCCTGAATATGATCATGACTTTTACTATTGTACACTTATTACATATGATTAAACTAAGTTTAAATGTACCCTTTGCATGCACTTAGTGGTAGCTGAACTAAACTGTCTTTTTGTAGTTAGGCCTAATTGTCAATAACCTAATTACTGTTAACTATAATTAAGATGTGTTTAAGTGATTAAGTACATGTGAAATAAAATATGATAAAAATGATTCAAAGGCCTGTAAGGATTAGAAACTATGTGAAAGTTTTTTATCTGGATCAGTGAAGCTGGGGCCGTTTTCAAAAGCCCTACCTGGAGAGCTTGCAGGTGAGTACCTGGTGACGAGGCCCTTAGGTACGGATGTTTTTCTGCTGAATTTTTTTCAGCTTAATTCATTTTTACAGCAGTTTTTTTAAAAAGACAAGTGAAAAGTGGTTCGCACAGATGTTGTTGGGCAGCAAAGCATTACACTTTTTCTGGGGTGCAGGATTTATTGCAACACCCCTGCCTTAGGATAAAACATAAATACAAGTTACTATTACAATATGCTGCATATTGCTTGCAAAAAGCTTTTCCCTTTCCTTGCTTATGAAACAGCACTGCAAGCTCACAATCAGGTCCTTCCTTGTGATTCAAGTGTGATTCAAGTGCGAGGCTCCTTTCCCGGGCAAAGCCCCTGAACCTGATTTGGATTCAGCCATGCAGAGTCTGAATAGGGCCGCTGAGAAAATGCATTGTCGGGGTTTCTCCAGTTCCGCCCCGCAACCTGCATAACAACGTGTCGGCCAGTGAGAGCGGAGCGCTGTGGTGGAGGTTGTTTATGTGGAGTGCTGGGTTAGGGTTCCGCCCACTGAGGTATCTGATCGCAGGGCAGGCAGGCAGAGAGTGTAAAATGGCGCACAGCTGTCGGTGGCGGTTCCCCGCTCGGCCCGGAGGGAGCTGCAACTCCGGTACCGGGAGGAGAGCGGGCCGAACTAGAGTTACTGCCTCTCTGCGGAGTGTCTCGGGAGCCCACCCTAACGCAGCCGGGCTCGGACCCGGGTTTGATGCTGCACTACAGGTCTCTTCGGTTATCGGGAGCAACCTGCAGAAATTTCGGGATGTTTTGGGGGAATCGAGTGACTCGAGCAGCGGGGAGGTAAGTCCGATCATGACCAGGGAGCCTCGGTTAGACAGCTGCAGGGCGCTGTGCACTTAGAAAGCCTTTCCCTACATTTCACATGAAGAGCTAGCGGTTACTCTCTGCCCAAACCATGACCATCTTTTCCTCCCAACGTTAAGTGGCTGTGAGCAAACTTGTCATTTCCAGGATGCTCAGTTAACTTTGAGTTGGCTGTGTGGCCTTAAACTCCACAGTAACGTGCTATAACGTTAACTTTAGTCACAGACAGCACCAAATGGTCACCAGATTTATGGTCTCACTGGTGCTACTGGGAAGAAAGTTTTCTCCATCTCAGTGAGTGTGTGAGCACAGGCTACATCCACACAGTTTGGATGAACTGGTGCTAACGTTAGTCTGCTAGCCCGACCAAAACACTGTGGAGAAACCCTGCTGTTAGCTTGTTAATTACAGCACACACCACTGTTAACACACGGCACATAAACGGCTACATTTGGTGACCAACGTTCACTGTGTAACTCAGCCGTTACAACTGATTTACTAGTTAGCTACTTGACATTAGCTTGACGTGAAGCCTTCAAGGCTGGACATGTTGTCTTCATATTCATGTACATTAACACAGTAAAAGTATCCCCCGCTATTAGCATTACTGTTAATCTGTCCACTAAATATGATTTGAACATTTGTGTTTATCATAACGCCGTTCTCCTTGGTGTGTAATCTCACGGGACCTTCAAGCTAGCGTGCAATGTTTGGAAACAAGACATGTCAACTTGAAGGAGGCGAGAGTACACAATTGTGGTTTGCAACAAGCTAACGTTAACTTAGCGTCTGTCTGCAACGTATCCGAGAAACCGCTGTTCATCATTTACTTTACTTATTTCCAGATTCATATTAGATAACATTTGCTAGCTCCGAAGCTCAGTATTTACAACATGAGCTCAAGGGCTTGCTGTTGGCTGTAAGGTGTCAACCTTCCAGCGAGGCTTGGCTAACATAGCTGATTGGTTAGCTCGCAGGTTAGCATCCTGTCGTAAGCGATGTTAAAGTTGCAGGTTTGCTCGGGAGCTTGCTGTGTTTACCTCCGGCCAGCATATTGCTACGTAGCGGGTTAAAGCATCGTAGCTAGAGTTGGCTGAGCTCACCCACAAAACTATATCATCACCACTGCTGTTCGGTGTTTAAGCTAGGACAGCTACCATGCTACGCACTACGCCACGCTAGCCGTCGGGGCTATTGCTGATGCATAGGAAAATGGGAGGTGGACATGTTTTCCCCTTCTCTAACACAGCCAGTACGTAGCTAGTACCAAAATAATATCGCTTTTCTGGTGCTTGGAGATGCCGTCTGACACACAGCCACACACTTAAAATCACTCCCGTCAGTGTTAAAGTGCTAAAGAGAGTATAGTGGCAGGGTTTGCGGTCTGATTTCGCTTCGTTTTTATCATAGAAATGAGGCTTGCTAGTGACAGTGCGCATGCAGGGCTGGCTACAATAACAACGAGCCCCTTCTTGACGGACCGTGTGATGTGGGGGTGTGTTCGCCTTAGCGAACTACCATCTTCCTTCTTCATGATGAGCAGCATGCGTTCATTGCAGTGGGAGTACACTGTGTGGGGATGTTTACCACCAACTCCAGTGCTCCACAGACTGCTTATTTGGTTGAAGCACAGCGCTATTTGCATGCATACTAGTTAGGCATTTAGATATGTGCTTTTTTCTGTGCTCGACAGTATGCTTGGATTTTTACATGCATGTTGAATCATGATGTGGAGATTAGCAGTCACTTTAGAGAATGCTGGGAAATATTTCCTGATGTATTTTTAACATCATAGTTTCATTATATTCTGGAGAAACATACATTTTATTTGGAATATCATGTTTGTGAGCAAAGTTATTAGGAGTCCCTTGACCCCTTACTTTAAAATAAACAGGCAGTAATAGCAGTATAACAGTGTTTTGGATGTGTGTAAACAGACTGGACCATTCAATCTCTATGGAACTTAACTATGTGGAAGATGTGGATACAGCATGCTGATTTAATTGGTTTGGAAGTACATTTGTACTTCAAATCAATGCTTTATGATTATGGAGAAATGAATTATCACTTTGGTGTTGAAATGGCTTTTTAAGCTCTTAAAGCCAATCCCACCCCCTTACTTTGAATGAATGACAGTGGGTGAGAGTATAACAGTTTTTGGGATGTGTGTATTGACAGACATGAAATCCCAGTGCAACTTCAATCATATGATGTGCTCAGACACAGCAAAGTGATTTTTCTTTATTTTTACACACATCTGTGCTTTGCATCCCAGCTTTGTGATATTTCAGAGAAATTAAACGTCATGTGAAACATTGTCGATATAGGCAAATGGCTTTTTAAGTACAGTAATTAGGAGTCCCGCCTTCCTTTAGTTAATTGAATAAGAGTTTAGCAGAATTTTGGATGTGTGGAGACAGACTGGACCATTAAATCCCCATGGAACCTGAAGCCTACAGACGTTGCGTTCACAGCATGGTGATTTCATTGAGAGACAGTGTAGTGCCTGTCTGGCCAGACCAGGGCAGTATTGTTCAGGCTCACTGCAGCCCGCTGAGCTCACAGGGCGACCCTGAACAGAGCGCCAGCCGGACACTTGGCCACCCCTCCTTCCTCCATCTAGGCAGAAAGACCCAAATCCACTTCAGACAAACACAACCCCGTCTGAGAGGCAGAGCAACTTTTCTTCTGACAGCTGCCACTTTGGAATGGATTACTAAGCCTATTGGGGTGGCTCAAAGGGGTGCTTGTCGGCTGTTGCTGTCCAAATGAAGGCATTTGTTAGCTTTTGTGTGTGTGTAGGGAATTCATTTTCTTGATCCAGCCAAATTGCCGTTGCTTATTTTGGATGCTGAGTGCAGTCCATGTAGATTTGGTTTTTTTTTTTTGGTTTTTTGTTTTTTTTTTGTAAATGAGCAACCTTATCACCTCCACAACATCCACCCAACCCTTCTTTCCACCTAATCAGACTTTGCATCCTTTTCCCTTTCTGTTCCTGGCCCATTATATCTTGCCTTCTGCTGCATCCATTCCAGTCACATATTATTACCAATGTTTAATCACTCATACAAAAGTGCAGCTGAATAGATGTATCAACCCAAATGTCTCTTTGCCTCACTGGTTTGAGAGAAATAGTGTGTTTGAGCGGAAGGGGCTTCAGTCCAGCAGGTGTTTGGCCTATTTAAATGGAAGTGCCCCCCCTCCCCACACCCCCGCCGCTTACCCATCCCCGAGACAGCGTGTGGATTGGACCAGGAAGCTTTGTGTCTGCTTTTATTCTAGCTCTCACAAAGTGCGGGCGGCTGAAAGAGCACAGGCAGGGATATCAAAGAGTGCGGGGCAACCCTCCTCCCAACGGGACAAAGCTGGGAGGAGAATTAGTCACAGACCCTCCCATCCATGGCTTTATTCTGCAACAGCAGAATGCTTTAGGAGTTGCCTGACTGGGAGAAAGGCGGCAATTGTGTCGTTTTTCTTACGCTTTGTGTATGTGTGTGTGTATGGTGGCAGGGGTAGGGGTGTCCCTCAGACTTTATGTCCCTTATTGCACTCACGAGTAGGCGTGGCGTCTTTGTCTTTATTTTGATTAGAACTTCAATTCAAGCTGGCTGCTTGGGTGGGTAGAAGGGGGGCGTGTGTCTATGGGTGCCCGCCAGCCTGTGTGTGTGTGTGTGTGTGTGTGTGTGTGTGTGTGTGAGTGAGAGTGTGAGTGAGTGAGAAAGAGAGAGACCGTGCACACGTGCCAATCAGTCTGTTTGTCTTTGTCCGTTGACCGTCCTGGTCTCCTTATGTGCAAGGTGTAGGAAGAGGAGTCATCTTGCCCTGGAAATTGTTTGTTTTGGTCTCTGTGCCATCGAGCAAATGTGAAACAGTTGCACCTAGTGTTGGGACACTTGAAAAAACAAATGTCCACCTTTTGCTTGGGCTGACAGGGGTCACAAAGCAGTGCCACTGGGTAATTCACGCTGGTGGAGGAAACAAAGATGTTCTGATCAGTGACTCAGACTGGATCCTTGACTTGAATGCCCTTTAGTATTACTCATACTTGCTGCATTGTAAACTTAGTAGTATATGTCAGACTGATTCTTGGAATTCCTCTGTGGCCTCTTAAAGAGATGTGTCATCAGAGGGGCATATAGGAGGATGAGCTCATTACCAATTTACATTCCAGGAAGGGATGAGGCATCATGTCTGTACAGTAAATCCAAGAGGAAAGCTTCCTGGAATGTGTCAAGAAAATGTTGTTTCAGACTAGTACAGGAGGAAAGACTTCTAAAGATGTGTTCTCTTAACATCAAACTGACTGAAGGGGTCCTAACCTGAGAACTTAACACATCTATTTGGCATCCCTCTCAGTCTGAGTCACATTCCTGTCCTCCTTTTTAGGGCTGCACTGACTAGTTTGAATCTTCACGGCTTCATTCATAATGTTGTTATTCAAATTCTAAATCAGCACTGGAATGCTGTGCAGCTTTTTTGTTTGCATGTCTGTAAATTTTTGTATAAACCTGTTACTTCTGCACGGTTGCAGATAAAGGTTAGGCTACACTAATATTATGAACAATATATTTGCAGAATTAGATTTCAGTGGTGGCTGCAGTGGATTGTTTTAAACTCAATAATTCCAGAGTGTTATAAAGTCCAAAAGTCAACATTTTTTAAAAAGATACATCAATCAAGTAATCACTTATCATTTAAAAATGTGCAACATGTTCCTATCTTAAGAAATATTTCACCAAAGTCCTTCTTTGTTCAAGTTTTGCCTTTCAAACACAACATTTTCACTGTGGTTAAAAAACAGTTTGCACCCCTGTTCGCTGCACACAAAGGGAGGTATGCACCTGTATTAACAAGGTGGTCTAGCAGCAGTCAAACAGCACCATAAATTACATTTATTCATTAAAGAAAGTTTAATCTGATGAATTACTCTGTTAAAAATCAAGGAAAAGGAGGATTTTAAAAATTTAGGGCTGAATCAATTCAGAAGACTCATTTAACTCGATTACTGAAAATCATCAATGTAAGTTTTTTGCGTCAAAGCTTAGTTTAATTTATGTACATTTATACAGCGTATTGTGTTTCCCATAGATTATTATTACTGTGGCACAACATGCCTAGCTGTGAACAGGTGACATGCAGGTCCCCAGGGACGCCACTCATTCTTGCCTTCAATTTTTCCCAGTGGCCACTTGCAGTATTGCAGCAAAAAAGTCCCCTGCATCCCCAAAAGCATTTTCCTCATAGACCACCATAATGAAAGAGACATCTGTAAAACTTTTTACAGGACATCTTGAACTGCAAACAAGATCAATTGTGACTATGTATATTATGAATGTTTGATCCATGGTTTTACCACATAAGATAAGTTTTTTCAGTCTGTTCATTTGACTTTAATAATTTTTATTGCAGCAAAATGTGATGCAAAGCACACAGACTGACCAACATTGTCATAAAACCTGTTAGAAATGCTGCATACACCTGACAAACTGAACTGTTGGCAGATTTATCGCCCTCTGCGAGGCCAGATTAAGCGTGTTAGCCAAACACTTCACATGTAGGTATCATGCTAACTGAATGACAACACCCATGTTAGAAGCATCTGTTAAAACCACAATCCCCCATTCTTGTGCTGCATTTTGCAGGAGGTCAGCAATGTTTGCTCTGGTGTTACTTTCATGTTCTGCTGTAGTTTGGAGAACATGAGACGGCAGTCGCCAGTTCTCCGTGAAATAATGTGCCATTATAGTTGCATATGAATCCACTGACCTTGAAGTCCAGGTGTCACAAGTTAATGCCACCCTTCCTGCTGTATTAAGATTCCTCAACTTAATGCTGCACCTCTCTGTACAGCCTGGGTATGGCTGTGTTGGTGACAAAACGTTGGATGGAGTCACATACAGACAAAGTGTTTTTAGCATGTAACAAATGTCTTTGTTTTCAAAAAGCTGTATGGACACAGATCTTTAGACATGAAGTAGGTGATGGACTGTGTTACGTTCTTTGCTCACTCAGAGTTGGATGGTAGTATTGTCAAGCTAAGTGTGTCCAGTGTTGGTTGATTTTTCGGTGGAGCGGGTTTAGCGCTAGCTTGGCTGTTGGTGGCTAACGCTATCTCTCGATGGTAGAGTGTGGGGTGAGCCCTCACGTTCGTAGTATTCTTATATGACACTGCTTGAAAATGGCATGTTATATCCAAGTCCTTCTTTCTGTCCATATTAAAAAGAATCCATATTAAGTCCAGATGTTTGATTTGAATGCCAACAACACATTTCTGATCATTTTTCTCTGGTGCGTTTATCTTTGTTTTCATGAAGTTCCTGCCACATGCTGCTGACTGAGACCTCTGCTGACCTCACCAGGGGAAAAAAATCAGCACCATCTAGTGGACCTAAAAAACAATTTTATTACTCTAGTACCAAAAGTTGTATTAAAATGTGTATTTGTAAAAATGAATACTCTATATAATAAAAGGTCGATACTTAGCATCTGTGTATCGATACAATATCGCCACGCAAAATATTACGATGCTATGCTGTATCGTTTTTTTTTTTCCCCAACCGTATTTCCTATCCATCTCAAAACATTTGACACAGTACTTGTCACAAAAAAGTATAGATTGCATAGAAAGTATAGATTATTTTTGTCTCTGTTGCCTTTAGATCACTGCAGATTTCATCTGTGAAACTGTTCCTCTACATTCTCCCAGCATGAAAATGAGGAGTATGAACTATGGCGACACCCACATAAACAGTAGTCAAATCAGTATCCGTAAAGTGAATGGTTGGTTTTAGTGGTATGAGTCGATATAGCTCACGGTGTTATAACACATCAATGTGATACCACTTGCACCGTGCACTTTGTGGTATGTTATCGCAACTTAATTTCAACACCTCTGAGAAGTAATACCTTTTAGATGCTGCTGAGTTATTATGAAAGTTTGTGTACAACATTACAAGTAGATCAGTATCATAAGTGATAAACCAGCAACTGTAACTGTGTTTGCTGATGATGATTGCACATGTTGGGGCAAGTCTTTTCAATAAAGTCTTGATGGCTGTGGTTGTTTGGCTGGCTGCAAAGTATGGTAACTGATTTATTGGCGCTGTCAAACTGCTACCTGAAAGAACCATACAGTGTTTAATCAATGTACCTCTTTAAAGTGTTATAATGTCATTTTTTAAATTTGTTTTTAAACGCCTTTAATGCGAAGCCACCTCAGGGAGTGTAATGCCAGGGAAATTAGCTAATGTTACCAAAATGCATGAAGTTAAAACGATAACTGATGTTTAATAGACATTTTGGCACATTTTTGTGTTGAGTTGTCAGAAAGCCAGTTTGAAACACTGAAGTGATGAAATGGATTTTATTATCTGGTTTGCGCAGTTGAAAACTTGGACTGATTTTTAAAAACATAATACAATGGATTAGTACCTGATTACCTGCATCATAATCACAATTAAAGCATGGTTAAGTTTGGAGAAAGTTTGTTAATTTTTTTTTTACAAATGTTAGCAGCACTAGCTTCTACTGTGAGAGCAGAGGTGAACCCAGGTCCTGCCTTTGTGTCCACTTCCCAACCCGCATATCCTCACTTTTTGCTGTGCAGTGAACAGCATGCTGCCTTTTTAATGTTGCCAGTGTGAATATAAATAGCTATTGCAAATTAGCTGCATATGAATAATTTGTGGGGGACATGGTCAGCTGATCACGATAAGAGCTTTTCTTTTTTTGGTTCGTGAATTTGTGTTTTTATCTGCTTCCGTTATTTTGTCTGTTTTTTCTCCTCCCGTTCCACCAAGTCCACCCAGGCGAGAGCTATGTGCACAAACTCTCACTAATGAGGACAAACATAGGTGGTTCAAATTAATCTTAATCAAGCTTAGTCTGGGATTCCATAATTGAGAAATTCAAAGTGTAAATGCGCCTCAGACAAGCCACTTCTTAAGTAAGGAGTATCTTTTCTAGGTTAAAGCCTGGTTTATACCCTGTCTGGGAAACTGGTCCCTAATGTGCAGCCCACTGTCTATAACCTGTTAGATTTCTCCTAAGTGTTGTCTCGAAAGGCAGTAAAAGGTCTGTTTGCTTTCTCAGAGTGCAAAAGCACTGTCAAAATGATACAGAGATGTATACCCCAAACCAAATTCACATCCGTTTCATAACTTTCAGGGACAGTCCCTCGCATCTCCTGACTCAGATCAGTTTCCCTTTCTCTATCTTTTAGTAACTTGTGTGAAGTAATTTATGCATTGATCAGTTACATGAGATGTGACATACCAGCAGGAAGTAAAGCTGCTCAAGGTTTTTATAGTGAGACTGGCAGCAAAAGCAGGCAAAGATGAACAACATGAACAGTGGTGTTCAAAAGCCTTCCTGCACACTCCTCAGCTGATGAAATAGAAAGGAGAAAAGAGAAACTCGGTTCTTTCCAGCAACCTTTTTACCCCCTGCATGGTGCGAGGCAAAGCAGAACATGAACCTCACCTTGCTAGTCTACTACAGCGTTTGTTTACTTCTTGAAGTTACCTCCCTGTGCCTGCCCTACTATTGAGCTCACGGTGAGGCTTGTGTTTCACACGCTGCTGCTCTGTGCTCGGCAGCCAGTGGGCGGGAAGCGAGCGAGCGAGCAATGAGCGAGTGACTGAATATGTGTTTGGGAGCATGGTCGAGAGCAGGAATGAGGGGAAGTAAAGGGGAGGCTTGTCGTGTGTGGGAGTTTGTTTAGATAGGGCTTTTGCAAGATTCTGCATGAGCATGCTGACACCCCAAAACCCTTTTCATCCTCAGCGCTGCCTGGAGTCGACTGCGCTCCCTCTGTTGTTGATGCTGCATGTGGTCAAGATGCTGCTTCCTCACCTCTTTTTCTCCTCTTCACCCTCCTCCCACAGCCCTCCTCCTTTCCTCACTCATGTTTGCTGCTTGCCTCGCCTGTGCTCCCCTCCCCCGCATCCTTACGCCTATGTTATGCTTGTTTACATCTTGCTGTGCAGTTCACGGGCAGGGGGTGTGTTTTTTTTTCTTGCTTTTCTCTAACCGTGTGTATGTGTGGCTGACAGAATCAGGAGGTCCATGTGCGCATGTACAAGCGTGCGTGTAGATGAACCTGTGCGGTCCGCTCTATGCATGTTGTGATGTCATTGACTGCTACTCGCACTATCACAGCGAGTCAGAGCCGGCCGTTGGTACTCCGCCCCCCTCCGCTCTGCAACAACACCAACCAGGAGCAGCAGCTTGCTCAGAGAGGAGAGGATGCTGGTATTATTGTGAGGAGAGGAGAAGGGGAGAGGAGCGTAAGGAGATGAGGAGTGGAGGATGCTCAGATCAGTACTGCCTGCCAGGATAAACAGCAGTATTGACTGTCTGTTATTGTTGTTTGTTTATATGCAGAACAGATGAAAGAGCCAGTTCTGTAGCACACATTAGTGCTTTCAATATTTTTTAAATAGACACCACAGTGTGCGTGTTTCAGACACATTTAGGTATCAATTATTCACATTGCGATGCGTGTAACTCTTAGCTGGTGCAAATCACTTTGCATGTGCACACACTTGCGTGGACTACACTTGGATAGCAGCTGCTCCACAAACTGGGCCAACGAGACCTCAACTGCATCCCCACACGCTGCTATAAATAAACATGATGAAATGACACACTCACCTCCACTCTTAAACACGCACACTGATTGCAAGGAAGTAGTGGCACAGGGAGGATACTGACGATGTTAATCATCCTCTAGTGATTTCTCTGTTGCACATCTCTTTACTGATGCATCAGAGGAGGGACTGATGTACAGTCTGTACATATCACATTTACAGTTGCATCCATCATTTTTTTTGCCACCAAGCGAAGTCAAAAAGAAGTTTTTTAGTCAGCTATACAAAAAGTGCAACTTGTGATGTATTTGTATCCGAAATATAGCATGTTTTAGTTGTGCAAGAGCCTGTTTAATCTGCCAGGTTAGGCTCTCATGTTCATTTTGACACATCATTAGACCCAGTGCCTGAAAGATGGGTGATGAGTTGTTGTTAGTACACTTGTTCTGAGGTAATAACACCTAAGTTCCCATATACACAGATCCATGTTAAGGGGGAAAACTTTGAACTCCATGTGTTTCAATAGAATAATTGGACTCGTGGCTTATGTGACACAGTCGTGTTTTTAATGTGATGGGTGAAAAAAGTTGAAAAAAGTTGAGCTTTTGAGGCAACCAGGTCAGTCGTTCAAAATATAGTATAATACAGTACAATATCTTGCAAAGTACTTGATGAATGAACTGGATTAAATTTGTTACAGGCCTTCATGATGCCTAGAGAATGACTCCTAATGTCTTTTGTAACTAACAGGCCAAATATTTCCTTCAGCTCAGAAAAACTTTAAAACTTATGTACTGACTTCAGGCAGAGAAGGAGATATTGTAGATACATTACTACATTGGCATGGTAATATAGAGAGCGTGACTTACTAGCATGGTAAATGTCAGCACATTATCATACAAACAAATTAATGTTAGCCTACGCAGCTGTGTGTAAGTACTTGTGAGGCTGTCAAAGAGGAGACAAGTTCAAGGCTGGAGATGTTCAGCTGAGTCTGATGAGCTACGTCTGAGATGTTGAGATGAAATGATCACTCACCGAATAGTATAAAGCCTTTACATCTAGGCAGCAGTATCACCTTTTCTTTGGTGCCACACTTCACGTTTGTTGCCTCAGATCAGATCAGGGCAGTCTCTCATGCAGCCGTCAGTCATGTCAGTCACTGAATCAAGATTATGTTGCTGCATTACCTATTTCTCATCTCAGATGTTTTCAGAAACATTTTAGTGTACTGTTTAGCTGTGAAATGAGAATGTTTGCTCTGGCTGGTGGACAGTGGTTGGTTTTGGCTTGACTGTTTTAAACATGGTGGCTGGTTCAAAAGCTTTATCATCAGGCCTGTGAAGCTTCACAGAGCTGCTCACGTGGTTAGAGAGTATAGGGCTCTTTTTCTTTTGTGTCTTTTCTCTGACTGTCCATGTATGACCAACCACTTTAGCATTTTGCGGTTCCCTCAGGGAGCAGGAGCACAGTGTGATGTGTTAGTCACCCAATAAGATTTGGTTGTTTGCAGTTCAAACTGTCTGTTGTGGCTTGAGCCTTCTCCAACTGCAGGCATGTCATCCTTAGAGCCAGAGAAACATAAGTGCACCAGAGTGAGCCAGCAGGCGAAAGTGAGATTTAGGACATCATTATAGCCTATAGCCTGGTCTTCATCTGAGTCTGACTCAAAAATGACTCAAGTGCCGCACATAGATCTAGGCCAACTGACAATTACGTGTGCAGTGATGGATGCTGTAAATTTGACCTGTGAACCAACATTGCTTCTTCACTGTATTTAAGCATTACAAAGTTTGCGTAGTCACAAAACATTCAAAAGTTTTCTTTTTCCTTTTTTTGTAGGAAGAAGCATTTGGAGGATTTGGACCGGTGGCTGAGCAGAAAAGAATACAGAGCTCTTCAACAACCTCTTCAGGTAAAGTTACACAAGAGTAACTCCCTACTGGTCTATCAGAGACCTTACTGTTGTCTTGAGATGCTTATGCCTGTACAGGTTGTCCTCATCTAGTGCTACCATGCTAATTAACTGTCCTCTGATTTGTTCTCTGGTTCTATCAGCAGGCCCACCTGTACAGGAGAAGAAGCCAAGAGGCCGTCCCCCACGAGCCCTGACTGCCCAGAAAGCTGCTGCAAGTCTGCCTTCCCCCTCTTCCCTTCCCTCCCCAACACAGGCGAAACCTGAGGGCCCTGAAAGGCCAGCTGAGAAGGTGAAAAGGCTACCTGGGAGGCCGCCAGGCACCGGGGAAAAGAGAAGAGGTCGACCCCCGTCTTCAAGTAGCAAGAAAGCTTGGAGTACAGCTAGCCATGCAGCAGGGGAGGACAGTAGGCAGGCTGGGTCTGAGTTGGGCATGGACACAGAGGAGGACAAGGACAGAAAGGGCGCCAAGCGGACACCACTGGGCTCTGCTCAGGCACATGACACAGAGGCAAAGCTTCCCAAAGGTGGGCGGGGTGAATCCAAAGTTACCAACCTGAAGAGGCTAAGAGCAACTAAGCTAGCCCCTCTCAAGTCACGGCTCAAGACTTTGCCTGGTGTACCCAGACGCAGACGTGGGCGACCGCCCTCAGCTGAGCGTCTCAAAGCTGAGGCGGCAGCTGCTGCTGCTGCTGCTGCTGCTGCACAGCTGTCTACCTCCATTGAATGTGGGGAAGGGAAACATAAAGTCTTTAGAGCCAGAGGTGGGGATAGAGGCACAGAACCACACACTCCTCAGCAGCCAGTGCTGAGGAATGTGGATGGTGCTGAGGATCAGGACTCTTCCAATCCACCTGCCTCCCCATCTCCTTCCAAGACAGGTAGGACAGTGGGCCTCAGAAAAAGCCCTCGCCATAGAAAACCTGTCAGGATTGTCCCCTCTTCTAAACGCACTGATGCAACCATTGCTAAACAGCTGCTGCAGCGCGCTAAGAAAGGAGCGCAGAAGCGACTGGAGAAGGAAGCTGTAGCCATCGGGGGTAATGGGGCAGGAGCCATTGAAGCTGGCATCAGGAAGACCCAACTGAAGAACATAAGGCAGTTTATCATGCCTGTGGTCAGCACTGTCTCCCTTCGCATCATCAAAACCCCCAAGCGCTTCATTGAAGATGAGGGCAGCTTTGGAACCCCGCCACCCCATATGAAGATCGCACGGTTAGAAACAGCCCCAACATCTGTCTCCACATCTGCCCAACCAACCTCCACCACCTCCTCTTCCCCTTCTCCTGTACTGGTCTCCTCTACACCTGCTGTTACCAGCACCGCAGCTCCGATTGACTCCCTCCCCCCTCCTCCACCTCCTGCCCCTGTCCCCAGTGCTCCATCAACAGCCGCCAGTCTGCTCAACAGCAACACCAACAATGCCGCGAATGGGCGATTTAGCAGCAGCGCGGCGTCTTGCGGCTCAAGTGCTGTGTCGCAGCATTCCTCCCAGCTCTCCTCTGCAGAGTCTTCCAGGTCCAGCAGCCCCAGCCTGGATGACTCATCATGCGACTCCCAGGCTTCTGAGGCCACACAGGCCTTGTCAGAGCCAGAGGATCACTCTCCGTCCTCACAGGGAGAGAGGGAGGCCAACCTGTTACACAGCTCACGGCCTCCCTCTCCTCCCTCTGAGCCAGAGCCGGAGCATGTGTTGACAGAGAGGAGTCGAAGAGGCCGGAGAGGACAGGGGGTCGGCAGGGGAAGTCAGAGCCAGAGGGTTAGAGACACTCACAGCTCTGGGGCTAAAAAACCTATCATCAGCCCACCAACAGGAGTGCTGATGTCCTCCTCCACACTGGTAAATTCCCAGCAAGCTTCATCCACGGCCTCCTCCTCTTCTTCACCTCCACCTCCCCCACTCCTCACACCTCCACAGCCTCCCCAGTCAGCTTCCTCCAATACAGCTGCTATCAGTGAACACCACTCACAGTCACCCTGGATGACTCACCCCATCCCTCCATTCCTGTCTGGACCATCAGTGCTGTCCAGCTTGTCAGACAAACGAAGCCGCTCAATTCTGAGAGAGCCCACCTTCCGCTGGACATCCCTGTCCCACCCTGAACACCAGTACTTTTCCTCAGCTAAATATGCCAAGGAGGGCCTCATTCGCAAGCCCATATTTGACAACTTTCGTCCTCCCCCCCTCACACCTGAAGATGTGGGGCTGTTGCCCCAGGGTGTTGGTGGAGCAGGGGGAGCTGCTCCAGTGGCATTCCCTGCACCAGGCAGTGGAGCAGGAACAGGGACTCGTCTATTTGCCCCTCTTCACTCACACACCCACCACCAACATCCCTCTTCATCACGCTTCGATGCACCACTCCACAAGCGCAGCCCGTTGCTTCGTGCTCCACGGTTTACACCCAGCGAGGCCCACTCTCGGATATTTGAGTCTGTTACCCTGCAGTCATCTTCTGGAAGCAGCCCTGGCTCTCTCTCCCCGCACCAGACGTCCTCTAGCTCCAGCAGAACCTCACGGCGCAGGAGACGACTGGTCCCGGGAACAATACGTGGACATCCACGGTCTCCTTCCCACTCGATGACCAGACGCAGCAGCCAAATAGGAGGCCCCATGTCTGTGGGGAAAAGCTCCTCTGAGATGTCTGTGCTGACAGGCTCTGTCTCCTGTAGTAACCCCAGCTCTTTGCCCGGGGTTTCCCCAAGTCCACTCGCCACTAGTGCCTTAACTCCTGCTCCTTTCAGCACCTTCTCCACCGTATCCATGGGTCTGGCTCCGCAAGGGACACCTGATAGCAGGAGAGGAGCTGCTGGAAACCCACCTCCTTTGTCAACTACATCATCCACTTCTTCCCCACTTTTCCCTCTCTTTCCTTCCAGTGCCCAGGACACAGGGCGAGAAGCTGGGAAAGGAGGTAAAGAGAAAAGCTTGTCAGCTCCCCAGGAATCCGCTCCAAAGGAAAAAGAAAGAGACTCTGAGAAAAACCGAGACAAAGAGAAGGAAAACAAGAGGGAAGGTAGGAAGGATATGGAGAAAAGAAGTAAGGTTTCTACACCAGATGGCTCCCCTAGTGCACCTTCCAGCCTGTTTACTGTGGATGGGAGGGACTCAGAAGATGCTCTTTTATCTATTGCTCCAAAAAAGGCTCCAGGGAGAAAAAAATCAACGTCAGTTGACAACGTTTCTGAAACAGCTTCCTCAGAGGTACGTGGGCCCCATTCCACTGTTCCCATGTCCATCGCTAAAGGACGTCTATCAAAGAAAGGCAGACCCTCTGAGAAAGGAGCAGAGATGGAGGATGGGGAGAAGGAGAAAGAGAAACAAAGCGCTCCTAGCCAGCAGACAGCAAGCCTTCCAGGGCAGCCAGGCAGACAACAGCTCCCTGTCCCCTCTCTTGGATCAATGTTGGCACAAGCAGAGAAACAGCCTGTGACCGACAAGCGGGTAGTTGGACTACTGAAGAAGGCCAAAGCCCAGCTCTTTGAGATAAAGAAGAGTAAGCTGAAGCCTGCAGAGCAGACGAAGGGCCAGGTCAGTTTTTTTTGTTCATGTCTTGCCGTCATAGTTAGCTTCTCTCATTCTCGTCACATAGCCACAAGGAAGTGACTTTTCATGATGCTATGAATGTTTGCTATAAACAGAAATCTGTGTTTGTACTCAAAGTGAAACTTGATAATAGGAAAGTCCCACAGAGATTGTCACTTGTCACTCAAGGGGAATTCTGTTAGCCTCATACATTATGCAGAAAGCAGCACGGGCTGTACTTTTTAAAGTATTTTCCAGAATATACTCCTCTGTTCTTCTGCTGTTAATCTAAACATACTATGGTTACAGGCAGTCTTTGCATGTTTTCAAGAAGATAAAAATTCCCTGTCTCAGTTGAACTCATAGTCTCAGTCCAACCTCTAGCACTGACACTCCTCCTCCGCCTCCTCCTAATCATCATCCTTATTATTATTGAACATTGTGCAGAGATATGAGTTACATTTGATTTCATGAACAATTCTTAACAAGTAAATGAATTAACCTCACTTAAGCAAGATCCTAAAATGTCAGCGTGTTGCATTGAACATTTGTGGTGGTGCATGACTGACTGTGTATTTAAGCATGCTCTTCAAATGTCTGTTTCATTTTTTTGTGGTGATGTGTGCCTGGGAGCAGGGTCAAGAGAGTGACTCGTCAGAGGCCTCAGTCCGTGGTCCACGCATCAAGCATGTATGTCGTCGTGCAGCTGTGGCTCTTGGCCGTAATCGGGCAGTGTTCCCTGACGACATGCCCACACTTAGTGCCTTGCCCTGGGAGGAGAGAGAGAAGATCCTATCTTCCATGGGGAATGATGGTGAGGCACACTCATCTTACCTCTCATGTGACCTGCATGTGGATTACAACCTCTTGGCTGTCACACTTGGCTCAACAATTTTAATGATAGCAGTACAGGAAAAAAACATGGTATAAGAATCAATAAATTTCATAAAGCTGAAAACATTAGACATTATTAGGATTACCAGGCCATTTAACACAAGCCTATTCTGAGTGGGGGCTTGGTAAACACTCCTGCTTGGCATACTTAAGATATTAAGTATGTAATGTAGAGTGGTGTGTTTGTATACGTTTACGTATAGAACAGTCTGAGTTGCGCATTTATTTATGACACAATATGTGTGAGTCTTAAAAAAAGTTCTGCAGCATGCAGTGAGGACAGACTAATCACAAGGGCAGAGAAATCCAGTCATCAATGAGAGCACAAGTACAAAGTGAAGTGGCAATGTAACGAGCAGAGTTTGGCTGCACCGTTCCTGTTAATCTGACTGCTTTCATGCCATGTTGGAACATGTGAAATTGTTGCAAGGCCAGAGGACAACGATGATGTCAGTGACATATCAATAGCTCAGTTATATCATTCCCATATTTGCTTGGTGGTTTAATCTGAGCACATCTGTGACACATCTTTCAGACAAGCTCCTGGACATCTTACATTATAGTATTTGTGATTTCTTGATCAATTGGGGATCATGTTTAACAACAGCAAAACTATATCAAAAGATGTGTTTAAAAACTTTCATACAACTCATGCAGTATAATCCAGGTCTCATTTATACAGTCATATGCTCAGTACTTCCCAAACGCATGTATTTTCTCTAATATCAGAGTCTGGCATTCAAGAGAGCATAGATGAGTTTCACTTTTAGTTAAGGTTAAATAGTAGTGTTTTTTATTGAAAATGCCTGTATACGACTGGATAAATGAGACTTGGATTATACTAAGCGAGATGTGAGAGTTTGCGAACTTTAGGTAACTTGCGTAACCCCGGTTCTGAGTGTATGACATTGAACTTCTATAGCTTGACCTCATCAGAAGCTGTCAGAAGTGTCAGTGTCAGGGAGGGTGGAGACCCTCCCCCATAAAAGGGCTTGCTACTACGCTGCTAGTCATTTAAAAAAGGCATACCTCTTTCTCACTACGAATGAGCAAGGAGGGTGGTCTGATGAGACACTCAGAGAACCGAGGTTACGCAGGTAACCTAAAGTTCTTTTTCATAGCATTCGTTTTGTGTCCTACATTGGGAAGTACTGACTCCCGGATTGCTGGGCAGATGTTACTATGTGGTCAAATGGCTTGAACGTTACTGAGGCTTAACCACACTTAGCACTGAATGGGAAAATGTAGGGGCTGTAACCTGTAGAACCTGGCAAGGTTGTGTGGGGAGGCCTAACTGCTGCGGCGCAAATCTTCTGAATGGAGATCCCTCTGAAAAGGGCCCACAAAGTGGTAAAACACGTGGTAGATTGTGCACGCAGCCCCTCTGGTGGCTGCAGACCATTGGAGCCATAAGCTAAAGCAATAGCCCCAACAATCCAGTGTGAGAGCAACTACCTTGAGATTGGCATCCCCAAGTGGTTCTTTGCCCAAGACACATAAAGCTGGTCACTTTTCCTACAGCCTTTGGTACTGTCTATGTAGATGCTTAAAGCCTGCACAGGACACAACATATGTACCCCCTTATGCTCATTTGAGGAGAATGGTGGGGGATAGAAGGACACAAGGTCAATTGGAGAACATGACCCCAACACCTTAGGCATAAATGCAGAGTTAGATTGTAAGGCCATCCTTACATTCTCAGAGGAGAAATTTGTACACGCTTGACTGACAGAGCATAAATCTCACCCACTCTTTAAGCTGAAGCAAGAGACTGTAGCAAAGCTGTCTTTAAAGCCACCATTTTCAAGTCCACCTGTTCCAATGGTTCAAAAGATGGGGTAGAGAGGGCATAGCTAGAGGATAGTGGGACCAAACTGGGAGTGTTGCGACTTCAGGCGGGTTGTACAGCGGGGGTGTCGCTACTCTGTTGTGCATTAGCTGGGTGAAGCTAACGTTAGTTTGGCATGTATGGTATTGCTACTTTGGTGGGGTATCGCTACCACAGTGTTGCCATTCGGTTTAGCTAACTGCTGAAAATATTGCCACTTTCAACAGTCAGCAGCTCAGATCACTGTTTGGTGACAGACTAGTCTGGGCAGTACACCTCGAACAACTGAACAGACTGTGAACAAAGCGCCCAGTGACCGAATTTTTCGCTTGAGTTGGTGGGCAGTTAAGTTAGGTCCCGGATAGAAAGTTTGCTCAAGGGAGAAAGTTTGGAACTTCTTGTGGTAAGAAGAGGTTTTTGAATGACTGGTAGTGTACTGTCAGGCCCTTTTATAGGGGGAGGGTCTCCACCCTCCCTAACACTGATGTTCTTGATTCCAGCCAATACTGGCTGGCAGAATGCAATTAGAGCTTCTGATGAGGTCACGCTGTAGGCGTTCCCAATGTGAGACACGAAACGAATGCTATGAAAGAGAACCGATGTTTTGATATAGCTTTGCTGTTGTGGACCCCAGTCAATCAATAAATCAATATATTTGCCATTTTCCCTGGAGGCATACAAGAAAAACAATATTTTCTTCATGAATTCAAGGTACTATAACACATAGATTAGTATATATATGACCAGTTTGTGGGTGAAGTATTCTTCTAATTTAGATTAAGCCAAATCTTGAGCCGTCCATTGTGCAGTGGAAACAGGGTATGCTAGTGGAGAATGTTGAAAATATTTGAGACTTGAGTGCAAACATTTAAGGCAATACATGTCATATACTATGGGCCTCCAACGTTTACATTTAAAATTACTGGCTGAATCATTTCAGTTTTTTCCTCCCATATTGTACATTTGTAATGCTTAAATGTGTTTAAGAACAATCTGCAAAAGACTTACTTGCTTTTCCTGACCAGGCCCAAAAACTTTTCAGTGACTTAAACCCTGTTGAGTCAATGAGATCTTGCACTACTGTGTATCAATAATCAGTACCTGTGATCTATCTCTTCCCACAGATAAGTCATCAGTAGCAGGTTCCGAGGAGGCAGAGCCTCAGTCACCTCCCATAAAGCCACGGGAGACAAGGCAAAAGGCCGTTCAAGAAGCTCCTCCCAAGAAGGGGCGTCGGTCGCGACGCTGTGGCCAATGCTCAGGCTGCCAAGTTCCAGAAGATTGTGGTGTCTGTACCAACTGTCTCGACAAGCCTAAATTTGGAGGACGAAACATAAAAAAGCAATGCTGCAAGTGAGTCTAATTTGGTGTTGTTTGTCTTAAGTCTTGAATAACATTCATGACAAATTAATTTCTAATGGAATTTTTAAGAAATTAAAGGTTGAATTTTGTCACTGTCTTCAGGATGAGGAAGTGTCAGAACTTGCAGTGGATGCCCTCAAAGATGTTTCTTCAGAAGCAAGGCAAAGGCAAGAAAGACAAGAAAAAGAACAAGTTGTCTGAGAAGAAGGAGGCTGTCAATCCGGTAAAAGGACCAATCTCAGAGTCTGGTACCAAAACCGCTCCTGCACCACCAAAGGAGGAGCCTCCCCGCAAAAAGAGCGAAACTCCTCCGCTCAAATTGGGAGAGGAGAAGTCAAGACAGCAGTCATCGTCAAAGCAATCATCTCCCGCCCTCGCATCTTCCCCTGCCCCAGTTGAACCTCCTCAGGCGCCCAGCACAGTCACGGCCCAGAGTCAGTCCCCAGCTCAGACACCAGACACCAAACAGCCCTCAGTCACAAGCAGCGGCACCAGTAAGAAGGGACACAAACCACAACAGTCTGTACCAACCTCTTCCTCCTCGTCCTCGTCATCCTCCTCTTCCACTTCATCTTCTTCTTCATCCTCATCGTCTTCCTCCCCGTCATCTTCAGCCCAGAATTCCCCCTCCCAGTCCACGCAATCACATCAACTGTCACAACAGCAGCAACGGCCTCTTACCAGTCAGGCACCTTCAAAAAAAGATGCTTCACCCAAGATTTCTCTGAGCGAGCCCAAGAAAAAGCCCCAGCAGCACTCATCACAACAGCCGAGCTCAACCACAACTATATCAGATACAGGTATGTAACTAGTCACACTTTTTGTCATCTATTAAAGTTTTAACAAATGTATAGCTTATATTTATTTTTACTCTTATTTGAATGTCATGTCCTGTCTCTTTTTCATAGTTGAATCAAAACAGTTGAAGAAGCCAACTTCTCGCTCTGTTCCTCATTCTCCTAAACAGAGACCAAAAGACAAGGTAGGAGGAAGTCTTTACCCTGTTGCCTTTTATTTTTTCATTTCCACGTAATTCTCATTAAACCTTTAATGCTCACTGTGAACATCGCGTTTATTTTCTTCTCTGTCACTCTCCTGTTGTCCGATGAACACGAGAAGCCGCTGACCACTAAACCCCCCAGCAGCAGTACTTTAAACTGGCTAAGCACTCCCTCGACTAGGGGCCAGGCTAAGTCCAGAGCGCCCTGCGACGGAGTGCATCGTATCAGAGTGGATTTCAAGAGGGACCATGATGTGGAGAAGGTGTGGGAGGCTGGCGGCCTCAGCCTGCTCACCTCTGTGCCTGTCACGCCCCGGGTGCTCTGCTTCTTATGTGCAAGCAGTGGCAATGTCGAGGTAATAAAAACATTTATTGTCTTGAACATGTTTGCCTTTAAATTTCTTGTCCTTTTATCAGAGCTGTGGACTAACTTTCTCTCTGTTTTGTTTCCCTCTCCTTCTCTCTATAGTTTGTCTTCTGCCAGGTATGCTGTGAACCGTTCCATCTCTTTTGCCTGGGGGAGTCAGAGCGCCCTCTCCAGGAGCAGTTTGAGAACTGGTGTTGTCGACGATGCAGGTTCTGCCAGGCCTGTGGACGCCAGCACCAGAAAACTAAAGTAAGCTATTCAGTACAGTTCTGTTCATTTTAAAGCTGTACACAAAAGCAGCTTAGTGTGGAGTGACAGTGTGTAAAGGCTGGAGAATCTTCCCTAGAAAGAAGCCTGCTGGCTTTGCCAACAGACAGCACTTAATCAGCTTCTTGGCTTCCTGCCATAATTTTATTATTTAACTCAAGTCCTGTGTAAAATGTGCATGGTGTGAGCCTTGTATGGTTGTCACTTTAGGATTATGATTAAACATATTTGGTCTGAGCAACACAATCAAACGCCTGTAGGATTGTTTTGTCCTGTTGGTAAATGTAAACATGCTCCATAGATGCGTTGGTTATTGGTCATTTAACACCAAGCAAAGGATGATCTGAATGCTAAGAAATGGATATCTTGCAATTAGAATTAAATCTCTACCTAAAGGGTATTATGTAATTTTTTTTACTTTGATTGGCTTTCATCTGTGACCAAAGAACTGCCTCAACAGCAGCAGGTCTCTGGCACTCTCTGATTCCTCAGCAGAGCGTGGCATTGAGAGCCTGAAATCTCAGCTCCTGGTGAGGCTACTGGAATTTCAAAGTGCTGCATATACATAATATCTCCCACTATCTGTGCTTGATGATCTTAAAAGTCCTACTTAAAGGTGCCCTGTAGAGTTTTTTGTAAACTAACAAAGTTTCAGGCAGTATTGCTCACCCAAAATTTTCACGCTTTTTCTGTATGCTTGAGGATGCTAGACTGTATAAAATTATGGACGTAGCTACCATGACATCACCCACTGGTTTGTGGACTGCCATTTTGTAACCTTAAGTTTGCCATTTTGGCTGTGGCCATCTTGGGTTTTTGGAGCCACAAGTGACCGTATATGGCCGAGAGGATGAAGCTGTGAAGGAGCAAGAGGTGAATCTGGCCTATGGACTGTATCAAGGCCTTCACCCCCTGCATAGTTGTCATGAATGTTGAAATTAACTATAGAAACCAAAACCATTTTTTGTACCAGGCTGTAAACATGTTTATTTCTGCTGTTAAATTGGGCATCTTAATGTGAGGGACTATGGAGATTTACGCTCTTCTGGAGCCAGCCCCTAGTGGCCATCCATTGAACTTCAGTTTTTGGCACTTTCACGTTGGCTTGATTTCTCAACCTTGGAGGTTGCCGCTTGGCACTAATATGCACACACAGCCAGACCATGTACCATAACAACGAACAAAGCTGTTTATTTGTGCTTTGAAATTGGGTATTTGAACTTGGGATCAATGAGGATTGACCTGCTTTTAAGTCCAGGCTCAAGTGGCCATTAGAGGAACTGCAGTTTTTGGCACTTTGGTGTTGCCAGAGGTTGCCACTTGGATCTAACAAAAATTTTGAGTGCATTTACTTCCTCAAAACCCATTTGCAAAGTGGATTTTTCCCAAACACTTGACGCCTGGGTTGTTTACTTGCAAACAATCTTCTTCATCCCTGCACAACACTGTCACCTGTTAATCAGTGGAATAGTGGGGAGCCAGTAGCAGGAATTTGTATCTGCATGCGGATGTTAGTGAATAAAAACAAACAAAACTGGGATCCACGTTTACAACATATTGCTCTATAGTGCTACGAGTGGTCAAAAACTCCACAGAGCACCTTTAATGTTCCTCTTAAGCAGACGAATACAAAGATTAATGAAACAATTCTTAACTTGTCCATGGCTTTTTATTATTAGTATGCTTGTATGGCTGGTTGTAAAGCTAATTGTGTTGACCCAAAGCTACAGGAAAAACTTGCAGCAGTTGCCTCTTTAAGTGGCTCTCTACAAACCCTGCCAAGCTCTATATAGTTCACATTATGGCTGCATCGTAATGCCTTTGGTAATGATGTTCTATGGTACACTGATGGTCCATGAAACCCACTATGAATATGGCCCTCAATAAAGTGGGTTTTTCACCGTAGTTAAATCTCCGCATAAAAGTTTAGATACACCAATCCTCTTTTGAAAACACTATAATTTTGTATCTATAATCGCTCATTCATTCTTAAGGTGAATACTACTAATGAACTGTGTTGTTTGTTGGGCATGAACACTTTAATGTCGCCTCTTTTGATATTTAAATAATCCTATCTCACTCTTGGCCCCTGTCATTGTAGCAGCAGCTGCTAGAGTGCGATAAGTGCCGTAACAGCTATCACCCGGAGTGCCTGGGTCCCAACCACCCTACCAGACCCACCAAGAAGAAGAGAGTCTGGGTACGGACACACACCACTCCTCCTTTAGACTCCTCTCCCCCCTCTCACCTTTATGTAACTGTAAAAATTTCACCACTGACCAAACGTTAGCATTATGCTCACACATTTTTCTCCAGCCTCTCCTTTTGTTCACACATTTTTCCAGCCTCTCACGACAGTGCTACTTACATTCATGGGACCCTCTCACAGGCAGTGTCTATGAAAACATTTTACTCCTCTCACAGTGTCACTTTCACACCACTCCACCACACCACTGCTCTTTACACAACTGCCTGCTAGTTTCTGCCATGTAGTCACCGCCTGGTTTATGTGTTCTCTCTCTTTAGGTGTGCACCAAGTGTGTGCGTTGTAAGAGTTGTGGAGCCACTAAGCCTGGGAAGTCCTGGGATGCCCAGTGGTCACATGACTTCTCCATGTGTCATGACTGTGCCAAACTCTTTGCTAAAGGTAAGTGATAAGCATGTGTAGCACAGAATACTGTTGACTGTTAAAGAGTCAGTACATATGGTGGCATTCTTTGTGAGATTAAATGAGAAGGATCTGACTTAAGAATCTTACTTCTGTTTTGAAGACTTAATCAAGTACTTGAGGGTGGTTACAGCTATTTAAAAGATAACATGTGAGCGGTCTAAGGTCACTGTACCCGTTACCATCCTTTCTCTCAGGAAACTTCTGCCCACTGTGTGATAAGTGCTATGATGATGATGACTACGACAGCAAGATGATGGAGTGTGGCCGTTGCAACCATTGGGTTCATGCCAAGTGTGAGAATCTGACAGGTCAGTAGGCTTTAAAAAATGGTCGAAGACCATATTAAGGCCACATCCACACTAATACCTTTGTGTTTTAAACACAGAACCTTTCCTACGTGTATGCCCAGCGTCCACACTACTCTAGTGCATTGAAATGGAGACTTTTGAAAATGCTGCTGACCCTGTTTTAGTTTGAAAATAATTGTGGATTGCTCATTAGTCTGGACGGGTGCAAACAGAAACTTTGGAAAATGAAGACGCAGACACCCACACACACTTCCTGATTGGGTCTTATTAGTCATGACTTGTCCGTTCCAGATTCGTCATGCCTCTTTCACTCGACCCTTTTCCGGATGAAAACAAAAGACAATCGGCCTTGCCTATTGTAAAGCTCAGCCTTGCTCTAATCTTACACCTGGTCATTGCTGTTCTTTGTCCATGGCATTTTCTGCAATCAGGCAACCAACTGCAGAGTTGACAGTTCGTTTCCTGTTTACACCAGTGCCTCATGTCATGTGTGTTTTCAGGCATGTTAGTATGGAGAGAGATTGTTTTTGAAATGGTACTAAAGCGCTCCTGTGGATGAAGATAGTGTTTGTTTTAAAATGAAAATGATTTAGTGTGGACGTAGTCTAAAGCACAAGTTTACTGTATTAACTTCATAAGCAGAGTGCTTTATTTAGTATTCTGCAGCACTTGTTGCTCTTCATTGTCTTGTCAGTTGTCAGTGTCTGTGCAGCTGACTGACAGGCCGTCCCATGAGTGCTGTCATGCTGACGAGACGCTGAAAGACCTAATAATGGGAGCAATAATGACCTGTCATCTTTCGCTGTCCCCCAGACGAAATGTATGAGCTGCTATCAAAGCTGCCAGAGAGTGTTGCCTACACGTGTACCAAATGTACCGAGCGCCATCCGGCCGAGTGGAGGACGGCGTTGGAGAGGGAGCTTCAGGGATGCGTTCGCCATGTCCTCACTGCACTGCTCAACTCACGCACATCTTCACACCTGTTACGCTACAGACAGGTCAGACACACACACTGCTGCTGCTTCTGTGGTTTCAGTACAAATTGCTGTGTTTGAAATTATAATATAATCAGCTTTTTCATTCATTCCTGTGGTCGTGGTGTACTTAACCTTATTATAGTGCTGCACTCATGAATATAGAGTAAACACTGATGGATACACAGACATATTCAGTTACAAACAGCTGAAGCAGCAACCACAGCTAAATCAGCATAATGGTGAGATCTTTTTTCATTGCGTAACTCTCTGGCTTTGGGGCAGGCGGTGAAGCCTCCAGAGCTGAATCCAGAGACAGAGGAGAGTCTTCCATCCCGTCGTTCCCCGGAGGGCCCGGATCCTCCGGTCCTGACAGAAGTCACCCCCACACCTCCCAGTGACTCCCCTCCCGACCTGGAGTCTGTAGAGAGGAAGATGGATCAAGGTCGCTACAATTCTGTGGTAAGTGTGTCAACCTTTGAGCAGTGTCTCAAAAGACCATGAAAGTGTGTTGTCCTTTATGTGTGTGTGTATGTTTACTGTACATTCATTAGAGGATGGGGTGGAGCTATGCAGGCTGACCATTTGATGCAGGGTTGGAAGGTAGAGGTTAACCTAGATGCCATCACAGGCTCTTGCAAAGCAGTCTGTATTTAAAAGAATCATAGCTTCAAAGCACTCTTTGTTGTAGATATCAGTACCATATGTGTCCACATCTCATGGTCAGGCCTGTGTTGTGCAATTGTAAATGAACATAGACAGCCACGCCAATGACCTTTCCACCAGTGTTCATCATCACCTCACTGTTCTAACAGTCACTCTCTGCATGCGTGTGTCTGTTCCTCATTTCTCTCCCAGCTGGAGTTCAGTGATGACATCGCGCGGATCATTCAGACAGCCATCAACAGCGACGGTGGCCAGCCTGAGAGCAGGAAAGCCAACAGCATGGTCAAGTCTTTCTTCATTCGGGTGAGAGCCTCAAATCAGCTCTGGAGTATGTCAATCGTCTCAGCACTGCTGAAAACAAGACAAAGTTACAGTGCAGATCGCAAGTGTGCTCAAATTCCACAATGACAGTCGGAAAATTGTACACTTTAGGGTCATATCAGTCAGTTTATGTGTTGTTTCTCAAGTTATATGACTACAGAGACACACAGGCTGTGTCTGAAATTCCACACTGACACGCTATTTAGAAGGATAAAACAGTATGTGAGATTTTTAATATGAGTATGTCCAAAACCTTAGTATTAAACTAATAGTATATGAATTACACACTATTTCTGTTGAAATATAGAGTGTGCCAGTAAACCCGGAACTCTGTTAAAAGTCAATACATTTTTTGAATGGGATTTTGGTAAAATGCCTAAAGTAAGGTCTGTGGTTAACAAAAGCTTAAGCGAGTTTCAGGTTTTGTTCTACGACATAAAACACGTCAGTAAATACCCTACTTGTGAATTTTGAAGCTTTTACGTGTCGTAAAAAAGGCGGTTGCTAACAAGTTGCTCAATACGACTACAAACCCTGTCGGGGACATTAAACGTCATCACCCCCGAACAGGCGAGAGTGCTGGCAGTCCGCCATTACAGCTTCTTATTTAGCTTAAACAGTCCGATTTCCCCATTATACAATGTTTTTAAAATAAAGCGGCCGAAATCAGTTGAAAGCTTAGTGGCGGTGACGTCAAGAGTCATGCGACCGTGGAGTAGTCATGTAGTCCGTTAAAGCCTAACGTTAGCTTTTTACTTCTGGCGATCGCATTTAAGCTTCAAATGCGGTATGAAAGGTGTTCATATGTGAAGATTATCTCGCTGAACAAAACCTGTAAGTATCATAAACTTGTGTTAGCCACAGATCTTATTTTCTGACATAATCCAAAACGCAACGCAAAAATCACATTCACTTTCTCTTCCGGGAACCAGCGCGATGCTAAACTTCCGGGTTTTGACGTCAGCCCTCGCACACTCTATTACAGTATGCAAACACTTGATTGTATGCCAGCATAAGTATCCCACAGTGCAATGGGATAGAGGACAACATCCATAACAGACAGTGACCAAGACACCTCTGTAATGTCAGTAAAACTTGAGTTTAAGTCACGTAAGATTTCACTTTGCTAGGTGTAATATAGTTTAAAATTATTTTTAAATACTGGTAGCATGTGTTACCATGGTTACACCTCTCCAACCAGCAAGGAGGCTCTCAGGAAGTGATGTCGTAATACAGCTCAGTGCTTCCAAATAGATATTAACTACCTTTATTTTACACAAAAGTATGTTGAACATTGGTAAACATACTTGGTGTGCAGTGCACAGTAGGCAAATTTGGATGCAGTGGATTTTCACACATGCTCACAAACACATATGATGCTTTTGGAAATGAAAAAAAATATTTCCTTCATCCCCTGAGTGAGGGGTCTCTGTAGGTTATAGGTCATAAGTGTCTTGGTTAAGCTGGGGTCCTTCTGTAGACTTACAATATCACCAAATCATTTTCTTGCCCCAAATGCAGGTCTGTGCAAAAGCTTCAGCAGGCTGATATGCAAAGTTCATCAAATGTTTTCTGTTTCAGCAAATGGACCGAATCTTCCCGTGGTTCAAAGTGAAAGAGTCCAGGCTCTGGGAAAGGCAAAAAGTTTCTGCCAAGTGAGTATCCATATCCAGCACACCACAGTCAGTCTAAGAGGTTGTACAGATTACGTAGCATTCTAGTTGGTTCTAGATCACTTTTTGTGATGATGATATAATTTGGTGTTTTAAGTAGATTTTTTTTTTACTTACATTGGCAGTTTGCATCACAATTTTGTTGTAACTTAAAGGGTTTGAAAGCCATAAAATCAGGCACAACTACTGGACAAGACATTAAAACGAGAGCTCTCAATGTTAGTAGTCAGAAGTGTGTGATGTGCTGTTATTTTCCAAACTTGTAGTGCGAGTTATGTTTGTAATGACAGAGAAGAAAACTCAAATTTAATACTCCTGGAACATGAACCAGTCTAAAGGAGTTCAGTGAAGAACTGCAGTTTTCAAGAAGTGGTGGTCTATAATTATTGAAATGAGGAGTAAGATGTGGTTTCTCTGGGACAAGCTGTACTATCATCTGTATATAGGAGGAGAGCAGCGAACTAATATTTATAAAGACGTGCGGGCTGAATGTAACAACAACCTCTGAGTAAAATGGGTGAAGGGGGAAGATCAGGATTTCATATGAGTGTCATTTTATCTTAACATGTGGTTAAGGAAATCTACAATTTTGTGTGATGTTCAGTTTTGGGAATTGCAGCTACGATGCTTTCTCAGTCGTAACATCAAAAAACGAAAGACTCTCTAAGCAACTTAAGGAATCAGTGACTGAGCGGGGTAGATAAATGAAGTGGTTTTCTTTTAACATGCTTTATCTCAGCCAGGGACTGTGATTAAAGGTACCAGGTAAGATTTAAAGCTGCGGTAATGAAATTGATTCCGCAGTTCCTCTGATTTAATGAGCCCACTGGACAACTTAGTGGTGAAAGTAAGTGGGTAATAGATGACCAGAGGCCTGTACAGTCAGATTAAAAGAGATGTGATTATTAAAATATCTACTGAAGAGTCAACATCTTTATTTTTTATGTGCTATCTTGATTTGACTAGACAATCAGGGTCAATCATATCATCTCCTCTTAGCTGTTAGTTCGTTGTGTAAGATTGTGAGCAGTAAAGACAGCAGTATTATTTATTAGTGCACGTCTTTACATTGATAATTAATAATGAAATGATCATATTGAATAATTGATGCTGTTTACAGAGATGACAGATGCATCATTTGACATCATTAGAAGCAATAACTGAACCTCATGGTCTTTATATGTGGCAGTGTTGACCTTTCACTCAGCACATGAATTGTATGATTACTGTTCTGCATACTGGAATTTTTTTTCAACACACACTCATTCACACTTTCTCACTCAGTCACCCGCTCACTTATATTTAGATATCAGCTTTCCCAGACCATTTACTCTGCCTGTCCTCCAGGCATTGTGGGAGGCAGACCGTAACAGTGTCACATTTCACTTGAAGGCTCTTTGATACATACTGTGGTCTAATTGTGGTTTACTCGTCAGCTTGAACTGTTGCGTTATGTATCATTGCTCCAGGAAACCAATGATCCATCAAATGGATCTTGTGGCCATCACTGGATGGATGCCTCTTTAGATGCCTCTGCTGTTTTAGTAAATATGAGATTTCGAAACACATCAGTTACTCGGCCTAGAAGAGACTTGGTCAAACTTCAAGAGACAGTTCCCCCGAAAATTTAAAATACGTATTTGTGATAATGATCTTTGGGAATGGTTTGAGTTGCTGAGTTTTGGAGATGTTGGCCGTAGAGATGCCTGCCTTCTCTCAAATATAATGGAACTAGATTGCACTTGGCTTGTGGTGCTCAAAGCGCCAAAAAATGCATTTGAAAAACTCAACAGCAATGTCTTCTTTCAGAAATCATGACCCACTTACTCAAGATAATCCACAGACCTTGTTGTGAGCCGTTTGATGTAGGGACAAGCAATAAAACCATCGCAACTTCACATCCGACCCAGTCGTTGGTAGTACTGATTGGACGTCAATTAACAGCGCCTGTCTCTGCATGCCGTTGTTCCCCAGCAGTGGGCTTCTCCCGAATGCTGTGCTGCCTCCATCTCTGGACCACAACTACGCCCAGTGGCAGGAGAGACAAGAGCTTTCCCGCGCTGAGCTCCCCCACCTCATGAAAAAGATCATCCCAGCTCCTCGGCCCAAGACCCCGGGGGAACCAGATTCTCCAGCCTCCCCTCCTCCTCTCCCTCCATCTCTACCCCCACCACCTCCACTCCTACCTGGTAAGGCAATTGGCAAATATATGTACGAATACTTGCATGCACACATCTTCTCACTGACTGGAAATGTTTGTCGTCAGATCGTGAAGACAGCCCGGAGCTCCCTCCTCCACCAGGTGTTAGTGATAACAGGCAGTGTGTTCTGTGTCTGAAGTATGGGGACGAGAACACTAATGTGAGTCAGCAATCTGCTTTGTCTATCTTTAACACATATAAAAGAAAATTTGTGTCACTTGTATAACATACCTGTTTGTTCCAGGAGGGTGGCAGGCTGTTGTACATCGGTCAGAACGAGTGGACCCATGTGAACTGCGCCCTGTGGTCTGCCGAGGTGTTTGAAGACGACGACGGCTCTCTGAAGAATGTTCACATGGCTGTTCTCAGGGGAAAACAGCTGGTAAGATACGTCGTCCATCACAATCCCCCCTTTTATTTTCAGCGTTTGATTAATGGACAGACATTTACAACCTGTTGTACTTTGTATTCAGCGCTGTGAGAAGTGTCAAAAGCCAGGGGCCACAGTCGGCTGCTGCCTCACCTCTTGCACCAGCAACTACCACTTCATGTGTGCCCGCCAGTGCCACTGCGTCTTCCTGGAGGACAAGAAAGTCTATTGTCCAAAGCACAGGGACCTTATCAAGGGAGAGGTAAGAACATTACTTACTATATAATCAAAAGCTCATTAATACATTTAAATGGCAGCCACCTTCACCTTTCCTGTGTGTGTGTGTATTTTTTCTTCAGGTGGTGTCTGGGTTTGAGGTGACCCGCAGGATCCTGGTGGACCTGGAGGGCATTAGTCTCAGGAGAAAGTGGCTTGCAGGACTGGAGCCTGAAAATGTCCACATGATGATAGGTAGGTCAATGTTAGTGGATAAACATCCATTTCCTTGACTTAACTCCCAGTGTGTCTTGAATGCTTATTTAAACTCCATCATTGCAGGCTCCATGACCATTGATTGTTTGGGGATACTGACTGAGCTCTCGGACTGCAAACGCAAACTCTTCCCTGTGGGATACCAGTGAGTTTTTTTTCTTTTTCTTCTACCTTTTCATTTATCTGAAAGTCTTCTCTTGCTATTTTTAGCACCATCATTACTGTTCTCTCCTCAATTAAAGAACATCTAACTGCTGGAGGAAATTAAAATTGCGCACTGAATAAATTCTCTTCTCTCTAGGTGTTCGAGGGTGTACTGGAGTACTTTGGATGCCCGAAAGCGCTGCGTGTACACCTGTAGGATCCTAGTTTGTCACCCTCCAGTGGTAGAGTCTGACCTAATTGACATGATGGCTCCTGAGGAGAATCGCACTATAGCCCACAGCCCGCCTACCATCACAGGTAACCTACAGACTACAGTGACTCTACATAGTTCAGGGGCCATATTCAAAAACATTTGGAGAACACCAGCAAGGAGTCAGCTTAGGAGTGATTTAAATTCTCAGAGCTGTTTTGAGCAAAGAAGGGACATTACCTTAATGAAGTGGTGTGGTTGACCACAACGCAAGGGTATAATGCAGTCTTTTAAAAGGTGTGATTGGTTTTCACAGACATGCCCTTTTGTGAGCCTGCAAGATGTGAACACCCAGTGGAAATTAAATAAACTGCGTCACAATATGAGACTGTTAAAGTGCTGTAACTGTTTGTGTGATGACTCAGCTGATGAAAGATTGACGCAAACTCAAGACATCAGTGCTCCACTGTTGCATTTTTCCGATTGCTAAATATCTTAGTGTTGTGATTACTTTCATTTTTGGTTTAATTGCATTGGGTGGGAAATGTGAGCGCATCTGTAATAAGATCGACCACAAATATCATCCCTGCATGATCTAATCTGCAGCGTTTCATTAACTCAGTGTCATTTAGTGTTGTTTTTCCAACCTTTTTTTGTCTTTTTGCCATTTTATCCTTTGCTTAAGAAACTCTTAAGCCCCTTAAAAGTCCTCCTCTCTATTCCTAACAGTTTCTCATCTTATGAACTCTCTTAAGGGCTAAGATAGTGTATGAATAACCTTTACATTTACCAGAATCTAGTTTTTATTGTTCTTAGAAAACGTCATACTTCTAAGGAATTTACTCAGAATTTTGTCACTAGGAACGACCCTTTGTATTCTGAAGCTTTGTGAATATGGCCCCAGCTTCCAGTATGTTACAGTATCCATATTTGCAACCATAATGTCTCAAACCAGACAGTTTTTTTTAGTGAGTTTTCCTTTTTATCCACATCTAGACTTTCCAGATCCATTTGAATCCCCAAGGCGCTCTGACACCCTCTCCCCCGCGAACACCCCCAAGCTCAGGGTTTACACCAGGAACCGACACCCCAGCTACCCCCCTTGTCAGCGCTCACTAGGCCCCAGACCCATGCCCTCTCCAGGTAAGAATATGCATTCCTTATGTTATTGAATGACAGATTATTTTGATATTTCTTTGCAAAAATTACTTTTCAACTTAATTCCATTTAAGAATTGAATGATAGTTGACACTGCTTTTATTTTGTAGGAGGTACGTCTCAGCCCCAAAGCCATGAGATTGTGACAGTAGGAGACTCCCTGGTGAACCCCGGCATGAGGAATATTGACTCACGTCGCCATAGCTCCCCTTCCCTCTCTCCTCCTCCCCACCCGCTGAACAGACAGAGAGGGATGACCTCCCCACCTCAGACTGTGTCTCGACCCCTTACCTCACCCCCTCCCCTCATCCCCTCCCCGGCCAGAGACCCCGAAAAGTCCAAACACGCCAGCAGAGACTCAGCAAAGAGCCCAGTTCAGAGAGATGATGAAAGAGGTAGACTGTTCTCCACAGACAGAAACAGACAGCAGTCATCCAGAGACCAAGGGTTGAGAGACACAGACAAGGGGAGGGTGTCAAGTCAAGACCAAGCTTCAAAGGACTCTGAGAAGAATAGATCATCCAGAGAACTTGGGCAAAAAGACTCTGACAAGGGCGAAATAGCAGCCAAAGACCCAGAGAAGAAGAGACCGTTAAGTAAAGACTCAGGTCTGAAAGAATCTGAGAGGGGAAGACCTCTTAGTAGAGATCCTTTAAGAGATTCAGAAAAGGGGAGACAAGGAAACAGAGACTCTGAGAAGGGGAGACAGGCAAGCAGAGAGTCAAGCAATAGAGACACAGATAAAAGCAAATCCTCTTCTAGAGATCCCAGCTATAAAGATGTTGAAAAAGCAAGGTCTCTCAGTAGAGATGTAGGGCTGAGGGATTCTGAGAAGCATAGACAATACAGCAGGGAAACAGGAAAAGACTCAGGCCAAGGTAAAGACAGACCGTCGAGCAGAGACTCTGACAAGGGTAGACCTCCCTCTAGAGACTCCAGTTATAGAAGCACAGAGAAAAACAAAGACTCTGGCTCAGGGAAAGATAATAACGCTGGCGGTCAGTCCAAACAAGCTGGCAGTGAGAGTAAGAGCCCCAGACTGGTACCTGCAGGCTCAGGCCAGTCGTCCCCTCCTGTGGGCACTGCTGTTCTCACTGGGCAGCAGAGAGGAGGCAGCACCAAGCAGACAGACAAGCAGGGGAAACACGGAGGCAAAGACCAGGATGTTTCTGCAGGTTTGTTGCCTCGTCACAGGGCCGCGCCCACCTCTAACATCGCCCAGTCTAAGGACAAGCCCAGCTCAGGGAAGGAGAGTAGTGGTGGCACTGGAAATTTAATGCCAGCTTCACTCCATAAGGACTCTGTTGTTGCGAAATCTGGCACCACACAGTCTTCATTTCAGAAGTCCAATACACGGAAATCAAACGATTACTCATCAGGTCCAGCCACAGCAGCAGCTATGAAGCCTGTGTGGCCGTCAAGGACACCAGCAGATGATGACGTTGTCAAGCGAGGCTCCATGCACCTGGCCTCCCCAGCTGCAGCCTCAGCTGCCAAAGACAAACATCCCAAAGTTAAGACGGCAGGCAGCAGAGAGGTGTCCAAAGACCGTGAAAGAGAAAAGACTTTGCAGAACAGCAACAACAGCAACAAAATCCCCCTTCTCAACAATAATACTAAAGCTGCCGGCAGCTCCAACACATATGCGACAAACCCCAGCTCTCACAACAGCAGCAATAGCAAAGCTCCAGTGCTTGGGAACAGCACCAAAGCCCACGGGAAGGCTCAGGGGGAAAAGCTTGAGAACCAGGGAGGGGATAGGTCATCCTCAAAGAGCAGAGAGAATTACTCCTGTCCTGAGAGGAAGAACATTTCCAGTCTGGACAACTTACAGCAGCTGCAGCAGGGTGGTTTGGCTCCAGAGAAAGGAGTGAAGACCTCTTCACAGTCTCACACCAAACCAACAACTAACCAGCCGCCATTTTCCTCTAGAGAGAAAAAGAGATTAGTTAAACCCCCGACTGTAACTCCACTAAAGACTGATATCAAAACTGACCCTAATGGGACCAGCACTGTTGGTAGTATTTCTTCCTCCTGTTCCACGACCACTACCTCCACTGTCTCTCCTGCCGGCCAGGGGACCCGTCGCTCTGCCCGCTCCGCTCTCTTCTCCTCACCCTCTGCCAGCAGCAGTGACAGCTCTGAATCTGACACCCAGACTCAGACAGAGGATCTGCCCAAGGAGCTCTCACGTAGTGAGCTCCGGGAACACTGCAGCCTCCTTACTCAAGGCACAGAGGATGAAGGTGATGGCCCAGAAGATGACCACGACAGAGGCATGGATGATAAACATCACGAGGATGACAGTGACGGTTCGGGGTCGGCCAAGCGACGTTACCCGCGACGCAGTGCCCGTGCACGCTCCAACATGTTTTTCGGCCTCACGCCTTTCTATGGCGTTCGCTCGTACGGGGAAGAGGACCTTCCCTTCTACGGCAGCGGAGATGGAACCGGGGCTGTGGTTAAGAGGAGGACTGGTGGCCGCAAGAAGTCAGCTGAAGGGCAGGTGGATGGAGCAGATGATATGAGCACCTCCTCTTCGTCAGGGGACAGTGGAGAGGATGAAGATAGTGGGATGAAACAGAGGGGTAAAGACCCTTACTACTACAACTTCACCCGGACAATAATTAACCCTGGTGAGGGCCTACCATCTATAGAAGGGATAGACCAGTGTCTGGGAAGAGGATCTCAGCTTCAGCGCTTTCTAAAAGACGAGGAGCAGCAACAACAGAGAGCTCAAGGAAAAGCTGAGGAGGACCTGCGGAATGCTTTGTAAGTACACACACTTATTTTAATGAGATATCTAAATTGTTTTATGAATATTTTCTGTTGTCTTTAATAATCCAACATACTGTTTTGTTGTGTATAACAGAGTCCTTGGCAACAAGCAGCGTATTGGCCAGCTAGATGGCGTGGATGATGGCTCAGAGAGCGATACCAGCATCTGCACCACCAGCACGACGACCACTACAGCCACCTCCTCTTCCACGTCACATAAGAGCGCTCCTAAGAGAAGAGGCAGAGAAAGGCACACTGAGAAACCTGACTCCCACGACTCAAGCAAAGAGGCTGACAGCAGCAGTGGAGCCGTAAGTGGCAACACTCGAGAAGGCAGAAAGAACCAGAAAGAAAACTGTCTTCCTCTAGGAGGCGGAGTCAAGTCCCAGCCGCAGAGTCAGGGTCAGGATCCTCTCGAGGCCCAACTGTCTCTCAGCACAGACCTGCTTAAATCAGACTCCGACAACAACAACAGTGATGACTGTGGTAACATTTTGCCGTCAGACATCATGGAGTTTGTCCTCAATACACCTTCCATGTCCATGCAGGCTCTGGGTCAGCAGTCTGAGCCGTCCTCCTCAGAGCTGCTCCTGGATGAGGGCTATGTTGGAGTGGATGTCAATCGGCCAAAAGACATTCTGTTTGATGACTTTTCCCAGCAGCTGCCCAGTGCTGAGAGTGGCGGCGTGGTGGAAAGCAGTGTGAATAGCTCCATATCTGTAGAGGAGCCATATCTTCCTCTGGAGCTGCCGTCTGACCTCTCTGTCCTGACCACTCGCAGCCCTTCTGTCAACACCAGTCAGAATCACACTGCTGGGAGTCTTATCTCAGACACCACAGACCGCACCATGCTGGGCTTGACCTCCGACCCAGAGGCAATCAGTGGAGAAAAGAGTGGGGACAAGAAAAGAACAGGGCCAGGTGTGTCACCATCAGAGAATCAGCGGGAAGCTACAACTTTGGGAAACAGGGACACACAGGTCACGGAGGGTCACATGACTCCTGAGCAGTTTATTCCTAGCCCTGCCATTGGCCAGGTGGTTGAGCCTCAAAGTAACCAGGATGTTCCCAGGAGTTCTGGCACCCCTGGTTTGCCAAGTTCACCCTCCCTGCCTCTTCAGGGTCAGAAGTACCTTCCGGCGTCTGCTGCAGCTGCAGGCAGCCCCAGTCCAGTTCCTGGTCCAGGACCATCCCAGGCTCAGGTTTCCAGCCCAGCAGTCATCAAACCAGGACCTGACAAGCTCATTGTGGTAAACCAGCAGTTCCAGCCTCTCTATGTTCTTCAGACCGTCCCTAATGGTGTCACCCAAAAAATTAGTGCCACAGGAGTGATGGACACCAGCTCCTCAGCAGTGCTGAGCTCTATGACACTTACCACAGGGTTGAACACCGCTTTATCCACGGCCCAGCCAATATTTCCTGCTGGTGGCAAAGTCCTGGGCACCATGGCTCACCCCTCCCAGATCCACACCTTTACAGGAGCCACACAGACGGGCTTCCAGACGGGAATCCCCAGCACCACCTCAGGGCTTCTCATTGGGTTGCCCCACGACCAGCCCCAGATTCTGGTCTCAGAAGCTGGTCGACCACACGAGCTGGGTCACAGTGTTGCCATCGTGTCAAGTCCCTCCTCCCTCTCTTCTTCCCCGACTGTACTCGCCTCCGCTCACGGCAAGAAGAGGCCCATCTCTCGTCTTCAGCCAAGGAAAAGCAAAAAGCTGGCCCGCTCCCGCAGCCAGCCTACTTTGGCCCCGTCGGAAGTAGGCCCTCCCAACATGACCCTCATCAACCTGTCTTCCCCCCAGCTCACTGCGAGCATCCCTGGTCAACCTGGCGGTCTGGTTGAGTTAAGCACCCTCTCCACTTCTCAGCGCAAGGTCCCAAATATTATCAAGAGACCAAAATCAGGCGGGGTTATGTACTTGGATCCCACTACCCTCCTTCAGCAGAGGATTCCTGGTACTGCCCAGCCTGGTATCCTTGGCCATGATTCCTCCACTCACCTTATACCTTGCACAGTCTCTGGTCTCAACCCCAGTCAGTCAGTGCTGAATGTTGTGTCTGTGCCCCCTAGTGGTGCCACTGGCCTCCTCGCACCAGGATCAGTTTCCCTCTCCACCCCTGTCCTCAGCTCGACCGAGATCACAGGTCCAATTAGCAACCTCCTGTTCAAAGCAAGTCCACACGGCTTGGGCCTGTCAGATCAGCCAATGGTCCTTCAATCAGCAGGAGCTCCTCTGATGTCACAGCTCAGCTCCTCGGGGCAGACATCTATAGCCAGCAGCATCTGCGTCCTTCCCTCCCAGCAGACCTTCAGCATGGCGGTCAACCAGCAAGGAGAGACAGAAGTCAGTAATGTCCACTTACAGCACCAGCCTCAACCTCTTAACAGAGCCCAGACTGTGGACTCCAGCTCAAACACCACCGTTACTGTAGCCACCCCTCTGAGCCCCGCCAAGGGACGTGTTGTTGGAGTGTTCACCCAAACACAAACCTCCGTACACTCCCAGAGCGGCAGAACAACTCCCATTTCCAGATCATCAGAGCAGAGGCCGCCTAACTCCACCACTTCAGGAGCCGAAAAAGGCAAACAGAAAACTAAGAGGAGCAGGCAGAGTTCAGACACAACCAGCGTGAAGAAGCTCAAGCCCTCTCAGACGGAGGAGCATCACGGCAACCCTGCAGGACGACATCACTCAAACCCAAGGTGAGACGGTTATTAATCAGGCTGCTTGAGATGGATTGTGTTTTTGTTTTTTCCCATTTACATGAAGAAATGCGAAGAGTTAGCAATAACCTTCTCAGATGTGTTCTGCATAATGAATGTGACATTGAGGATAATGAGAGCTGTTTGTTCCTGTTTTGTTTTATGGTAAAAGTTTTTTTTCTTTTTTTCTTTTTCTGTTTTTCTTGCCTTTACAACATTGAAAGAAGACATAAAATATTCTTGCTGTGGTCCTCTAACTTCATCTCAGATGTGTACAGATCACAATCCTGCAGTAAAAGATACATCATAATGACTTGTGAAAATAATGTTTTAGTTACTGTATGCTGTATAAGAGTTTGGCTCCAGGACAGAGAAGTGAAATATCTCACCCTGACTGAATCTACAACTCTGAATTTTTCACTTACGAGCTTTGCATAAAATATATTCCAGTTTTGAACCTTTGAATCTCATCTTCTTTGTAAGCAGTTCCAGAGAGCTGAGCTCCCCTGAACCCATGGACACGGGCAAACCCGCAGACAAGACGGCTAACAAGAGGTATGGAGTCATCTAAGCCAGGTGGCCATTTTCATACTGAATATATAAAAGAGTTTTAACACTTTTCTCAAATCTCTTCCAGTGTGCTTGGTAAAAAGAAGACATCTGAAGGTCCTGTGTTACCGGGGAAAGTGGTGGGGAAAGACAAACCATCTGCAGCTGGGGGAGCAGGGTCTCTTCCTGTGGCTTCACCACCCGACCAAGACGGCAACAGCAGGGATACCGGCCTGGACAGCAAACCCAAGAAGGGCATTATCTTTGAAATCTGCAGTGAGGATGGCTTCCACATCCGCTGTGAGAGTATCGAAGGTGAGAGGAAAACAGTTTCCCCTTTACCACATTTGTTATATTCACAGCCATTTTCTTGTTTGAACTCCGGACAGTGTCCATAAAAATCTGGTCTGGACATTGTCTGGAGTTTCTCACGGTCTTTCACACATGTAGCACACAACAGGAGTTTGTTTGTGTCAGAAGCGTTCTCACCTACTAGAAATACTTAGTGTGATCAAGGCGACGGGTGGCGACCGGGTAGAGCATACACGAGGCATGACATATCACAGATTGCACCACGGTCAGGTAGCCAGTTCATAATCTGGTCATAAACAACAGACTCTCTTGCTGTTCCTTTAATTTATCTGACAATATTGGCTTCGGCCCTTGTAAACACAAGCTCCCGAGTCTCGTCATCTCTTCAGTTAGACATTTTCATTGCTGTCTTTGTGCAAATGTCACTTCTGCTTCAGCCTTGGATGTTTGTTTTCCTCCAGTTTTGCACATGATAGAAACGTCAACACGCCCACTCACACTGCATATTCTCTTGACCATTACCTGCTTTATTCACACATGGGCTCAGTTGGACATTAAGACTTCTAGCGAGGGAGCTGGCAAGATAAAGCCCATTTACTGTCCCGTCCTGATTCAGACATTTGCGTTCCTGCACACAGCTCCTCTGGGTAATGTCTTGATAATTTTAGGTTTACAGTGCATATGTGGAAGGGACTTATTTTTCTCTGCCAATGTGCCGTCAGCGAATGGTCAAGTAATGTGTGTTTTTAAAGTTTATAAAGCTGTAATGAGTGGCTTGTTGGACATAATGTAGTGCACAGGGCTGTTTGCAGTCACAAAGAAACAATGTCCTCTTTGTTGCTAAGTGTTGAGACTACATTTTAACACACATTACTGCACATAGAAAAATGCACTTTTCTTCCTGACTGCGTTCAGTGGTCTTTGACAGACAACTAAATCAGTGTAATTACAACCCGCACATAAAAGATTACAGTTCACATATACTATCTGTGTATTCATATAAAGGTAATAACAAAGATTAGACTAAGGTTTAAACACCGAACATGAAAGAGTGAGCTCTCCTGACCCAACTGCCTGTCTCTTTACAGAGGCTTGGAAATCCCTGACTGATAAGGTGCAGGAAGCTCGCTCCAATGCACGACTCAAAGAGCTCTCTTTCGAAGGTGAGGCATCACTCTGACTACATCGCCAAACAAAGAAGAATACATAGGTTGTTGTACATGTCAATGATTAATCGTGGACACGTGTCTTTGCTCCCGCCAGGTGTGAACGGATTGAGGATGCTGGGAGTCGTCCACGAGGCTGTGGTCTTCCTGCTCGAGCAGCTTTACGGCTCCAGACACTGTCGGAGCTACCGTTTCCGCTTCCATAAACCAGAGGAAACCGATGAGCCTCCCATCAACCCCCACGGGTCGGCTCGTGCAGAGATCCACCACAGGTTAGGAAGGGATCCACAAATACACACACGTTATAGGACGTTGTGGAGTGTGTATCAAGATTGTTCTTCTATCGCAGGGCTTGTAGCTAACGGACACATAAGTATTGTATATTGTACACAATGTTAATGGGCAATGCAGGAAATGTGAGCACCACACGGAGAAAACTGTGCGTTTGGATAATGATTGATGATAATCCGTCTTTGGTGCTCCTTATTAGAAAATTAGTTTGAATCAAAGTTGTCACCAAACCTGTTCTGGATCCTGTTAGTGTCTCTGACAGCTGTCTGTCCCATCTGTTTGCCTTCCAGGAGGTCTGTTTTTGACATGTTCAACTTCCTGGCCTCAAAACATCGCCAGCCTCCTGAGTACAGGCCACAAGAAGACGATGATGACGAAGGGCAGCTCAGGACTGCCAGGTCAGTTACAGCACACACCAAACCCTTTTTATGTGTTCGCAGTAAATACAGTCTGTGTTTGTGCTGCTGCAACATCTGAATCTTCCCCCTGAGAATTAATAAAGCTTTTTTTTGTCTTATTATCCACAATTTAGAGAGCTAACAGATAATCATCTTTTTCAATATAGTGTCCAAAGACAGTAACATTTCTTTTTCATGCTGTTGTTGCAGGCGTGCCTCCATGGAGCTACCACTGGCAGTGAGATTCAAACAGCTCAAGGCCACCTCTAAGGAAACTGTTGGAGTCTACAGGTTAGATCAGTGCTGCTTTTGAAAGTTTATTAAAGATAATCACCTTCATTCTTTTTCATCGCAACAGTTTATTGTTTGTCAAAATTATCTTGACACTTAACAACTGAAAGAGTTTGCAAAACAACAGGGTTTAAAATCAACATCTACTGTACACACACTGACTTCACTTCCAAAAACTGTGTCCCTCCTCAGGTCTCCCATTCACGGCCGAGGTCTGTTCTGCAAGAAAACCATTGATGCAGGGGAGATGGTCATTGAATACTCTGGAAATGTCATTCGGTCTGTGCTCACTGACAAACGGGAGAAATATTACGATGGAAAGGTGAGGACTTAATTTGATTACCTTGACTCAAACAGTATTGGGAGCATAATGACATACATAAAAACTGAAACTTGTGTTTTATCTTTCCTCGCAGGGGATTGGCTGTTATATGTTTCGCATCGATGACTATGAGGTGGTAGATGCCACAGTGCATGGCAACGCCGCCCGCTTCATCAACCACTCCTGTGAGCCCAACTGCTACTCTCGGGTCATCACCGTGGACAGCCAGAAGCACATCGTCATCTTTGCCACACGCCGCATCTACTGCGGAGAGGAGCTCACCTACGACTACAAGTTCCCTATCGAGGACGCCAGCAACAAGCTGCCCTGCAACTGCGGTGCAAAGAAGTGTCGCAAGTTCCTCAACTGATATGTAAACAATTGAAAGAGGACTGCAAGTCTGTTGAGCAGCAGTGCCGCGTTGTTCTGAGGTACCGCGGCACTGGCTCCATTTCCTGGGTCCGGTCCACGACGGACCACCGCTGCCAACGGGGCGCAAGCTCTGCCAGTGTCTCTGCTGCCGGTGTTGGCAGAACACAGCATGGGGCAGCGGCTGTGGGTCGTACTGTACATACAGGAAGGGCCATTTTGGAGGAGGGGCCACTTGTAGAAATTCCAGCATATTGTGCCTCCTTTTGTCTCATTAACATTTGGCACGGGAAGTTTCACCTCCAGAGGTGAGTGATGAAACGGTTTGAGCCTTCACAGCATCGCAATATTAACTTTATTTTACATTTGGATGATAAAGTTACCCCTTCAGAATTTTTTACATTGGCCCATCCTCCTTAATTTTCTATAAATGTTATGGTCCACTAATGCTGAGATGTGAACATAGAAGAAAAAAAAAAATTCAAAGAACTTGGTTCCATTTTACACCAAAGTGCAATTTGTTGAAGGGACTCGGAACAGTAATTTTACAAGAAAGAAAAATTAGAAACTTGTTAGAATTGTTTCCTTTTTTAAAAAAAAAATCTCAGTGTCAGCTGTTATTGATGCACATCTCCCTGTCTGAATGTGCCCTGATGCCTTCAGAGCCGTTGTGATTTACTGGAACCTTCCCCTAACCGGGCTTTTTTATAAAAGCTTGCAGGTGTGTACATTAAACACTGTAAATAGGAGCTGCTTGTGTCAAAGCAGCCTGATAAGAGCTGTACAGGTGGAAACACTAGGGGGAGCAGTGTCCACACAAAGGCAGAGAGAAACAAAAGAGACAAGGGGGGTAGATATGTAGATTTGTTTAAAAAGCAAAAGGTTATTTTTGGCCGTTGGTGTAAAGGGTGATATCTGAGGTTGATAGCATCCGTTGTACTTAAACTGACTTTTAGTCTGACAGCTTGGTAGCTATGTAGACATGTTATTGATGGGATTAAGCTTCTGGCCTGACAGAGCGAGGCAGCTAGAGATTCTGGTGGACTGACAGCCAAGGGACTGGAGAACCCTACTGATGTGCTTTAGTAGACATATTTATAATTTTTTTTTTGTGGAGCTGTGATCCAGAAACAGCCGTGGATCTTACAGAGACGTCGAGACACGCGCATGCTGCCGTTACTATCAAACTTGTTTTTGGTAATTACATAATCACGTTCCAAATTACAGCAGCAGAGAGAACCAAACATCACGCCCTTGAATTGAATTTTCACACAGCTCTTTTTTCTTCTAGGCCTGTTGTGATAACCATTAATATGGACAATGTTTTTTTATTTGTATTAAGTCTTGTTATCTTGTCTTTTTTATTATGGACAGGGAAATATCATGCTTGCTTTTAAAAAACAAATGTAAATAATGTATATTTTTCTACAAAAAGACTTAAAAAGCACTCACTAGTGAATAGCACTTAATGATGGTATTTATATTTTTAAAAAATCGTATTTATTTTATTGCCATTTTTTGTAGGAAATAGAGGTTTACAAACACTAATGCTTGGTCTCTATGTTTTGTATTCCGCTGCCTTTTCAAAGTTGTTTTTTGTTGTAATTTCTTTTCTTTTTTTTAATTTGTAGCCTGAATGTTTTCTTTGATTCCAAAGACTGACACTGGTCTGTGGCTTGGTCCCGTTGAGTTCAGTCCACCAGTAGCTCTTTTATCTATCCCGGGCCGTTTGGTCAGACCTGACGTTTTTTTGTTTGTTTGTTTTTTAAAATCCAGTTCTAGCTGGCAGTATGGCAGTCATGTGAACTATTATTATGCACTTGAGAGAGTTAAGATTGTTGATCCATAGCAGATATCGCCATCTCTCTCTCCAGCCTTATCGTCTCCACACCACATCACACCGAGAATCGAGCCCACCTACAGGCGGCTGCCAGGCACTGGTATTGAAACGAGGAAGTTTTTCTTGTCACTAATCAACCATGGGTCGACAGCCAATTGGCACATGTGTAAAATCAAAGAGTCCCATCGAAGTGTTTGTCCCTCTGCAGACTTAAAATAAAGAGGTGCCTTTATTTTAATGCTACCGACAGCATTCATTGAACCCCGTTTTATTAAAGAAACCACTTCATCCTGGTGACCACTCATCAGTGCTCATCTGGAAATCACTTTTTAATTCTTATTCAGTCTCCTCGTGGTTTGCCTTAGTTTTAAATGAGCATGCCTCGTCTCTCTTACAAGCCTTCATGCCCTGGACCGAATATTTTGATCAGACTGTTTCGACTGACTGGTTCCACTATGCGACTTGAGTCTCGTTTTTGTCCCTTTTTAATTAATTTATTGTCGTCCGCTGTTCATGCTGACTTTGTTATCACCTAAAGGCCGTTAGCGGTTCCTCCCACGCTGCTCCTTGTCATTGTGAACTGAAACAAAAAACATGACCCACACATGGTTTGCACTTTAGCTGTGACACAGGCACTGAATAGACATAGGAAGACTCTTTCTCCAGACAGACAACTCCAATGCTGAAACCACAAGCACAGATCGTCACTGAGAATACCATGTGCATCAGGGCCCTGATCTTATACCTGACTTGGATCACGACGGGTTGGTCTTGATGATTCTTGAGAGTGGCGTTTGAGGCTCTAGCAAAGTGCACTTGACTCTTTTTCTGCAACAAAGTGAAGGCAGGGACCACGCCAGCAGCCCGATCATTTCTGAAGGTGCAGCGTGTGCAGACCTCGGCTGTTCTTTTCCATTTTGGGCCCGAGATCAAGGCGCCCCCCTAACCCTGCCTGACGGGCCGGCCTCGCGGTCGCACAGCTGCACCTACATTGGGCTTGCTGAGTTCAGCTGCTAAGGTCAACAATGAATGTATATTCCTCCTCCACGTCACCAGACTTGCGATGATGTTGATACCTTGTCAGCTACATTTGTTTTCAGTTCTTGTGTCGACAACGTTGGTAGATATGGACGATGTGTAGACCTCAAAATCGGGCGGCAGTTTCATTTCAGCACTGGGAATAATACTGAAGTGTGAACAGCAGTGGCATTTCTGTCTGCAGGACAACAGGTTCTTACCGGGTTAGATCAACACTTCATGCTAGCGTCGGCGATAACAGTTTGCTGATGCCAAGGGCTCTGTCTACGGCTCTCACCTCTCGAGATCCACTTCTGAATTTTCAGTGAACAATAAGTCATTTATTTCACTGTTCAATGGCGTACAGTATATACAATAAGGAAATGGTCTCTGTTGTTTCTTTGGACTTCATTTTACCACGCCACACCAGTGGCCCTTCTCCGTCATTATCTGTAATTATAGTATAAATACATAACAATATTATACGGAAACATGCATAGTAATTTCTTGTACTTTAGTATCTATACAATATATGGAATGGACAGACAAACTTAGTTACAGTAGCAAAACAGCAGATTTATAATGGTTAATAGCAATGTTTCAATGTACTCTATAATGGTTTTGTGTTACAGTACTATCAGATGAAACTAACGTGCATCATTCTTTTGTATATTGATATCCAGTACCAATTTTGCTGTGCCTGTGTGTGTTCCTTCGTCAGCAAGGAGCGCTGCAGTTTTTCTTTTCATTTTCTTTCTGGAAAGGAACGGTTTTCATGTGATGAGAAATGTAACTGTATTAATGTGGTTGTGAACTTCTTGAGGTCTGCCATTTTGTTGTTTTATTCCCCCCCGGTTGTTGTAGTGAATGTTTTTCTGTTTTTTCTTTGTACGTTTTAACAGGGACTTTTTTTTTAGACTTGATGTGGTATAAATTAAGAGAACGGTTTGTGGAGACTGACCAGGAGTTTTAAAGATCCCACCAAAATGGCGTTTCGTTTTTTAATCCATTTTGGGAAAAAATCTCCCGCGTCTCCCCGACCACCTCTCTCTCCTCCGAAGCTTTGGTTGTACTTATTGTGTACTGTTTTTTGTAGAAAGTCATAATGCTGAGATGATGCTGATGTTGAAAACATTTAATTTATTTATTTTGTGCAACATCCACCCTGAATTGTTCTTTTACAAGTCAAGGTTCGGGACAGGTACGAGTACGTTAACATGTATTTGTAATTTTCTAATTGTTTCTTGTGTATAGAAGTTATCAGCCTAGGATGGGATGTGGTGTCACAGAGAGAGTGGACTACAGGATGTGCAACAAAAAAAAAACAAAAACAAAAAAAGAGGGATGGTGGATCATGAACAGGCTCGTTTCTTATGCCTTGAATATACCTTTGTCTTATCAATATTCCTCCTGCTCTCTGTAATAACGGTATTCACAAGTTCAACAGTCATATTTTCTCCCGTTTTAACAGTGTTCTTTCAGTACACATCAACAAAATGAAGGAAAACCACCACAGTGAAAATAGACCACAAACTACTTGGTTGAATGTATAATTAGGAAACAAAGCTGTACATAAGTGTAAAAAGAAAAGTTTCTAATCATGTTTATTTTCTATGCACTTTTTTATTTAAGTGATAGTTTAAATAATAAACATGTCTCCTTTACTCTTTTTTGTGTCTCGCCTCATTTACTGTTTGATTAAAGAAACATGAAGTGGTTCAAACAGTTAGTTAATCATCACAGTATAACACCAGGTCAGTTAAACTTCAGGGATATCAATGTGTCCATTTAGGAAGCACAAGTGATTGTGAATAAGTTTCAGATGCTTTGGTGCAAATGGAAGTGACAACAGGTGCAATGAAGAGGCAAAAGCAAGACAGAAACGGAATAATTTTACATGTGGTGGTCACAGACTTGCTCTCTCCTCATCCTTCCTGACTGATTCTGCTCTAGTTTTGTGTTCTGCTGGTGTCCTTGTCACTACTGGTAGCATGAGGCGGTACCTGCAGACCAATCAGCTTGCACAGGTAGTCCAGCTCCTCCAGGATGGCACATCCATACGTGCTGTGTCTCCCAGCACAGTCTCAAGAGCATGGAGGAGATACCAGGAGACCGGCTGTTACACGAGGAGAGCTGGACAGGGACGTAGAAGGGCATCAACCCAGCAGCAGGACCGGTATCTGATCCTTTGTGTGAGGAGGAACAGGAGGAGCACTGCCAGAGCCCTACAAAATGACCTCCAGCATGATACCAGTGTGCATGTTTCTGACCTAACTGTCAGAAACAGACTCCATGAGGGTGGCATGAGGGCCTGATGTCCTCTTGTGGGACCTGTGCTCACAGCCCAGCACCGTCGTCACTAACCTCACGAGCCACACCTGGGCCTGTTGTGCCTCATGATATAAAAGCTCCCCACCTTCCAACAGAATCCTCCTCTTCCCTCGTGGCACAGCTACTGTACTTTTGGTTTTTCTACAAACTTGCCACACACCCATACACGCAGACATGACGGATTACTGACTTTCATGTTAATTGGGTTTTTAATCATTATTTTGTAAACAAATAAGCTTTTAACTCTGCACTGGTCTTATCTCCCATCATTGTTGCAGCCTAAGAGCGGGGTCGTAACAAGTGACCCAATGGACCTTTTGTTGTTTTCTAATCTTCTATATCCAAGGTCAAAAATAAAAGTTGAACCACAGTTTTTAGTCCCCTTTTTGCCCCCACAAATCACATTGCAATTTGATTTCATTTTGCAAAACAAGCTGTTATGTTTGAATGTATATAATTAATTCTGGTGTTATTTGGGGACAATGTTATGACATCAGATTATGAATTAACTTAATAATTACAGACTTGCTTGTTTTCACATTTTATTCATTTTTTTATTTGTATCCTTTGTGGCATTTTATGTGACACATTGAACTCATTTAGTCAGCAGAGCCAATTTTGTCTGGGCACAGTAATGACCTGGTTTAAAGTTAGAAACTGATTTATTTTTTTCCCAGCCAAGGGAAGATGTTTTGGGAAATAAGTGCATCATCACACTACAGTGTTTATTAGAAACATAACATTTGTGTCCACAGCTTTTTGAGTTCCAGGAAGTCTTTATATATCCTTTATTTAAAAAGAAAAACTAGCTTTTTCAAAAGCAGCTGGGCTGAAATAAGAAGCCTACTTAAACATGTACAATTTTCTAAAATGACTGCTCTGAAAATTTGAGGAGCAATCATATTGTACAAGAGTGCTGTTGTCTTGATCCTTTAAACTTCACTTAAATTCCCCTGTAGTGATCAGCTCCAACTATTTTAGGTCCTTCTGTGAATTATTCCAGGAAGAAGAGGCACCGTATTTTAAAGCTTTTTTGTTTAGTTCTGTTTGAACCTTGGGGTGCAATATCTGCAGAATATTGTGAAAGTGATTTTGGTTTTTACACATGTGTATATACACTGATAAGAGGAACCAGCCCAAGGAGAGATTTATAAATAAAAACCAACCAAAGTGAAAGTCTGTGGACGTGTTGTTGCTGTAAAAAATTGGACTGCTCTCCCAATTTCCACTACAACTTCACCACCACTAGAAATTAATTTAAACTTTTACCTTGCCAAGTGGTCCAAATTACCAGTAAATCCTCCAAGCTGCGGTTTATAGATTCTTACAGGAAATTAGTGTAGCAGCACCAGAATGTGCTGATTCTGGTGCTGCTAATTAGAAACATGTCTAAATCTGCTGCGTCTCATTTCAGTTATAGCTCACTGCCGCCACAGGAGCCAGCTGAGACCTTTCCCCACAACAGCCTGATGACTCAAATTCAAAGGAAAGTGAAGTCCCCTCCCTCGTCCCTACCCATCATCGTATTCCCATAAAACCAGTGTTTTGGCGTTGAAACACTAAGCAGACCCATGTGTTCAGTCAGAGCAGTTTCACTCTTTGTTCTCAGTGGGAACATACATGACACAGCAAAACACTTCATGTAGAAACTGTAGGGTTTGGGCACACAGTCAGCTGCATAATTTTAATTGCCTCAGTGTGTCAATAACACATCCAGACTGAATTAATTTTGATTAGATGATTTCCTGTAAAGTATTTACCACAAGTATTTACATACTTGTGGTTGGCCAGCAGGAATATTTGGCCCCCTGACTAAAGCTGAAGTTTTCACTTTTATTGATTGCCATTTGTTATAGTTTACATTTTTTTAGTAGAAGCCTTATGTAAATCCACACGAGCCCACACTTGAGAAGAGAGACACGCAAACCACTGTGCTTCATTCTGCACTAAAGATATTTGAATGGCACATGGTTTTGAAGTGCAGTAAACCACCATATTAATAAAATATATAAATTCTATAATTCACTTAATTTGCATTAAACTTAAAACAAGTATCCCTTGAACTAAAAGCATTTTAAAAACAGTTTTTATTCCACTCCTTTAGCCTTCTAGACCCGTAACAGATCTGCGTCCCACAAACACAAATAGGAAGAACCATCACCTTATCGTGGTGGAGGAGTTTGAGTGCCCTAATGACCCTAGGAGCTATGCTGTCGGGGGCATTTTGCCCCTGGTAGGGTTTCCCGTGGCAGATTGGTTCTGGGCGAAGGGTCAGACGAAGAACGGTTCAAAAGACCCTTCATGATGGACACGAACAAGGACACATGTACCCGGCCCGGAGGGTTACCGGGGCCCCGCCCTGGAGCCAGGCCTGGGGTTGGGGCCCGTGGGCGAGCGCCTGGTGGTCGGGCCTTCGCCCATGGGGTCCGGCCGGGCCCAGCCCGAACCGGCTACATGGGCTCGTCCCCCTGTAGGCCCACCACCCACAGAGGGATCCAGAAGGGTTCGGTGCAATGTGGATTGGGCAGCAGACCAAGGCGGGGGCCTTGGCGGTCCGATCCTCGGTTACAGAAGTTGGCTCTTGGGACATGGAATGTCACCTCTCTGGCGGGGAAGGAGCCGGAGCTTGTGGAAGAGGTTGAGCGCTACCGGCTAGATATAGTCGGCCTCACCTCGACACATAGTTCCGGGTCTGGAACCCTAGTCCTTGAGAGGGGTTGGACTCTCTCCTTCGCTGGAGTTGCTCCGGGTGAGAGGCGGAGGGCCGGGGTGGGCTTCCTGATAGCCCCCAGACTCTCTGCCTGTACGTTGGGGTTTACCCCGGTAGACGAAAGGGTTGCTTCCCTGCGCCTTCGGGTCGGGGAACGGGTCCTGACTGTTGTCTGTGCTTATGCACCGAACAACAGTTCAGAGTACCCACCCTTTTTGGAGTCCCTGGGACGGGTGCTGGACAGCGCCCCGACCGGGGACTCCATTGTTCTGCTGGGGGACTTCAACGCTCACGTGGGCAATGACAGCGGGACCTGGAGGGGCGTGATTGGGAGGAACGGCCTGCCCGATCTGAACCCGAGTGGTGTTCAGTTATTGGACTTCTGTGCGGGTCGCAGTTTGGCCATAACTAACACCATGTTCAAACATAAGGATGTCCATCGGTGCACGTGGCACCAGGACAGCCTAGGTCGCAGGTCAATGATCGACTTTGTAGTCGTATCATTTGACCTGCGGCCATATGTTCTGGACACTCGGGTGAAGAGAGGAGCAGAGCTGTCAACTGATCACCACCTGGTGGTGAGTTGGATCAGATGGTGGGGGAGGACGCCGCGCAGACCTGGCAGGCCCAAACGAACAGTGAGGGTCTGCTGGGAACGCCTGGCGGAAGAACCTGTCCAGATGATCTTCAACTCCCACCTCCGGGAGAGCTTCGACCGCGTCCCGAGGGCAGAGGGGGACATTGAGTCCGAATGGGCCTTGTTCCGCTCTGCCATTGTCGAGGCGGCTGTTGTGAGCTGTGGCCGCAAGGCCGCTGGGGCCAGTCGCGGCGGTAATCCCCGAACCCGCTGGTGGACACCAGAGGTGAGGGGAGCCGTCAGGCTGAAGAAGGAGGCCTACAGGGCATGGTTGGTCTGTGGGTCTCCGGAAGCAGCTGACGGGTACCGGCGGGCCAAGCGGAGCGCAGCAGCGGCAGTCGTTGAGGCAAAAACTCGGGCGTGGGAGGAGTTCGGTGAGGCCATGGAGGAAGACTATCGATCGGCTCCAAAGAGGTTCTGGCAAACCGTCCGGCGCCTCAGGGGGGGAAGGCGGCAACTTGCTCACACTGTTTACAGTGGGGGCGGGGAGCTGCTGACGTCAACTGAGGACATTGTCGGGCGGTGGAAGGAATACTTTGAGGAGCTCCTCAATCCCACCAACACGTATTCCAGTGAGGAAACAGAGACGGGGGTCTCGGGGGCGGGTCGTCCAATTTCTGGGGCAGAAGTTGCTGAGGTAGTGAAACAACTCCGAGGCGGCGGAGCCCCGGGGGTGGATGAGATTCGTCCTGGATATCTCAAGGCTCTGGATGTTGTAGGGCTGTCCTGGCTGACACGCCTCTGCAACATTGCGTGGACATCGGGGGCAGTGCCTCTGGAGTGGCAGACCGGGGTGGTGGTTCCCATTTTCAAGAAAGGGGACCAGAGGGTGTGTTCCAACTACAGGGGGATCACACTCCTCAGCCTACCCGGTAAGGTTTACTCCAGGGTGCTGGAGAAGAGGGTCCGGTCGATAGTTGAACCTCGGATTGAGGAGGAGCAATGTGGTTTTCGTCCCGGACGCGGAACCGTGGACCAGCTCTTTACCCTCGCCAGGGTGCTGGAGGGGGCATGGGAGTTTGCCCAACCAGTCCACATGTGTTTTGTGGATTTGGAGAAGGCTTACGACCGTGTCCCCAGGGGCATCCTGTGGGGGGTGCTCCGGGAGTATGGGGTTGGTGGCCCCTTGCTAAGGGCCATCCAGTCCCTGTACCAAAGGAGCATGAGTCTGGTTCGCGTGGCTGGCAGTAAGTCGGACCTGTTCCCGGTGAGGGTTGGACTCCGCCAGGGCTGCCCTTTGTCACCGGTTCTGTTCATAACTTTTATGGACAGAATTTCTAGGCGCAGCCGAGTGGTGGAGGGTGTCAGGTTCGGTGACGGGAGGATCTCGTCCCTGCTTTTTGCGGATGACGTGGTCTTCCTAGCTCCATCGAACAGTGACCTCCAGCTCTCGCTGGGGCGGTTCGCAGCCGAGTGTGAAGCGGCTGGGATGAGAATCAGCACCTCCAAGTCTGAGGCCATGGTCCTCAGCCGGAAAAGGGTGGATTGCCCACTCCAGGTCAGGGGGGAGGTCCTTCCTCAGGTGGAGGAGTTTAAGTATCTCGGGATCTTGTTCACGAGTGAGGGTAGGATGGAGCGGGAGATTGACAGGCGGATTGGGGCGGCGTCAGCAGTGATGCAGGCGCTTAACCGGTCCGTTGTGGTGAAGAGGGAGCTTAGCCAGAAAGCGAAGCTCTCGATTTACCGGTCGATCTACGTTCCAACCCTCACCTATGGTCACGAGCTCTGGGTAGTGACCGAAAGAATGAGATCGCGAGTGCAAGCGGCCGAAATGAGTTTCCTCCGCAGGGTGGCTGGGCTCAGCCTTAGGGATAGGGTGAGGAGCTCAGACATCCGGGAGGGACTCGGAGTAGAGCCGCTGCTCCTCCACATCGAGAGGAGCCAGTTGAGGTGGTTCGGGCATCTGGTAAGGATGCCTTCCGGACGCCTCCCTTGGGAGGTGTTTCGGGCATGTCCAACCGGGAGGAGACCTCGGGGCCGCCCCAGAACACGCTGGAGGGATTACATCACCCGGCTGGCCTGGGAACGCCTTGGGGTTCCCGCGGAAGAGCTGACGGAAGTGGCTGGGGAGAGGACTGTCTGGGCTTCTTTGCTGAGGCTGCTGCCCCCGCGACCCGGACCCGGATAAGCGGAGGACGACGAGTACGAGTACTAAAGTTGTATGCTGATGACACTTTATTCTAAAACAACAATGGTACATCCATCATGTGTGAACCGTCAATCAGACCAGTGGTTCCCAACTGGTGGGTCGCAGTCCAAAAGTGGGTCGTGGGCCTATTCTGAATGGGCTGCTATCAACTTGCCCACATGTCAAGTTTTTTAACAAACACACTTTATTTTCAAGTACAGTAAATTTCTAGCACTGAGCTTTTAATTTGAAGTGCAGCTTCCTGCTGTAGATTGAGTGACTAAAGGACAGCTACTAGACAGAGACAGCAAACTAGCTCACTGACTCGGCCAAACACAAGTATGACAGTGAATGTATTTAACTTTGGGACCTCGAACTAACAATTTAGAAGAAATTTGGACCCCGCAGCTGGACCAGTTGGAAACCACTAGATTAGACTATTATCAGTTTGAGCTGTAATCTTATATTTAAACAAATAACATACATGGTATGTATGGGTACAAACTTAAGCTTCTATAACTGTGTTAGCCATGTTAGCAGCTCTGTGAGGCTGTGTTTGTGCACAGTGATGCTTTGACATAAATGCTCACATGCTGATGTTTTCCATGTTCACCCTCTTGATTTAGCGTGTTAGTACGCTCACATTTACAGCAGAGATGGAGCACAAAGTGTTCACCTCCCCCCACTATTTACATGATAATGCAATTATAATTGCTTTCATTCTGTCAGCTTCAGTTGGTGTATTTTTGGGGGGAATCATGGTGAGAACGGCCACAGTAAAGACATTAGAATATCCTGCAGGTCAAAGCATCACTCATTTGTTTTGAGGTGAATTTATTTCAGAGGATTACCCGGCGGTATCATGTACAGGCAGCGGGTCAGCTTTTTCAGAGTAGCGCGACTCATCAGATCAGATCCACTTTTCATATTACTGTAGCAGAGTGTGTGGTGACACACACATAAAATATGGATCACCTTGAAATGACAGTGATTCAGCTGTTGTCTTTACTTCATTACGCCACTTACACTTAAATATGATCCAGAAATATATTCTCCCTAAAAGTCACGTAATTCTGAGAATACTGCTTACATTTGTTCAAATTGTACAACAACATTAGAGAGTGCCAGAATCATCACAGCACCCTGAAACCTCCTCAGTCTGCTGAGGGTTAATGACGCACACCTGGGGACACTCGTTAGCCTGCTCCAATGTGTGTTCACTGAATGCTTGGGAGGACTCTTGCTTTGCCTCTGCCGGATCCTTCCTTGGGAGGATCCATCCTCCCAAGGAAGGATCCTTGCCTCTGAGACACCATCCTCTATCTTATTGTCTCTCTGTACCACTACCCAGTGTACAAGCTAACATTTGTACTGGCCTATATCGATATGTTTATGAGAATGTGTAGTGCTGTAAAGTTGTATTGGTATATTTTTGCAATGACTTCCTGGCATGTGGCTTCATGTGTGTTCAATCAAGCCCTAATGACTAACTAAGTGCACCTGTAGAGTAACATACGTACATATAGGATGACTCATTGTACGTGCTTCATTTTACACTGAGGACAGTCCAACATGAAGTTCTATGCACATTTTCACTGTTTGTACAGGAAGTATAGAAGCATTTGAAAATTAAGACTCTAGTCTGAATCTCTTTTGTCCTCCATTACTTTTACTTTTACAGGTTTGTGTTTACAAGTATTAAACAAATACAAATTTTAACCCCATGATGGTGGAGCTACATTCACAGTAAGGAAACACCCATAGTATTATGGTTAATAGAGAGCTGCGGGAATAAGTCCAGACATTAGTTGGCATTTTAGCACTCCTGGTTCCCCTCTCGGAGTCAGTGGGTTTTTTTGGTCAGATGCCTGACATAAAGTTAGTGGTTAACACAAGCTTACAAGATTTTTATGTTTGGTTCTCAGACATAAAATACGTCTGTAAATACCCACACGTACATTTTGAAGCCTTTACATGTCTCTGAAAACAAGTGGCTAAATGAGACTACAGATGTCCTCACACCAAACGCAGCTTTACAGCCTCGCTGTAGCAGTTATGTTCAATAATGCGACTGTAGTGTAGCTTGTTTATAGCCTAACGTTAGTTTTTTACTTCTGGTGATTGCATTTATGCTTCAAAAATCTTTGTGACAATTATCTTGCTGAACAAAACCTGTAAGTATCATTTGCCACAGCGCTTATTTTCTGCAGTAATCCCAAATTCAATGGGAAAATCCCATTGGCTTTCTGACAAGAGAACCAAGGCGCCATTAACTTCCTTGTTGGTCTACAAGTAAACATCATCCCTGCAGCAATCCATACCCAAAGGAACAATGATGTCTGTAGCCTATCACATCCATCCAATAGGTTGGTTGTTTAGATACTCAACACACAGGTCAACTTCATGGTGGCGTCAGAGAAAAAGTCAGGGGATTACCAAATCCATTAGGATTCATCCTATGGGAACCACGAATGTCTTTACAAAATTTCACATCCATCCATCTAATACAACTCAGATTTTAAAAAGGTTGGGACACTGTGTAAAACATGAATAAAAACAGAATGCAATGATTTACAAACTAATATAGTGTTGAAATGTTACAAATGCTCTGTAAACAATCAGCAGGCGGACTATCTAAATAAAGTGTTACCAAAGAAAGAAACATGTTGAAAACATTTAATCTGTAAAACATTGGTCCCCCAGGGCTCAAAATCTGGCCCGTGGGTAAATCTAATTGCAGACCCCTGTGCTACATTAAACACAGCCTTGCTACAAATCTTCACCCTGCTTATTTTCTGTTTTCTCTCCTCCTGCAGAGATTACACACTCCTCCGCCGTCTCCAGTTTTGGCACGGCTCTGGACCGTTTGGGGGTCACTGCTGCACGATAACACTGAAAGCATGTTTTCATTGGCCTGATTTCAAAGGAGCTGCTGAATCTGACCAGCTCGAGTTTGGCTTCCTTGCCAGAAAGATATTAAGAGCTCTTGCTTTATCAACTTAACACCGCCACTGAAGGATTACAGGGAGAAAAGGATTACTGTCAGAAAGTCTCACTGAGTCGAGGACTGATATTAAGATGTTATCTGGGTGGAGAAAATTGCCTCATCTTTGAGGCAGATAAAGAAAATCACAGAGAGGAAAATGTGATTGTGTCTGTTTGCCTTTATGTCTGTTGACGTCTGTATTTATCTCTCTTTACCTTTCTTTTCTGTCTTTCTAAAGCAGTGCTGTTTTTGTGCAATAAAGCGAGCTCATTCTCAGCTGCAGTTTGTTGTGGCTGACATTTGCCTCTCTCTGACCACAGCCCTCTGAACTCTCCATGGTTATGTCTTGGAGCGCTTCCCAAACACTGTTATGCAATCTCCCAAAACATCCCACCCAAACCCCTCCTTTTTATATTCATTTTGTCATTATTATTTTTTTCAGAGTTTCTCTTTTATTTGTGCTGGATTAACATCACATATTTTCCTCTGTATCCTCCCTGTTCTCGCTCCTCCACCCTCCTCTCCCACCCACCCCACTTTCTAATTGGATTTCATTACCATTTCCTTTCAGTTTTTCCCAGCCAGACTCTCTGGTTGGGAGGAACAGCTTTCACTGGGATCTCCTCGACACACTCAAACTTCAGCAGCAGCAGCTCCCAAAGACTTCACTACATCATCTGGTAAGTCAGAGTTTGATTTTTTTTCCCTGAAGTGTGGGTGAATGCTGCTCTGCGGTGTTTTTAATTTCAGGGCATGCAGGTGAAACCTACTCACGTCAGGGTGCAGAGCTGAGCTGTCTGATGGTTTTAACGTTGAGAGCAGAAGTACTGGCATCTTTTTTTCACTTCAGAGTGTCCTGTAAGAACTAAATTACCTCAAAGTGCATAATTGTGTGTGACTGATGGATTATATAGAATATTGTAAGGCAGTGGAGGGAGACATAGAAGTAGCAACACCACAGTAAAAATACTGCATTTGACTTAGTACAAACAAAACACACTATGGCCAAATAAACTATAAGTTTACATACCTGGCTTACTGGACTGCCCTAGAAAAACTTATCTTTACAATTCAAGGTAAATATTCTATGCTTGATAAGATATTGGATCGTTTTATGACATTTCTAGAGGGGAAGAAGGCTTTTACTTTTTCAATATTTGTACAGGTAGCATTTCTGATGATTTATTTTGAATCTTTTAATGTTTTATTTTGTACCTTACTTGTTTTTAGTTATTGTTCTTGGTTGGAAAATGTGTAAAAAGCCAATAAACACAATTGTTTACTGCAAAAATACTGCATTTAAAATCTGACTTGAGTAAAAGTACAATAGTATTATCAGCAAAATATACTTTAAGTATAAAAAGTAAAAGTAATTATTATGCAACAGTGTGGCATATGTCTGTTATAAATTAGTATATATTAGATTAATAGATTATTGTCACTGATGCAGTCATGGTAAAGCAGTATTTTAATGCTGTAGCTGGTCAAGTTGGAGTTTAACTAAAATATACTGTTAGATATTTGATTGTAAACTCTTGATTGATTGTTTAACCCTTTATAAGGACTCATTTTAAAAGATGTCAGATAAATGCAGTAAAAAGTACACGATTCTATCTGAAATATAGTGGTGTAAAAGTATAAAGTAGCAGAAAACACAGTACAAATACCTCAAAATTCTACTAATTGACAGTACTTTCCATTACTAGCTAAGGACATTATTTAGCAACACAGGGTTAAAAATGAAAGACGTGCATGGGGTTACAGTAAACGTGGATAATATCAGTGCACTTCAGCTGGTCTCAATATGCCAAAAAAACAAAAAGAAACAAGAGACATCAGATCTTTAAAGTTCATACGAGGTAGTGCAAAGTCTAGCTGGTTAGACATTGCCAAAAATGTACATATATACCTATAAAAAACACACAAAAAGAAATAAAACAGCAGACCGTGAGTCCACATAAAAACAAAGCAAAGACAAGGAGCTGCTGTGGCAGGATAAACTCGGTCAGAAGTGTGTGTAGCTGCACAGTAAACACTGTTGTCCACATATTAGTGGTCTGTAAACAGCAGATTTATTTTTTTTGTGTGCTTATTGAAAACGGTCATGTTTCTAATGATCTGAGGAGTGGTGGCAGACAGCTGTTCAGACTCTCCAGTATTTGTCTTCTTGTCTGCTCTCCCTTCTGCCAGGAATGCTGACATGCATTTCTCTCTCCCTCCTCCTTTCTTCTCTCACTGTTTCTTTCTGTGTTCGTCCTCCCCCACCTCCTCCTCCGCCTCCTCCCGCTCTTATTTTGCAGCTGTTGTGGATGTAAACTCTCAGTTCCAATTAGGAGACCTCCGGATAGATGAGAAAAAACTCCTAACTATTCTCATCATTGTCACACACCACAAACAGCGAGTTTTAACCATAAACATGAGTCCACACGAGAGCTGGCACTGTTAGACAGCTGTGTGAGTCCTGCTGTTCAGCTCATCAGTTCACTTTATGGTCCTGTGACGCCTGTCCTGCTGCCAGACAGACGGCCAAACAGGGCGACAGTGTAGACGAGCCCACCAAAAACCCTGCAGAAAAAGCAGATAAAAGAGCAGCACTGTGAGCCAGGGTGCTGTAACACAGACATACTTTGTGAGGTAGCAGTACAGTCTGGTATCTCTCGTACTGTCCCTGCTGGGTCAGCTGAGGATTCATACACAAACAGGAAACAGGATCAGACAGACAGAGAGAGAGTTTAAAGATGACCCTTTTGGCTGTTAGGTGTGACTGTCTGTGAGTAGTTTCTGAGAAGTCCGTCTGGTATTCAGCATCTCATCAAACCTTTATTAGAAACATCTGTTTAGAGACCAGCCGTGCCACGGTTTGTTTAGAAGATATGATTAGTCATCAGCTCTGGAATTTGTATTATTTTCATCCTCCTGAATTTAAAAACAGAGATTTTCTAACGGCCAAGTCTGCCCGTCCCTCAGAGACACAAGTGTTAGAAATAGGGGAGACTGGGTATGGTTGTAACACTTTCTGTCTACCTTTTTGAATTTTTGTGTTGGAGCTCTTAAGTTTAGAAATAAAGTACTCTTTCCATTGTTACCACCTGCCCCACTTCTGGGGTAGGTTGTAAAAGGACCTAGGGCATGACAATAATGCCTTATTTCCACCCAATTTAGTTTTGTATCCGTATTTCTGTAAAATATACGTAGTCTCCCCTCTGGCGTCCAGCGCAAGGAAATGAATATCTTTATGAATGGATAAAAACACCACTGCAGGAAGGGCAGGAAAATTAATTTTGAGTGTTTTTCAATGTCCAGTTGAATAAGTGAGGAGGTTGGACTGTCAGGTGAGTCGCCATTATTGTGAAATATTTCGTTAAAAGATGTATAATCCACTATGCATGAACTCTATGTATTACATGGCTAGCATGCTACCAGTGTTAGCTAGCTAAACATGCTACCAAAGTTTACACATAGAAAAAAATGTATAAATAGAGCTGTACATATATCAGTCTGTTAGCTAATACGTTTTTTATGCTAACTTTTTGAGGCTCAGAGACACAGTACAGTGAGCCTGAAATCTGCCACAAGTTCAGTTTTTTTCAAGGCAAATTGTGGACCCAAACAAACAAACAAAATGAAGGATCTCATAGGAATGAATGGACTTTCAGTTGATTCACATACACAGAGCTATGTGAAGTCAAGGTATAAGAGTAAAGAGTTAAACAATTACACAATTACAAAAAAATACACTTAAAAAACCTGATAAACACACTAATAACCAACTTGCTAACCTGTACCTGCCTCACTTTTACAGATCAAATATAGACTTGGTTCAAAAGTGTACTTTCATATTTAAAATATGTGTTTTGGCTGTAAAATCCGTGTACTTCTTCACACAACTTTGACATTTTGCATCCAAGGTCAGGAAAAAATGTATTACATGACTCATGGGTTAAAATGGTGAAAGTGATGCTGTAACAACCACCCTGTTGTTGTACCCAGTCTCCCATACATGCAATTATACCATTGTGTAATGCAGAGGTGTGGACTTGAGTCACATGACTTAGACTCAAGTCAGACTCAAGTCACATATTCCATGACTTTAGACTCGACTTAATAAAACTTAAATGACTCGAGACTTCACTGTGACTTGAAACCTAAGATTATAAAATGTGTTATTTGAAAAGAGTGTGCCACAAATTATTTCCTGAATCAACTAACGTTAGTACCATTTATTCCCCAACAAGTTGATACTTAATTCCCCAGATTTACTCAGTCTGACTGTGACACTCTGAGGTCCCCTTTAAGGTCATGTTTTCAGCTTTTGTTAGTATTTCCTGTTTTATTTTGACACTCACCCTTGTCTCTTGTTTCAGGCACTTTACTTCCTGCCGCTGTGTGTTTCCCGCCTGTGTGATTACCTGCCCCACCCTGATTGGTTTCACCTGTCCCTCATTACCCCTCCTCCCTTGTGTATTTAGTCCTTGTGCTGCCCTTTTCTGTTGCCAGTTTGTTCTCAGTTGTTTGAGTGTGTGTTCCCAGTGTTCTTGTTGGATTTGACCAGATTTTAGACCCTGCTTAAGCCTGCTGTCTTTGGATACATTTGCTTGTGTTTTTTGGACTGATTATCTGTACACCGACCTCCTTTTTTTCCACTAAAAAGACTGTGGTTTTGAGTCCTGCATTTCAGTCCTTTTTGTTGGCTCCAGTCTGATACCGACAGCATCCAATCAAGTTGCAGGAGAGAACCATTAAGAGCAAACATTACATTACTGAACGCCAATTGGAAAAAATGACATCAAAGATAATTTGTTTACGTGCAAAAACGTGTGGTGGCCAACAAAAAACAGATTGCATTATTCAAAACGTACGAGTCAAAAATGACAGACAGCGACGTCAAAGTTTCCAACAAACATTTGTCCTTTTTTATGATGGCACGGTGGTGCAGTGGTTAGTGTAGTCACCTAACAGCAAGAGGATTTCTGGTCCAAAGCTGGGGTGGGGGAGCCCTTCTGTGCAGCATTTGCATGTTCTCCCCGTGTCAGTGTGGGTTTACTCCGGCTTCCTCCCACAGTCCACCAAACTTAAAGTTTAGGACTTAGGCCTTCATTTGGGACTCCACTAAAAAGACTTGAGACTTGCAAAACAGTGACTTGGTCCTACCTCTGAAGTTGTGTTAAACACTTCAATTATATTTTGAGTTACTGAAGCAAAACACTTAAAAAGTTGAAATAAGTGTGGAAGTTAAATCACTTTGGGATCATGGACAATGGTGACACATGAAAAGCAAAACTCTTTTCTATTTTCAGTCGGCTGGTGATGAGTCTTCTTTTATTTCTGGTCATTTTTTTCTTCTTTTTCCCTTCATCACGTCCCGCCACGTGCCTTCCCTGAAACAGAGCATGCTGTTCTTAGTGTCATGACTCCCAAACCATTATTTGAGAAAGCTGAATCACCAGTTGGAACCAAAAACTGCACCTGTGTTAATATACACAAGCTCCACATGGGTGTTGTTTCAGTCAAATCTCCACTTATAGACATATTGTAATGTTTTTTACACTATAAGATCTTATAAAGATATCTACCTGAGTGCAGAAGGAATTTCGTGAGTCATCTGTTCTGCATTAGTGGTTATTTCCTTTCAGTTTTGGCAGCACTGACCTCTGATGAATAATGCCAACTCTGTAATGTAATACGGTTATTTCAGATTCATTTTGCCCTCAAACCAAGTGAGGAATTTGTTTAAAAAAACAAGTATTGTTATTATAATTCATATTTTTAAAGCAACAGTTCTGCCTGAGAGGATAGATTATCTTTATCTGCAGCTAAACTCCTGTGCCACAGTGTGTTTGTAGGTAAACTGAATATTATATGCTAAGTCCTTAAATTATGTTGTAAAACACTCATTTCACTGTGTTTACACACCTGCGTGCTGCAATTTCAGCATTTATATGTGCTCAACCTGTGTCTGTAATCTGCTAAAGTTTGATTTAAAGTGATGTTTATAGTGGCTTTTGTGGTGCACTTATGTTTAACCAGATCACTATTATCCCACTGTATGTATATCAGTTCAGACTCTGGTGCACCTCCTCCACAGAGTTGTTTGTAAACCGTAATGTTTCCTTTATTCAGGACTCTAAGGTCTATTTCTCTTTTGTCCCTCAGCCGTGATACTGCAATGACCTCACTCAGGCTCTTGCCCTTGCTGCACTCCCTCCTCTTCCTCCAAGTCCATCTTTCCAGCCAGTTAGAGGACAACAAGATCCCTCCCAGTCTGTGTACTGGTCACCCTGGTATCCCAGGCTCTCCTGGAGTTCATGGCAGTCCTGGGCAGCCGGGGAGAGACGGGAGGGATGGGAGAGATGCTGCTCCAGGGGAGAAGGGAGAGAAGGGGAACACTGGAACCCCAGGTGCTCTATTTTGTGTATCTATGTGTGTGTGTGTGTGTGTGTGTGTGTGTGTGTGTGTGTGTGTGTGATAAATGTCCACAGTGGATACTCATGTCTGTGTTCCTCCAGGTGAGACAGGAGTGCGAGGCCTGACCGGGGACAGAGGCGACCCAGGACAGAAGGGGGAGAGGGGGCAGCCAGGAGAGTGCGCAGTGGCCCCCAAATCTGCCTTCAGTGTCAAAATATCTGAGGGCCAAACTTTACCCCTCACTGTGGGCAATGTAGTCCGCTTCGATAAGGTCGTGATCAACGAACAGGGGGACTACAACCCAGAGACGGGGCGCTTCACCTGCAAAGTGCCAGGGGTTTACTACTTTGCTGTCCACGCCACAGTCTACCGCGCCAGCCTCCAGTTTGACCTGATGAAAAACGCACATGCAGTGGCATCTTACTTTCAGTTCTACGGCAACTGGCCCAAACCAGCGTCTCTGTCAGGCGGCACCCTGCTCCACCTCATCCCTGGCGACCAGGTGTGGGTCCAGATGGCTCTGTCAGAGTACAATGGATTTTACTCCAGCACCAAGACAGACAGCACCTTCACCGGCTTCCTGGTGTACTCAGACTGGAAAAACTCTGCTGTGTTTGCATGACACGTGCTCATGAACCAAACAAAGTCATATCCCACTTTGGGAAATGAACCACAACCTGTTTTTTTGCCCGTTTCAGTTTTCTTATAGAGAAGCTCTGGATAAAGACAAGTGAACAGGCTGTGACATGCTACATCTGTATTTGTGTAATGAGTATCAAACACACCAGACAATGTTACTTGAATTGCACATACCATACTGGTGAAGTGTGAGGTATGCACGCTGTTTATTCAGTGTCTGTTCTTCTGTTGCAGCCTTTAAACCGCTGTGACACTTAATTCTTGTAACAGATGTTGTGACAACGGCCTCCAGCCAACTCCAGGCCACACATTCATGCAGCTTTTATGCCATGATTGCACTTTTGTTTCCCGTCAATATCTGCACAGCGAACATGAAAAAAATGAACACATCATAGTAGTAGCATCACAGTTTTTTAAAAAGCACACGACTGATATATTTTTAACCATTCATACTGGATACTGAAAAAATAAAATATAACTCACAATAAGAGAGTTTTACTTTTTTAGCTTCAACCTCCAAATGTTTTTGTGTCACTTTCTGCCAACATGCCTGCCTGTGCACACATCTGTTTTATTATACACACATTTACCTGATCACAGTGATGGAAGAAGAACTCAGATCCTTTACTAAAGTAGAGGTATCAATTAAACAGTGTGAAACACATTAAACACTGCATTTAACCAAAGTACTATCAAAATGTACCCAAAGTGCAGTAAAATGGTCCCTTTAAATGACATATTATATATTATATTTAAGGTCCAGTGTGTAGGATTTAGCAGAAATTAATACCAATATAATGTATACTTTAGTGTATAATCACCTAGAAATATAAATCATGTGTTTTAGTTACCTTAGAGCTGTTTATATCTACACAGGGAGTGGGTCCTCACCTACGAAGATCGCCATATTGCACCACCATGTTTCCACAGTAGCCCAGAATGGACAAACCAAACACTGGCTCTAGATAAGGCAACCGGGTCTCACTCCGAAGTCATCAAAATCTGGGGTTTGGTCTGGCGTCAGACACAGACGTACTTTCACATAGGCGTGATACGCGGCTGGTCTCTGTTATTGTTTAACAATGCCCGGTGGTGCCAGGGGGAAACACGGAGGCACAGCAACAAAAGTTAAGGTGCTGGATGTCTGAGGGGGGGCGGGTCGAAAGGGTGGTGGATGGGTCTAACAAACACCGACTTTCACCTGAGAGAGCGGTGTTCGCATATTCTGAAGCCAAACCCTGTTCTTTTTTCCTAAACCTAACCACGTGTGTTTGTTGAAGGAAAAAAACGTCAATTCGCATTGCTGTACTGACGTAGTGCATTTATTTTGAAAGGGACTGTATGTAAATGTTAAATTACCTGTGAAAACAGAAGTGTATTTTGAAAGAAGACAATGCATGTAACAGGCAGAACTTGACACAGTGTCCCAGAACGTCAACAACCAATGCACAGGGTACCTTGCACGTCGTATGTGGACATGAAAAGTCCATGACCAAATGTCAATATGTAACGAGGTCGGAGTGAGAATGTGTTGGACAAACTAGACACCGGCTCTAGATGGGGCAACCTGGTCTCACTCTGAGGTCGTTGAAATCTGGCGCTTGGTCAGTGACTTCTGGTGTCAGACACTGACGAAAAAAGCTGTCCTTTCACGTTGGCATGATACGCAGCTGTTCACTATTATTGTTTAACGATGCCTGGTGGCGTCAGGGGGAAACACAGTGGGAAGTCAGAGTAGGGTGGGTCGGAAAAGTGGTAGATGGATCCAACAACCACCAACTTGGTTGGTGTTCAGGGGCGGACTGGGACACAAATTCAGCCCGGGACATTCAGGCGCATCGGCCCACACACTGGCCCACACATTGTCTGTCTGTCATCATCAGGACCAACAGTGCTGGACCCTGCAGCAGGCTCTCTGTCCTCAGAATCAACTGCATAAGAAAATCAGCAGTTATTGTTTAATTCCAGACTATAAAATAAATGCAATAATGAATTGGCCACAAATGGCTATGTGCTTATTGTTTAACTTAAAATAAGAGCATATGACTCTGTCCTAATGCATCTAATTTTATGCATAATATAATTGTCTGCCCTGCCCAGCCCTGCTCTTGTATTACATAAGTCCAATTTATATCTCCATGGCTCACAGCCATGAACTAAGGAGGTATAAATTGGGCAATAGGCCCTATAGTCAACTTTTATTCAACTTATTACAAGAACAAAAAAATCCCACTTAATACTACTAAAAAGGTTTTCCTCCAGCTAAAATGTAATGCGTAGTGGGCTATGCCTTCACATTGCACCTGTCATATTTCTGGTCTCATCCTCTTCATCACGACTGCGGTTAGTCTGTCCCTCAGCTTCATTGTCCTTTGGCGTGGGAGCACCACCTAACGTTAATTGCATGATGCATCCACAGGCAAAAAGCAAGCACATATTTTCTTTTAGTACAGGTTTAAATTATAATGACTTATTGCAATACCTAGTAGGCTAGTTGACCTCTTGAAATGGACACCTAGAAGAAATACGCAATTTGCCAAAGCCAACCTTGCACATTACGCACTCACGAACGTTAGCTAACGTTAATACACCTGCTATAATGGCACTGTCGGCTCCAGCTCCATCTCCGTCGTTAGCAACACCAGCAGCCTCAGCCCGTCAACCAACGCCGCGGCCAAACAGTTCGCTTATTTTGGAGCACTTTGCTGCCTCTTCTTGTAAAGATTTAAATTGTTTTATTCAGGTTTTTTCCCTGCCACCCTTTCTTTTTTTTACTGGCTTTATCCATGTTTTCTGTCTTTCTCCTTTCTCAGTAGCTAGCACTAACGGTCAAACTAGCCTGGTCTGCCATGAGTAATCACTGATGACTGTGGCTGAGCCAATCAGATTTCAAGAAAAGCGAGGGCCTCTTTCGTATTTCGTATCCTTCAAGCATCAAAACATAAGATTGACACCTACGTTCCCCCTGAACATCTCACAGCAAACAAACAACACGGGAGGGACGCGCATTGCAGTACTGACAGCTAGCAACTAGCTTGACATTCACTAGTTTCACCAGGCCAGCCCCACCGGTCCACACCGGCCCACTTGGTGACCGGCCCATCGGGATTCGTCCTGAATGTCCCGATGGCCAATCCGCCATTGTGTAAGTGGCTTTTACTGTTGTAGCTGGTCCAGGTGGAGCTGGTTTCCACTACGTTACATACAGTTAGGTATTTTAGCCAAATGGTTTCCAACCTAGGGGACAGGCCAACCAGAAGTGTCACCAGCTTGGACACAGATTTTGGTTGACACCTATACACAGCCTTAATCTGCAGGGTTGTGAGAGGTTTAAAGGGAGAGGAAAGAAAGTTGTTTTGTTTTTTTTAACATTTGTCTGTTTTTCTCCTCTTGCTTTTGATCAGTTTACCTCTTTGAGTCTCAAAGTGTTTTTTAAATGAAACCATGTGGGAAGTTTAGAGGGAGCTCCCTCTCTGTTGGAGCTGCTAACACCTCGTAGACACCTGAAACGAGCCAAGGGGCGCCAACTACACACTGCTTTTTGTGAGGGGTCAAAAGTCAGAAAGGCTAAGAAATATTTGTTTAATCTTTTACAATGCCTCATACTTTAGAAGCTTATTATATGTTTGTTAAATGTAAATCTTAGTCAAAGTAACTAGCAGCTTTAACTGTTGCAAAACTTCAATACTTCCCTCTGAAATGTAGCATGTACGTTAGGATGCAATAGAAACACTCCAGTTAAGTACAAGTACCCCAAAATTACAGTACTTGAGTAAATGTACGGAGTCACTTTCCACCTGATTAATCGTCTTTTACACGACACTTTTATCAATAAAATCCGACACCCAGCTCTCTACTTTTCCTTCTCTGAAGCGAAGCGCTACCAAAGTAAATACCAAAGTAAGTAAGTAAATACCATAATGAAAAAGGTTGGAAAATATTCATTTTCCACTGGATTTACACTGTTTACCTCCGCCTAATGGTTTCACCAAACGCTGTGAGACTCTCCAGCTACACTTCAACACTGCGAGCTGGTTGGTGTAAGTCATCTCCTTCTTCCCGTCACTGATGATAGTTTGAAACAATAATAGCATGTATTAGTTTCTCAGTTTACTGAGCTGAGTCTCTTCCCTCTCCGTCTCTGACATCTCTTTTAACGCAGGGTTGTTTATTTCGGAGGGTAAACACTGACAAGACCAGAACCCAAGGAAAAGTTTTCTGTGCCTGTCGAGTGCACTAGCTCACACATGAGGAAATGTTATTTTCCCCTCATTCTCTGAGACTCCTACACATAATTAGGCTTTAAATATGTCCTCATAACTTTCCCTCTACGGCAGAATGAGAGAAGCAGGGAGTTAATCAATCTTCCCCTGGCATCAATCAGTTATTTCCATTAGTTCACGGCCTGTAAATCGCTCTGCTTGAAGCTGATGGCCAGACAGTGACATCACCCCCTGGAATACTGAGCCCTCATTGGTGGACGGGTGTCTGTGGTGAAGGAGGGCAAGACTTTGAAGTCTGAAGCACTGAAGCATTGATGTAGATACAATATAGTTAAGACAGTAAGGGAATATGATAGACAAGAGTGTACATACATTGTGTAGAAGGCATCCTTCTGTGAGATATGTTTGACTGACCGCCAAAAAATGTCTTTTATTTCTTTTTCTTTTTATCAGTCAATTAGAGTTAGATTACATTTTTTTTTATAAATTTTATGTCCCTACACATGGAAGCTGAGAACGGCCCTGTTTACAGTTACTTTTTTTGAATGCTGTTACCTCAAGATCACGAGTTAATTCTTTCCTTACCTCACGATAATCAAACTTGCTTTATTGTGATAACAGTTTAATTTATATTGATTCTGTAGAAAACAAAAGGATGATTTCTCAAGATTACAAGATCATTTTTCATTAAAAGATCACAGGAAGTAATTTTCTAGTAATAAATTATGTCATTATCTCAAGAAATTGGCCTTTTCTTTTCTCAGAAATTGACAAAAATGATCCCATTATTACAAATAAACAAGCTTTGTTATCGCGAGACTACAAAATAATTAAGCCCCAGATTAGGGGTGGGAGATATGGCCCTAAAATAATATCACAATATTTCAGGGTATTTTTGCAATAACGATATTCTTGACGATATGACAAATTAGTAAAAACCAAAATGTGTATTATTAATTTAAGAAAATAGAATTGCAACAAAATAAGTGATATAGTTTTATATACCTAACAAACCTAACAGCTTTATGAGAAAATCACTTGACAACACAGACTCCCGTGTGGGCACAGTGAGAGAGCAGAGGGAGAGACACTGTGCTGCTGCCAGAGGAGCCGCTGAATGAGTTCCCTTTGAGCGAAAGAGTCTGAGAAGGCTGTTCATAAAACATTCGGGACACCACAGTTTATTCCACACTACTGAAGCTGCTCCTCTTTTTAGAGCCTCATGAGTTGGTAATAATTTCACTTTCAGCCATGTTTGTTGTTTCCATGGGTAACAGTATGATGTCAATATGTCAACAAGTTGAAATATTGTCAAGTATCACGATATGAATTTTTCATATATTTTAAATTATACTGGTATTATCGTAAACAAGATGATGTGGCGCATCAATACTCAAGATAACATAAAAACAATAACTGCAGTCAGGACAGTTCCAGGCTTCCATACTGATGTGATGGCCTTGAGGCTATTTTAAAGAACATTTCTAGGCAACCAGGGGGAAGAAAGAGTCCAGGATATACAACTTTTTAATTTTTACACTTTGGTTTATTCAACAAGCAAAATGTAACGTGTCAATAGTGTTGATAGTGTGTCTCCAGTCTTTGTGCTAAGCTAATCTGAGTGGTTGCTGGTCGTACTTTTACTCTAAAGGGACTGCCAAAAAATTCTTGTGGAGAAATCCCCTGACTTTTACATTAGAGACCAATTTAAAAACAGTCAGCATAAAAACACATTTAAAAGCCACGTGTAACTGTAGAACATAAACTTCTCCTTAGCTCGTCAAAATCCCCAAATTATCAGACGTAATACATGAGCTCATTGTCCTCAAGGAAAGGGTGTCTCCAAATTTAAATTAAGACATGTGTAGGTGTTAACCACACTCTGGACCTAATCAGACTAAAATATGACTTAAAGACAAAGCCACGATATTCCTGATAAACACAGAGAGTCATACAGCCAGAGTCCAGAGGAGCCATGCTGTCTTACAAACTACATTACTCAGGGATTTGGCTTCACCTTCATCAAAGATAGTTCAGCTGTAGGTGGGGGCACTGCTGTGTCCAGCAGGGGGCAGTGGTGTATCACTGTTCAGCAGCAAACACTGTCTGCAGGGAACATCTGCACAGGAGAGTATCATGTATCATCACTTTGTGCTTCAGATTATGTGGACAGGACTGATCATTTCAACCATCTGTATCAACAGTCCCTGAGCCCGAGGAACCGTCATGATGTGTGCGGCAGCAGCGCCTGTGCTTGTACAGAAGAATTCACACAGGAATGTATAGCACATTAGGATTTCATTAGTTCAACACCTGTTTCAGTCGCTACTGCCATTATGTCACAAAGGGACTCTGGGATTCATTGATCATATTTTCCCTTCACAATCTACAGGCCTGAATAAGGAATTAAGTGATTCCTTTCTAAAGGTGATATTTACCATTTGAAACATAAACCCTGTTTTCAAGAGATCATTAACACAAAACTAAAGGCAATTAACTGAGAAATTAAAGGAGGGTGGAGGGTTGGCGGGGGTCGTGTTAAGATGGTAGCCCCAGATTCATGAAAACTCCCGAGAGGTTTCATCATTTTTCCTTCACCCTAACCAAGTGTTTTTGGTGCGTAAACCTAACCAGAGTTTCTCAATTCTAGGGTTACCTTCAACCCACAACCAGGACAACATAGGGTGGGCATTGTGCTACCGCAACAATGTCGTGGGTTAGGACAGCATTACGTTAACCGCTGTATGAGTGCAATGCAGAGCGGTGGCGATTAGCTCACCAGCAGGATACACTCACGAGACTCGTATGCACTAACCGTAGACGGTATAGATAATGGATGTAGCTAATCACCCATTGGTTTGCGGACTGCCATTTTAAATCCTCGAGCTTTGCATTTCTCATCGCCATCTTGTTTTCCTCGTGCCAAAAGTGACAATATTTGGACGAGAAGTTGGAGCTGCGGAGGAGCGAGGGATGGATCCGACTCATAGACTGTAATGAGGACTCGCAGACAGCCTGTCACTCAAAGTAGTCCCGCACTTAAACATGCATAGCTTTAATGAACTGAATACAATGTCAACAGGAAAGTTAAAAAAAAATCACCTCTGCACAGTTGTCATGAATGTTGAAATTAGCAATAGAGACCAAAACTTTTTTTTCACCAGGCTGTAAACATGTTTATTTCTGCTGTAACTTTGGGCATTTTAACATTGAGGTCTATGGGGATTTACTCGTGTCTGGAGCCAGCCTCTAGTGGCCATCTGATGAACTGCGGTTTTTGACACTTGGGCTTAGCTTCATTTCTCAACCTTGGAGATTGCCGCTTGGCACTAACAGTCACATGAAGCCAGACCATCTACCATAACAAAAAACAGAGAAGCTCAGATTACAACTCACACACATGGATGAACCAGATGCAGTGCTGGAGGCGGGGCCCTGTTAATTCCTATAAAAGTTGCTCAGTGGCACATGAAGTCAAAAACGTTTAACTGCCACATATAAAATTATGCCATGGATCTGATATAAACGACACTGCCTCTGCATTATTAGGCACATATGGTGAGCGCGCTAGAGACTTCCTCCAACCAAGCTGGCTACTTCTGCTTTAGAAGTTAACTTGAATGGGGATAACATGATTTCATCACATGGCTTTTCTAAACTTTCCAAATGATATTGTTCACAAGTCTACTAGAAGTCTTTTTGGGCCCAATAGCTTAACGTGACGGACTTGACAGTTGTAATTCCCCTCTTTGGCCACTACAAAAATTGGCGTCAAAGCCTGGCACACTTCCTGGGTGCCTGAGGTAGCATGACTTCATTCTCCGCTCAAAATACCATGACACCAGAGACATCTTTACATGGCAAATCATGGTTTGCTGCCATTTTAATGCCCTGGATGACATATGGAGCTCCTTCCACTCAATCCACTTAAGTGCCTTAATTTTTGAAACAGTAAATGCTAAACAACAGGGGACTATTTACATAAAATGAAACCACATTTATGCAGCACCACAGTCACACGGTAAACACATTAATACTGATTAACCCTGCTCTCTCTCTCAGTGTATGAAAGCTGGTGTAACATTAAGACACTTACTTTAAAAATCTGTGATTACTAAATGGAGTTTTGAACTTGATACAGGCACTGAGGAGTGAGAGAGGGTTTTATTCTCCTCTAATAACAGCTATGACTTTGAATTACTTGCTGAGGATGATTTCATGTGTTTATATTCATTATTTGTTCCTATATTTTCCACCTTCTCATGGATTTACTCAAGAAAAAAGTAAGTAATCACAAATAACATCTACTAAGACTGAAGGCTTTTGCATGTTTTGGTTGGACTGTAATTTGACATCAACAATACTGATGAAATACTGTCCTGAACAAATACTGAGCAGCAGACCACAGTTCTGCTGTTGTGACATGCACAATCAGAAAGACATTCCACTGAAGTTTACTTTAAAACTTGTTTCCCTTGTAAGGTAATAATCTCTGAGAAGATTTCTAAGAGAAAAAGAAGCACAGTTAAGTCTTTAGAGGGGATTGTTAAATCAGATATTCAGGATGTTCTTGTATTAAAATGGTGACGTCAGGATACTATAATGGCCTGTTCTAGTGCACATGGTACCTCAGCAAACTCTTACTTAAAGCAGCTATCAGTTGAGCTGTGTTTGTAATTTGTGTTGGAGTAGTTTTCTTTTCTATGTTTCTTTAGTGAAACAGTGCACATACATAGTATACATACTCTCCAAAATTGTTAAATACAGGTGATATTATACTGCAATCAACATAAATCCTTTGACTATACACAGATGAACTTCATTCAACTGGCTGCAGTCTTATAAAAGGAGGTGAATATTTTTGTATGTAATTATTGTAATCAGTTCAGATAGCTTTGTAGAGATCTGTTTTAATTGATTAAATTTTTTTTATGTTGTTGTTGATCATAGTCAAAAAAAAAAGCCACAGTAAATCTACTTTAGGTCCAGTGTGTAAGATTTATGGGGATATAGTGGCATCTAGTGGTGAGGATCGCAGATTACAACCAGCTGAAACTTCTCCTGGTTAGGATTCCTTCAGTGCTCATTGTTGAGGAGGTTTTTATTGGGAGACGAATTACCTGCAGAGGTCTCCTCCTGTTATTTCTTCAGTGTGTAGGCCTAAAATATTGTCCATGGACAGATATAAAGCTCCGGGTAGCGCTGCACTAAAATGACCAACTTCTCCATATTTATCACAGACTGATATTTATGGAAGACGGGAAAGATTTCTGCCATCTGTGATTGGTTGTTCATTTCACATGACATGCGTTGCGGGATGCTGCATTCCAAAAGTTGAACTTCAAAAGTTAGCACTCAGGAGCATGAGCCGTGACAGCATTGCTCTGGCTTTTGAGCATGCCTATTTCGTGTTTACATAGAAAACGATGGATTTGAGGGCGTAAAAAACTCATGTGCGTAATGCATGTGTGTGGCCCTTTTTCTCTGAGGGGCTGCTAAGTACGTCGGCCAATGCAACAATGCAAAGATGCAAATGACCCTATCTAGAGCCAGTGTTTGGTTTGTCCATTCTGGGTTTCTGTAAAAACATGGTGGTGCAACATGGACACTCCCTGGACGAAGACCCGCTCCTTATGTAAATGTAAACGGCTCATCTGAGGTAACCATTGCACAGGAGTTCTTTTTTTCAGGCGATTAAACACTAAAGAAAACTTACCGATTATATCATATTCAATTTCCAACATATCCTCTAAATCCTACACACTGGACCTTTAAATCAAGATTTTAAGTACTCCTTCAGCCCTGGCCATCCATCTCTTTGTGTGGGAACAGTGGCAAATTTCACTGCGTCTCATTTCTCTCTGTCAGTCCAAAGGTGAAAGTTCAAGTACCACAGGGAGCTCCTGTAATGAGCCCTCCGGCCCGATGGCTATCATCCAGCTTCCTACTTCAGGAGTCACCATATTTAATCTCAGTGTGGCCCATACATCACACACTGCATTTGTTCAAGGCTGTCAGGATTATCTGGATTAATTGCAACAAGCCTTTTAATTACAGTTGAGTCAGGGCTGGGTGGAGGCCACGGCTAATGAGCTGCCTGTCTCTTCTTCTTCTTTATCTCCTCACATTACTGTCAGACTGTTGTTTACAGGTGTGAAATACCCCCTCCGGTCCAATCCTCATATATCAGCGCCAGACGTGCAGTGATTCAGTGTAAACAGTTACACTGGCCATACTGGACAAAGAAAAGACTGGCAAGAATATTTCCAGATATGGATGAATCATGTGATGGATGCTATTAGTTCCCTGCCACATTAAGTTCTGGACATACCCATCTTTACATTCAAACTGGACTTTTATTGTTAAAACTATCTCTGAGTTGGTGGGCCAGCCCCTCGTTCCTTGTCCACTCGTAGCACTGTTTGGGGTTTTACCTGAGGAAGCGAAAAAGTCTAAGCTAAAAGAAGATTTTGTGACTCTTATTTCTAGACACTTACTCTTACTTTTTATGGCTTATACTCACACTCACTGGGTGAGGGATCCGTCGCAGCTCTCTAAAATCCCCCCAGTGTGTGGACGATATGCTCTTATCACCATTTACAGAGGAGAAGGGATACAGAACCTTTATGTAGACTCAACACAAACACACCCAAACTTTGTCCCAGCTGATTCATTCATCTTAGCTAATATTCAAATACATCAGTAACTAACAAATTAAAGGAGGGTGGAGGGCTGGCGGGGGTCCTATTGAGATGGTAGCCCCAGATTCATGAAAAGCCATGTTCATTATTTTTCCCTCACCCTAACCAAGTGTTTTTGGTACCTAAACCTAACCAGAGTTTCTCAAATCTAGGGTTACCATCAACCCCAAACCAGGAAAACATAGGGAGGGACCTGCCAAGCCTACCTATACCTGGTCAACCCAACTTGCTCTGTTTGTCTCAGAGTTATCGATCCACCCTGTCTTTCCTTTCCCTTCATCCATCATCCTCCCTACCTCATCCCTACCAACATTCCTTCATCCTCTCTTCCCCTCTCCCCTCATCTCTTCTTATTCAATCTGGTGCAGACCTCTCCCATGTCTCATTTTAGGTACCGTCTAGGGGGCCTGTAATCAGCTCGAGTGAGAAGGACCCCCCACACTGAGTCTCCCTCTGCCCGATCTCCAGTGCATCCTCCAGATCAACCTAACAGAAGACATCCCTCTTCCACATTCACCCCACCACTAACATCCATTCATCAGTCCTCAACAACTAACACCTCCTGGATTACAATTAAACATTTAAATGGTATGTTGTTGTGGCACTGTCCTTGCTAGTGAAACATAGTTGAAACACAAGTTATGTACTTTAACAATATGATGAATCGATTAAAATGAGCCTTGTGCTTCCTCCTTGCCTCACAGTCGACCATGGATGTGTTCTGAATGCATACTTTTTCTTTTTACCTTTAGTATGTTCTGCAACTGCCCTTAAAAAGTACGTACTGTACTGTACTCTTGCTCCTATATCTGTTACCATGGAGAAATAAAAAAGTCACTTACCAAGTTCGCCAGAGACAGAGCTCTGCTGTTGTTACTTACGACAGTGAAATCACATCTGCAGTTCTCTGTCGTTGTTATTAGGGTCCGGGCAGCTAAACTGCCAGGACCCTATTGTAATCCTAGGTATTCTTCTTCTTTCTTCTTTCTTCTTCCGAGGAAATCATACTTCCCATGGGTGAAAACTCACCAAACTTTGCACAAAGGTCTAGTGTCATGCCAGATATCCTCAGCTGTAAACTCAAGCCAATAGTCCTGATGGTGGCGCTACAGCAAGCGTCTAAAGTTCAAAACTTTGAAAATTTATAACAAATCAACCATACGTGCTACAACTTCAAAACGTTCATCAAACTGTAGCCCCAATACTGAAGAAACTTTTGTACATTTAAACCTATTAAAAATTATGAAGTTCATCACTCTGTTTTTTTTTCAAAAACTGTAAAACTTCTTAAACCTATCTCCTCCCACAATTTTTGCTCAATTGACACAGAACTTGCTACAGAGCATCTT
>NC_065507.1:20440342-20520413 GCF_006386435.1 Epinephelus moara | reverse complement strand
GACTAATTAGCTCAGTGAGATAGAAATTGATTCTTAGTCTCAGAGGTTGTGAGTTCAAGCCTCAGCTGATGCAAAAGGCAGATTGTGTTGCTAAATTCCTAAATGTTTTCCAATTCTTCTGCTTGTTGCTCAGAATTGCCTAAAAATGCCCGGACCCGACCCATCGCTGCGCAGCAGCTATAATTGTCATAGTTATTTCCTCTTGTTTGTAGTATTTATGATTATTTTGTTCATCTAAACAATTATTTTTCCTATTATTACTATTCAACTGGTCATCAGTTACTTGAATGAGTTGTCATCCATCATTGCGACTTCTGACAGCTTTCAATCAGCTGTCAATCTGTCATCTGTTTCCTGCTTAATCGATGTGAATTATCGTCTGCTGCACAGAGGATTGTGGGTCAGAATAGCCAGCAAAGCATGCTGGCTTGCATACTGAAAAATCAGACGTAGTAGAACTGTAGTACAACATCCTGGTATTTTCGGCATACTGCATTTGACACACTATGTATTGGGACACACTAAATAGTATGATAGTATGGGCATGGCTGTACTGCAGTCCACATTAGATGATGTGGAACACAGTGATTGGCTCATAGAAATCCAGTCAAATAGGTTTGTGTGTTTGGATGAAGTCAGATGACAGTAATCATAGATCTAGACATCCTAGAAAAGTTATGTTGATTTCGTTTTGCCTTTTTTTTCTCCTTTTGGTCGGATGTATGCTGAACTTAACTAGCTTGATTTCTTTTGTTATTTGTTGATAATATTTACAGACAATACATCACTCTTTCTGTCTGTTTATACCATTCTAAATATCTACAATAAAATAAATACATATTTTTTTAAACTTATTGTTTAACAGCTTTATTCAACAACACCATTTCCTGTCTTACCTTTGTGTCAAATTTTGGTCTCTTTTGAACTGTTGTATTTGTCGCTGCAGAACAAAGGAGGGCTGTGGCATGTCATGTCAGGCTGTCAGAAATAGAAACATTCTCTAAAATCCTCCCATAGCTCATGTATGCAGGGAATTTCTCTTATTGTTCACGAGTCCCCATGGGGAGGTCAGAGGTCAGGTCATCTCCAGATCATTTCTCTTTGTAGCTCCATCTATGACATTTTAAGCAGGGTAGATGCTCACTGACATGCCGACTCGAACCCTTCTGGTTTTGAAGAGGCTTTCCCACTCATAAAAACACAGAGATCAAAGCCCACAGTTTGGAGATGATGGAGAATTAAAGAGCCAGAGTACGACACAGAGACAGTGATCATAAACAGAAAAAAATAGAGCCTGAGTGAGGCAGGGAAGCGAGCACTAGAGCCTGACATTTTCCCACACTGCTCCCGACCAGGACCACCGGGGTCAAAAGGAAGAGGTCGAATCCCCGGAGTATAAAGCTCTCCTCAGTTTACTCCTCCCTGCTCTTCCCCTGACATTAAACTTCCTCTCCTCTGTTAACACCACCCTCACTTACAACTAACACATAAACAGTGTTGACGCCGGGCTCACAGGTCAGGAGACAATAAACAACCCCGGGATTTGTTCTCTGATCTCTAACAAGTGTTTGGTTTGTGGTCTTCCACCTGAAACCTGCTCACACTGCTCAGTTATAAAGATACGATTTCATTTCCTCTGTTGAATCACAGATGACATCACTACCAGTAAATATGAGGATCAATCAACAATAAAATATGACAAAAGACAAATCTGAATCCCTCTATTACTAAAAAAAAAAAAAAAAGCCACTGAGTGCATTCTTGTATCGTAGCATATGTGTGTGTAGATATTTTTAGAGAGAACATTGGGAACAGGAATAAAGTTGTCAACCACAAGGCTCTGGTGAATTGTCATATGGTGGTCGAAGTGGTCCCATATGACCATCAGGGGCCCACTCCTCTAACCCTGCAACCCCACTGCAGCCTCCAAACACTCCCTTTATCTTCACAGATGCGAGACATGAATGTTGAGCTATCTCTGGACTCAAGTGTTGCATTATCTCTGGATTCAGATACAGCGCTGACAAGTGAGAGGATCTGTAATCCTATGTGTGTCCAGCCCCCAGGGAAATACTTCCCACTGTACTCCAGTTGTAAAAAATCTGCATCACTCATACATATGGAAGCCCCGGGGGTCACACTGCAGGCTGTGCGGACGTCATGAACAAATGAAGTCAGTAAAACCAAATTTGGTAAAAGATACAGAGCTTAGAATATATGAGATTTAGTAAACTATGTTGAGAGGAATGTGAGATGGTGATGTGGTTCTGCACTCTGCTTTACATCCCTACTGATGTCATCACACGCCTTTTTAACAGCTGTCATGGTGGAAAAAACACAGGTGTTACTCATAACTATCGCTCCTTTCTCTTCATGGTGTGGCAGTGAGCCAGCCTGAACAATATCAGAAACCCTGAAACTGAAGTAGCTAAATGGAATTCTGCCATTGTTCATTTATTATTTATACCGGCTGCTTTTCCCACTGTGTCCATGTCAAAATGTCTTTTGTGTAAAAAAAAAAGGCCTTTGTGATGCATTTTGCGGCTTGCTGCTGAGCTGTGCCTGAAGGCAGCACGATCAGGGCTTTCTGTTGTTCATCCTGTAGCTCACTGTCACTCATCAGACTCATAGTTGGTTTAGTGTAGCTGCTGGTGGATTGGTTATGTACTTGATAGGATGATCAGCTGACAATGAAATGTTGATAAAGATAGAAAGGTCTGCTACAGTACCAAACAGTCATTCCCTCAGCTGCAATAACAGCACGGAGACCCTGAGAGCAGAGATGGGGAAGACCCTGAGACATCAAAACCCTCAGAGCAGGCTGAACTTTTTCAGAAGGCGGGCTTAAAGAGACGCAGAATAACCACCGCTCCACTTAGCTTGGTCTTGGCAGAGTGCTGGAAACATCAGTAAATCCAGATTGCTAGAGAAAGATTTCTGCACACTTACCTCTATGCAGTGTTTCACTTTAAAGTAAAAGTATAAAGGTAAGCAAGTAAGTATAAAGTGAAACACTGCACAGAGGTAAGTCTGCAGAAATCTTTCTTTACCAGTCTGGGCTTAAAGAGACTAAAATGGAGCGTTTCATACAGAGGAGGAATATAGGTACATTCAGGCAGACAGTATTAGAAAAATCATGTTTTTTGAACATTAAAGCATGTAAACATGTCCAAGTAGAAACCCAAAAGTATGAACCTAAAAATGACCATAATATGAGACCTTTTATAATAATAATAATAGAGATAATGATAATAGTAATAATAATAATCTGCAAAGCAACTGAAGTTATAAAACAAATGTAGTGAAGTAAAAAGTGTAATATTTGCCTCTGAGATGTTGTGGAGTATAAAGTAGCAAACAATTCTACTACTTTGGTTTAAATAAATGTAAGAGTTGAAGTAATTATTCTAAAAAATAATCAGCAACTACTCAAAGATATATATTGTCTAGATTTATTCCTCTCCTATGCTATTGCGATTTTGTACCAGGAGGAGACATTTTAAGATGTCACCGTGGACTCTTGGGACTAATGATGGACATTTTTGCTATTTGCTGACATTCTTTGGACTAAATGATTAATTAATCAATCAAGAAGATAAACTGTTGATTGCTGATTCATGAAATAAGTTAAGTCGCAACCCTAATAAATTAACTTTACTGTTTGATAAACCCATGTGTCTCCTCATAGTCTGAGTTCAGCTGAAACATTTACAGGGATTATTATGTGCTTCATTGATGAAAACCACAAGAGATAGTTTCAGTCATTGTTTTATTATCAACAGAAGACTCACCAGTTACGTGGCAGCCATACTTTTTTTAAAAACACAAGTTACATTCATGGCTTTAAATCACATTGTCCCAAACTGTGTCAAACAAAATGCAGGTAACAACAGATGATGGTCACGTGAGCTGCTTTCAGTCCACTGCAATCTCAAGTTAGGAATGCCACTGACATTTTGGGAATACCTCAGAGAACTGGTCTATAATGACCACAGTCCGGTCTCTAGATTACAACCATACTACAAACTGACATTCAGACCACTTTCATTACTGATATCTGACAATGTAGTGTGGAACAAAACAATGTCAGTAATTGGTACAGCATTGCTCCAAAAACAAAAACAACGCAGAAATCAAATTCTTTAAATCATACATATTATTTTAAGAAAAAAAAAAACATGTGACAGATCTGACAACAAACCACTCACCATAGCAATAACACACTAAGTGGGGTCACAACATCGCCCTGTAAACTTTAAACTCCGATCAATACCAACACCTCGGTTTTAACAGCAACAAACGATAAACAAAAGCAAATTAAATTGTGAAGTCTTATTAGTTTATGGTCCTTTTATACAACAAAAATCTATTCTTTATTACAATGACAAAGGAAAGGGGAAACCTTTTATGGATTGTGTGTGGGTGGTGACTGTAATGTGCCTCTGATGGAAGACTGGAATAAGCCCTATCAATGACAAATAAATGGGATAAAGCTGTGTTTTATCGGGCCTGACTGGAAGATTACAAAACCCTTTCCTTAAATAGAGAAAACCATCTTTACATGGCTCTGTGAGGAGTGGTCATCATTCACAGAAGAATGTTGAAATGCTAAAAGCGTTGTACGACAGAACAGTGGCGTTGCTTTAAACACAGTCTTACAGCATCCGTACATAGCATGTTTGGAATCGTGTATACTCATGCAATAAAGCACAGTGTTAGTTTTCGTCACAGCTTGACCCACTGAAAGCACAACATTTTAAGACATTAGCGGCGGTAAACAGTTTGGCATCAGGGAGGGCACTGGCGGGTTACCATGGCTACGAGACCTGAGACTCAACGTGGCAACAGGTACATGTTAGTGCCAAAACAGAGACTGTAGCTGTGTCCCAAACCCACACTACAAACTAGTTTTAAGCAGGATTTGAATGTATTGTGTATTCACGAGCAACAAAATAAACTCTAAATATGCTAAAAAAAACACCACCTGCTTTTTGAGATTGTTCTCGCACAGCGCACTGCACAGGAGCTGCTCACAACTGAAAGAAAATAACTGCATGGTGGTGACACCGTTCTTACTTAGTAGAGGCATTTTAATGTTGAAACAGTCAAGTATGTTGATTTCTTGTAGACTAACTGCAGACAACAGTGTACTATAAAGATTAGTATATAGTACATACTGTGTACAGTTGCATGGAGTTGGGACACAGTATAAGTTTGATGATATTCTCCATTTTTAATCATCAATAAATCCCACAAAATTCAGAACAACAATGGATTGACCTTATAGATAAATACTTCCTGTGTAGTCCAAACCTACCCATTTACACGTGTGTGTGTAACATTTTTAAGAGTAACTGTGAGCTGTTTTTAAAGATTTACATCTTCAGTGAAAATGAATAAGCAGGGAAGTATTAAGACACAGACTAACATTAGTTTTGGTCCTATTATGGGATTTGTTGACAGCAAGAAAAATGTAGAATATCACCAGACCTATACTTCAACACAACCTAGTAAAAACGCAAGTCATACATAATTTCTATGGTGGTAATACGTCAAGTATGGATACCGATAGGCAGCTCATTGTGGTCAGACGCCCACAGATCCACTTCTATTGGTCCCTCATAGGTACACGTCCATAGTGTTGAGGATCATGTGCCGACAGAGCGGGCAGTTCTGTTGGTATATGGGCTGCCTCAACAGGATGTCCTTACAATCTCTACACAAGCAGAGGTGCCTGCACGGCAGCAGCACCACCGTCTTGGTGCAGTCCTGACAGATCACACACTTCTTCCTCTCCTCCTGCTCCTTCAGGAGATTCAGCAGATTCTCAGCAGGCAGAGGTTTACTGTCTTTGCCTGAAGACGACTGCTTCTTTAGTGGCCTGTCTGTGCTTGATGAGGGGAAAACTAAATCAAGCAGCTCCTGGTGGGCTCCATCTCCTGCTCTTCCATCTGGCGGGTCCCGCCTCTCCTCCCCAGGGTCGCCGTCACCGCCCACTCTGTTGTTGTCATCCCTGTTGAGCTGTGTCCTCAGAGCCTGACCTAGCTGGCTGCTGAGTCGAGTCAGCTGCTGCCAAAGTCCTCTCTCTAGCAGGTAGAGGTGATGGAGTACTCGTTGCAGGTGCTGCATGGCACGGCGTGCAACATGTGGGGTGCGCTGCAAGGCTGAAGCGAGGCGGTGGAATGCCAGGTGAAGTCTGTGCAAGGCAGGAAACGAGTTAATGTAATCCATAATTCGCACAACAGCCTGGTGAGTAAACTCTGGATTCAGGTAGGCAGTGGTAGTTAGAGCAATAGCAACTGTGAGCAGGAGACCGTAGATGTTCAATATGAAGACGCTGATAAACATATGAACCAGCGAGACCAGAAAGTCCAACATCAGTTTACAAGGTGACCACAGGAACGCTGAGGTACCGACCAGGCTGCTGTAAATAAAGGTGAAGGAGGTCAGCGTGAACTCAAGCACCTTCTGTAGTGGGCTGGAGACCGTCTGCCACAAACTGACCACCTCTGCGTACATATTCTGGGTGGCAATGAGCGCAAAGTTGACCACGGTGTTGGTGAAATAGACCACCAGGCTCACTGCGATGCTACAGCCCTCCAGCACCGACAGCAGACCTCGACACAGCTGCTCCTTCCCACGAAGCAGGACGTGCATGGACAGGTAACCCACCATCTTCAGGCTCTCCAGCAGCCCCTCCAGAGCCAGCACCAGGCTCCCCAGCATGGTGACAGTACCCTGGGCTGCATTTGATGTTGCCTCTGCCATGGACATCAAGCAAAACACGGTGAAGTTTCCCAGCTCCACCACAGAGTTGAGGAGGAGGGTGGGTATGCTGTTTATAAAGGTGATGACCGCCAGGATGGTCCGCACCACGGTGTGGACGATGACAAAGTTCAGGTCCAACAGCAAGCAGACGGCGTCCAGGCATTTTACCACAGTGGAGATTACAAAGTTCACCAAACCCATGGTAGTGTACCCTTAACTCGGTTTTACCTCTCGGTGCTCTCAGGTTGTCTCCACGGCAAAGTCCATGTCTTGTTTGTTCAGGGAGAGATACTCCGACGTTAGTTACCGTTACATCTTGTTCAAACGGTGAGTCTCTCCATTGTGCCAGGCGGAACAGTACACATTTTCTCGTCATTTAAGACCTCGTTAAAGTTGCTTTTCATATTTCCCTCGTGTTTGTTGGGCTGAGACGACGAGCTAACACAGTAAACACACGCGTTACTGAAGCGGATGTTTTGTTTCAAACGCGAGGCAGACACTTCCGTTTATTTTCCAGGTTTCGTTTTGGCTTTCCGTTCAAAACATGCTCCAGAAAGAGTTGACTAGTTAAACAGTCAGTTTACAAGACACTTAATATGTAAAACCGAGCGGTGAGACCAGGAGAGACGCTGAAAAACACACAAAAAGCTTCGGTATGTTTACCGTCGTTACAGTAGCCGCCATGTTTGTTTTGGTCGCTGCAGCTGAGCTCTTCACTTCCTTCCGGTGAGAAGACCCTACGTCACAGAACCGTTAAAGACCGTTTTATAAAATATAAATCATAAAATAAAATGTAAATGTAAAATAAAATCATATACGTATAACTTCTAATTATAATTTTAATATAACATAAATTAAATAAAAATAATAATACTCACACTAACTCATAAATGCCATATGTACAAATGTTGGACCAATCAGCTTATTGGTTTCTACCATGAAAATTAAGGAGAAATATAGCTTATGTATTATTTTAACAATTTTATTAGCAAAATATCATATCCACTTCTCTTAATATAAAAATTCAAATCATTATTTCTCTGTGTGATTTTTGCGTCCCGATTAGAAATAAGAAAAACAAAAACATATTTCAGTTTCTTTTTGTCACACTTATTTGACACCAAAAGGAGCATAAAAATATAAAACAGTCATTATCTTTATTACACAAAAAGTTGCCATTTATGCATGGTTTTTGCTATATTTCTTTTGGCCCTGGGACATATTTTGGACACTAAACCCTGCTTAATTTTGAGTTAAATATTACAACTACTCTAATATTAACTTCAAATACAAATGACACATAAACACCCATTTAAATGAAATGTGTCATGTGTTTGTTTGTTTTTTAAGTACTTTATGTGTGTATATATATATATATATATATATATATATATATATATATATATTTTTTTTTTTTTCTCTCCATAAAAAGAGCACCTGTCACTTGTGGTTGCTGTCATTTCCACCACACTTTACAAAATGTAAATTCATGGTGTAGTTTTTTAAAAAATGTATTTATTAATTTATTTTACAGTTTTTATACTTGGGTGAAAGGGGAGCACATGACTAAAGGACAGTCAGCTCCATGGAGGGAACTGAAACAAGAAGAAATCAGGGTAAAGTTCTTGTCTGTTATTTCCAAACAGCTCATGTTAACGTTGAATGTTCAAATTATAAGAAAAACAACATTTTATATTGTGTATTTTGTGCATATTTATGACTAACACAGAACGTCAATCACACCACTTTGTTTCAGTCAGGAACTCTCTCGTCATAGATTGAACCATTTATACCAACAAATGGAAATACAGTTATGTTTGGCGCTGAGGGCTCCGCTCTTGAGGTGCTTCCTGGATTAGACAAGCAGCATGCTTTGCCAAAACAGGGAGCGCAATGCAGAAAAAACCCTCAGGTATAAAAGAGTGGGCCCAAGCAAGACATAAAATGCCATTTAACCTTAGAGCCATGTTAGGACTGAATTAGGAAGGTGGAGGCTGGGGTGGTGGAGATAAAGCTTTGCCAGCAGCAGCAGCAGCAGCAGCAGCAGCTGTGTATAGCAGGAATCAGGAAGCCATATTCAAATTGACCACCTTATGTGATAATGGGCTGTGATTGGTGTGTGACTGATAAACAATGATCCAATCAGCTGGCTGTCAGCTGATTACAGCTGGGGCATACGACTTCCGTATCCTGCATGAACTAACGCAAAGCTTTTTTTATTGTGATGAAAAAGACACATGGTGATGGAAATAACATTGCCAGTGTTATATTACTGAAAATATTGTATTGATACATTTCTCCAAATATGTTACATTTTCTAAACTTTTCCACATCAAAATTGACCATATTTGAATAATGACCCTAATATTACTCATTAATGAAATTAGACATTAGTACATTGACACAATCTCCTCTTCAGTCAATAAGAGTCATGATAAAATGATTCAAATGGGCTCTTTTAATCCACCTGGTCTTTGTTCAGAAAAATAAGCTGTAAACAACAAAGTTGAGAAAAAAAAAAAAAATAAATCACAGGAAAAAGTCCTCCTCAGAGAATTGCCACCTTAACGTGGTGGAGGGGTTTGTGTCCCTGTGAACCTGGGAGCTGTGTCGTCCGGGGTTAGTAGGGTAGGGTCTCAAAAAATGGTAAGAGCGATTCGAGAAGAGCTCGATGACACAGCATATTTGGACTCTGAGCACCTCGCCTGTTGCATTGTGTGCTGAGCCACAGGCAGGGTCGTGGCCCTGGGCGTGCTGATCCCTGGTGTTGCAGTCTGGCTCTGGGGACGTGGAATGTCACCTCTCTGACAGGGAGGGAGACAGAGCTAGTGTAGGAGGTGGAGCGGTACCAACTAGATATAGTTAGGCTCACCTCTGTTGAGTTAAAGAACGACAGGTGGACTCAATAATGCAGACAACCACAGAGCTCAGTTCAAAAAGGGTTTATTTGCTCCACCAAGAGAATTATACTAGTTGTCCAGAGTGGGTTTTGAACCCAGGTCTTCTGCATTAAAGGTGGCAACACTGCTGTTAGACCACATGGACAGGTAGTACTCACTGGCTGATACCACAGATAACCAGGACAGGGGAGAGGACAGAGCTGGACTGAGGCAGGGTGGGGGGAGATCCACCCCCAGGATTGGGTGTCAGAGGAGTGGGGCAGGCAGTGGAGCAGAGCAGGCTGAGAAGGATGCAGCTTGAGGCTGGACTGCAGCAGGCACAGACAGCAGCAGGTGAGGCAGGTAAGCAGCTGAAGTTCCGGAGAAGCAAACTGGAAACCGAGGAGATCAGAGTTAGGAGCGAGGCAAATGGCCAAAAAACAAACATGCACAAAACCTGGTGCAAGACAGGTGCCAAGAGCTTTACCATACGAAGGCTGACAACGAACTGGCGACGACTGCAGAGAAGAGCCGGTCTCAAATACTCCAGGTAGATTGCTGAATGATTGCAGGTGTGGAGATGATTGCTGCAGCCTGCCTCACCTGCTCACACTCACACAGAAAGGAGGGGGGAAGGGAAGAGGGAAAGGAAAAACCAGGTGCAATCCTAACAACCTCCATGCACAGCTCTGGTTCTGGAACCAACCTCCTGGAGAGGGGCAGGACCTTCGCTTTTTCTGGAGTTGCCCAGCGTGAGAGGCGCCAGGCGGGTGTGGGGATAGGTCTCATATACTACATGTAGTTTTTCTTAACCCAGAATTGTATATAATGTCATGTATTGGGTTACGTAGGTCACATGGTTAGAAAAACAGGAAGTTTTGGAATCACGGCAGCCCGGAGGCGTGCAATGCGGACTTGTGATGTTACTGTCAGTTTGGACAATAAAGCAAGTAAAAGAAGAAGCTTCATGTCATGATTAGATTCGGAATGCACTGTCTAATTGAGTATTAAGATGGGCACACAACATATAAGATAAGGAAAAACCTGAAATGTTTGTTCTTGGAAACTCTCTCGCTCTGTGTGTGTGTGTGTGTGTTTGTGTGTGTGTGTGAGAGAGAGAGAGCGAGAGAGGAAAACAATTGCAGCCAATTTACATCATTGTGATCTTTAATGCCGTCGTTTTCCAATTTCCCAAACTCATTCCACTCACATTACCACGATGTCACTCTCCCATTACCTCAGCCACGTTAGTGACAGACAAACACAAAAGCTTTGCGCTCCTGAACAATATCAACAGCATTTCCTTCCTTGCCTTGTGCCTCATCCTCCCCATCTGAGCTGAACACTAGCGAAGGGAAACTCCGTCTGATACGATCATGGGAAATCCTGTACCGAACCTTTGGACACTTGACAAACAGCATTTTTTTAAGCATTTAATGATACAACAGGGATGCGTAGGAGCAGTGCAAGAAGCTATAAACGGTCTTGTGCATTTACTTTGTCTCTGACAGAGAGCTTGTAGACCTGCTCCTTTTATGGTAGCTAACCTTCCCTGTGGTCCTTCAGCAGGCCAGTCGTCAGCTTCCTTTGTTTGTTTTCTGGTCAACCAAATCCTTCCTCTCTGACTGATGAGGGGTTACAAAAGGCCTGCTTTCATGCTACACCTCCTGCAACTCCCTTTAAGTGTATTTAATGGATACTACACAATAATGTGTCCGCTTTAGTTTGGCCTCAAGAGAGGTCATCTTGGAGGTATCCAAATTCATCGACATCCATTTTTATGAGGGTTGCCTCTCATAAAGAGGGTCAAGGCTATATAGTGGAACCAAGATAACTTGTTCCTTTAACTTTTTACTACACACAACATCCACACCTGCCTGAAAGTGTGCAGCTTCCAGATTCCAGCAGAAATATCCAGCCCAGCGACCTGAGAACTTCACTCCAGCTGAGACAAAGATTGGTATCAACTTCGGCTATTTGTCAATGATGACAGGCCCTGAAATCCATCTTACATCATGACCTGCTGTCTTTTCAAAAATGTTCAGTCAAAATAAGAAAATAATCACAAAAATAAAGACCAGAGAAAAACCCTACAGGGGCCCCAATGTGGAAAACAGGATAAAATAGAGACAGCATGACAAACCAACCCCTTGACGTGCTTCCTACAAGGAGCCGAGAGCCCGTGGATGACTGATTTACAGCGACGGGACGTCTCACCCGCTGGATCATTTCCACCAACCAAAGAAATGTGAGCATCTGACCCGCCCTTCCACCCCATTGTCTGCTCCAGAAACAACTCTTTACTGCTTAGTGTCAGCCCCATGGGTAGCTCAAATCAAATTAGCAGAGTTCTCACAGCCACTTGTCTTGTCTTTAATGTAGAGTTAAATTGTATCTATAAAGTGTTGAAAATCGAGAGCAATCACCAGCTGTACTATTTTTAAATTTTTCTTGAGAGAAAAATTTCCTTGTGGTCAGAAAGATCATTATCTGACTTTTGCAAAGATCAAACCCTACCACCAGACAGGAGCACTGATTCTGCAAAAATCTGAATATGTTAAAAGACACAAAATTTTTGAATGACATTTTGTGTCAGGTAATCAGTGGAGACTCTAGGAAGATACTGGTCCCCGCCAAGAAATAGTCTGATACATAAACCTGTAAAAGACAGAAGATAAAAGATAAAAGATAGAAAACTGTAACTTTTACACTTTGGTCTTTGTACAGATGGCCACTTTATTAGGTACACCTTGCTCGTACCAGGTTGGACCCTCTTTTGCCTCCAGAGCTGCTTCAGTTCTTCATAGCATAGATTCATGAAAGTGTTGGAAACATTCCTCAGAGATTTTGGTCCATGTTCACATGATAGCATTATGCAGTTGCTGCAGATTTGTCAGCTGCACATCCATGATATGAATCTCCACCACATCCCTCCACCACATCCCAAAGCTGCTCTATTGGATTGAGATTTGGTGACTGTGGAGGCCATTGGAGTACAGTGAACCCATTGTCATGTGCAAGAAACCAGTTTGAGATGATTTGAGCTTTGTGACATGGCACATATTTTCTCTTTTTCGGACCATCCTCTGTAAACCCTAGAGATGGTTGTGTGTGAAAATCCCAGTAGATCAGCAGTTTCTGAAACACTCAGACCAGCCCGTCTGGCACCAACAACCATGCCACGTTCAAAGTCACTTAAATCACTTCAGAACTTCAGCAGGTCGTCTTGACCATGTCTACATGTCTAAATACATTAAGTTGCTGCCACGTGATTGTCTGATTAGCTATTTGTGTTAACAAGCAGTTGAACACCTAATAAAGTGGCTGGTGAGTATGAAATATGTGAATCAGTGAGCTTTAGAGATGCTGTTGGACAGATTTTGTAGCCTCTTGAAGGAGCCAGGCTGACTGTTTCCCCCTGTTTCAAGTCTACGTGCTAAACTACGTTCATATTCATATTTACAGTACTGCTGTGGCTCAGAGGTAGAGCGGGTCATCCACCAATCGGAAGACCAGCGGTTCCATCCTTGGCTCCTCCAGTCTGCATGTCGAAGTATCCTTGAGCAAGATACTGAACCCCAAATTGCTCCCTTTCATCGGTGTGTGAGTGACTTAAAAACAAACAAACTGAGTAGCAGGTGGCACCTTGTATGGTAGTCTCGGCCATCAGTGTGTGAATGGGTGAATGTGACTTGTAGTGTGAAAAGTGCTTTGACTAGAACGGCGCTATACAAATGCAGGTCCAGTACAGATTATAGTGGTATCAATCTTCTCATGTAATTCTTGGCAAGAAAGTGAATGAGAATACTTCCCAAAATGTCAAACGATTCCTTCAAAGCCTCCTTCACACGGCTGAGGAAGAGTTCTTGTGGAGCAGCCCTGTCTCCTAGAAATTACGTTTTCTATGAACATAAGGAGGAGATGTTGTTAATCAACATATCTGGCCAGTCACAAAAATGTTGAAAAATGCTCAATGACAACGTATTTCAGTTGTTTTCTGTCAGAATAGGCAGTCTTACAACACAGTATCCACTCAGAGTGACTATACAGCATTACTAGTTTATTACCTTTTTTCTAATTAACATTTTACCAAAATCTTGATCTTTCCCTAACCTTAACCATTACGCTTTTGTTGCCAAAACTTCAGACAGGTGACGGGACCCCAGCCTGAAGTTCTGTCAAAGTTTTGCACTTGCTACGCCTGCCATCCTTTCCAACCACCTCCTTCTGAAGCCTACGCCGTACAGTGATTTAATGTTCTGTTACCTGAAAGAAACACTGTCTCTGAACATAATCCAGGCAGTGATTATGTTACCACAACAGTGTAATTAAGAAAGCAGTTTAATATTATAGAAACGTAGACTAGGAGACAGGGTTGTGTGGAGAAATATGAAATCCCTAGACTATGTTTCCATTTAGTTTAATATCAAATTAATGGAATTTTGCCTAGAAATTAAATCACGACTTGCAGTATCGTCCAATTTAAACCTAATTCCTATACAGCGCACCCTTACGCATTGCATTCTGATTCTGATTTCTGCATTTAATCTATAATGTTTAAAAGAACAAGATGTCTTCAGGTTGTTTCAGTCAAACTCCAACACACACACACGGAATAATTTGCCCACTGTCCATAGTGACCCAACCGACCAGTCTTCAATTTTGAGAAGCTGTCATTGTGACCGTGACTTCAAGTTTTGTGTTGTGTTCCCAGACTTTGTGGTTCATTTTGGGATGTAGAGTTCAGATCATCTGATACAGTGATGACTTTGGCTGCCAGCCAGTACACTGGACTCACATAAATTTACATCCAGAGTACATCTGTGTGTGCGTGTGTGTTTTAGATAGAGGACGGGGGGTAGGCGGGCAGACCAGAAGCTTCTCTGGGAAAACACAAACTCCAAACAGTAGAAATCACTGGAGTACAGACTGGTTCGAGACCCAGAGCAAGACCCTGCATTCCTCAGAAACCCTCCGCCTCAAACCCACTGCCTCCACCACACGCTGAGCAGGTGAAAGAGGGAGTGGTGGAAGAGTGAGGGAACAGGTGGGGAAATGAGGAGCGGGATAAAAGACACATTTCAGGAAAAGAGACTGACGATTTTGCTGATGTGACTCAGAGAGATATGAATGGGATGACTAAGTCTGTGGAGGTCACTCAGTGTGACTTTCCTGTTCTTTGAGTTGTCTTCTCAGGACCTCGCTTGTGCATCTGCAGGATGTTCGTGAGTCTGCAGGCTGTAGGAGCTGCTTCCTGCGTCATGACTCATTATTCTGCATCTGTCCAAAAAGGGGGGGGAAACTCAGTGAGAGTCTTTGTTCAGTTTTTTTTTTTAATTCCAAAGCTATCAGTAATGTCTAAAATGACTTAATTTATTCATCAGCCAAATAACCCAAAAATCTTGCAACTCATGATTAGTTTCATTAGAAATAGATTTGCCTGCTATTTCCTCAATTAATCACTGAGTCATTTTGCTTAGAAAATATCAGAAAAGAATGAAAAATGTCTATCAAAGTTTAATGAAGTCTTCAAATTGCTTTGTGCCCCCAATTTACAGTCTAAAACCCTCAAAATATTCACTTAATTTATTTGACAAAGAAAAGCAGCAAATTCTTACATGTAAGCAGCTGAAACCATCAGATGTTTGGCATTTTAGTTTAAAAACAACTGAAACAATTAATCAGGCATCAAAAATTGTAGCAGTTTAATTTCCTGTCCTCTTTAGCTAATCAATAAATTGACCGGGCATTCCGAATACGAAACTGAAAACAACTCTTTACATGTGTAAAGCTGTAAGTGTTTGTTGCTTCTTTTAAATAACTGAGAAATAATTCATCAGTTGAGGCTTAAAGGTGCTGTATGTAAGAATGTGGCCAAAACGCCTACTGCACTCAAATTCAAAATACTGCCGCGACTCGTGCCCGCACCCCCTCCCCTACAGATTCGAGGTTGCTGGACAGCGGCACGCTGGAGACTGATTTGTTTGCCCACGGGCGGCTGCCATGGCAGGGCCGCGTCGCTGCGTCCTTGATCTTCGGTTTTCCAGCGGACCATTCGAGCAAGTCCGGCTTCTCTGCTCATAACGCTGCTGCCGGGATACAGCGCAGGAGGAGCCAGCCGCTAATGCTATGTACCGTTACCGGGACACTGCTAATGCTGCTTGCCGTGCTGCTAACGTTTGTTTCTCAAAAAAATCAGTCAGGTCGATGACCCACCTGCACATGGGCTACAATGTATGATCGAAAATGAATAACAGTTGAAAGTATTCGAAATGTCCATCCCCGTCTAGCTATGATGCTAGTTAGCCAACTTTGTCTAAAGCTTACTTGTTGAGGAGAAGAGTAGCCACTTCGACATCTGATTTCAAATTTTTCTCCGCTTTCAACCGTCTCCACCGTTCAAAAGCATCTCCTATATAGACCCTCGCTTTGCCTCGAGTTTTGTCCTGGCGTTTTTGGGAATCATAATGAGGTCGTTTGGGTTAAGTCGCACCGTCAGCCATTGTAGCTCAGTCGTAAGTGTAACTGATGCTGAGACTCTACTGACTGCGTGACTGGTAGACGGCGGTGGGTGGCGCAACAGGCCCAAACACAAATTCAAAACATAAACATGATTTGCGGACCGTAATTTTTTTTTTTTAAATGCGAATATTCTGGCTGTACTATTGTTGTTGGTAAGATCAGTTTGTTATATTAACATTATTCCTTAGTCTCTGTGACATATTAGGAGGATTTTATGACTATTTGCTTTAGATTTCTTACATATAGCGCCTTTAAAAATCATAAGCACTTTACCCTGGAGATATGATCTCATTTCCAAAGGAAAATGTATGATGACACATCCTGTATTGCATCATGACTTTATTGTTTTAATGAATTCACAAAGCTAAACAGACCATATTAAAGAGATGTACAGAGGCTTTATTTTAAAGTGTAGTTTTTTAATCCACAAAACTCGTTCGGGGTTTTGGAGGATAACAGCTAACAGATAACAGATAACAACTATAAAACTGTTCTAATGCATTTCAAAAACATCAGAACCGTTTGTCTGTCGTAATCCAAGTGCCCTGAAGCTGCGGCATGCAAAATTGCCTAGCTGATGGCTAGTGGTGGTGCTAGTTCTCGAGTCTCGCGTGAGTTGCCATGTAAACACAGCACGCCTGCAGGCTAAGTGACCACGGTGAGAAATTTTGCTATAAAAGTGGAGTAAATTACGTCTTTCAGTCAGTTTTGCATGCCGCGGCTTCAGCACACTTGGATTACAATGGACGAGCCATTCTGATGTTTTTGAAAAGCATTAGCGGAGTTTTATTACATTTTCAAAATGTGGGTTCCATGCACTTCAAGTGTAGCTGTTATTCCGGCTAGCTGTTATCCTCCAATACCGCGAGCAAGTTTTGTGGATTAAAAAACTACACTGGACTTCTTGTCGGCATGAGGGTCAGTAAGTACTGTCTGTATTTTCATTCTCAAGTGGCCAGTTCCTTTAAAGCTACACTTAAAAACCTGCACTTGGGGTGGCTGTAGATACTGAACCCCAAATTGCTCCCGATGGCCGTTCAATCGGTGTGTGAGTGTGTTAAAATCTGAGTAGCACCTTACATCGAAGCCACGGCCACCAGTGTGTGAATGTGTGTGTGAATGGGTGAATGTGACTCTTAGTGTGAAAAAAAGCACATTGAGTTGTCAGATGACTAGAAAGACGCTATACAAGTGCAGGTCCATTCACCCCAAAATGTACTTATAATTAAATATTTGTGTCGTTAAAGTCTTTGTTTGTTAAAACAAGTGAAAAAAGTTTTAATTAAAATCTTTTCTTTCACAGTTTTTTTTTCTTTTTCCCAAAATCAAGTTTCATTTTTCTTAATTTGATTCAGTCAGCTGCCTTTTCCCAACCCATTCACCAGAATAAATGTTTGCATTGCAAGTTTCAGCAAACCATGGATACATTTGTAGAGGCCTGTCAGATTTGTTGAAGGTTTACGTTTCCCTAAGTGTCAGTTTTTAATTTTACGTTTTGACAGTGCTGTGGTCAATTCGAGGTTCAGTTTAGGCACAAAAACCCGTCGGTTAGGGTCAGGGAAACATCATGTTTGGGCTTAGAATATTTGGTTTGGTCGTTATACAGCTGGACATGTACCAAACTATCATAACCACCAGATTTTATTGGTCTTGAACAGAAGCCTGCTGCTGTCTGCTGCTTGGCACGCCATCCATTATCCCCTCCTTCTCCTGATGAGAGACTCAGCTCACATGTAATCTGGACTATGTCATACATTAAAACGTATAAATGTTTTATTCTGGCGACTGGGCTGTTTATTCTTATATGTTTCAAGATTCAGACACTCATCCCTTGAAAACTTTTCATTACAATTGGAAACACAGCTGAAATTACCGCACTACACTGACTGAAAATAAGATTTTCAGAATTAAATTCCACACAGTAAGGACTTAATAAGAGGGATTTTTGCAGTGTAAGTGGCTCTTTAATCCTCATTTTCCTTCAGCTCTAATTGCCCCAAGCCAGGATAACAAGCTGCATTACTGAACTGAAGTAATTAACTATTTTAATTCATCTTCCTTTTCTCTTCTTCGTAATACCAAACTCTTCCCATGCTGATACACTGAAGAAACATGTCAGTGGGTGGATTTATTATGATGAATGCCCCCTATTACATATAATCACCATGGAGAAGCAATGTTCAACTCTTGGCTCATGAAGTTATCAAAGTGTCTCTTTGTCACAATCCGTGTTGTTGTGACGGAGTTTAGCAGAAATTCAAATTTCTCTCCCACTCTTCCTCCGAGCCCCCTCACCATACCAGTGCATGCTCGAAAGCCCCCCGTCCTCTGGAGCAGCTCGGACAATAGAGGTCTCTCATGCCGGGCAGACTACCCCCCAAAACAACTTGCTCTCGGGTCTGGCCTCAGTGGCTTGGAAAGAATGACTTCTTTTCCTCTCTTTCCTTCCTTCAGGCTTTCCTTAGCCCATGAGCAGGGCGCTGTGAGCCCTGGTGAGATAAACAGAAGTCGTGTGTAATCATCAGTCACAAAGGAATGGCACACACAGGAGTGCACGGCGAGGACGCTCGAATGAGTGCATCAGGAGTGGAAATCTTAAAGGAGCCAAGTTCAAGGGGTAAAATTGAGTGTGAAAACTCCCAGTAGAGATAAAGGTGATTATCTGATGGGCCAGAGGCTCACTCTTAGATAAAACACGTGTTTATGAATGACACAGTTTGTGTGTAAAAGCTAATTTTATTCAAAGAAAGATTTCAAGAAATATTTACTTTCTTGCCGAGAGTCAGATGAGACGATGAATATCTCTTGTCTGTAAGATAGAGTTACAGCCAGCAGTGGGTTAGTTTAGCTTAGCATTAAGGCTGGAAGCAGAGGGAAAACGCTTCGTCTTAACATAAAATAAACCTCCTCTAAAGCGGCGTCCATGGCATGTGCATTACTTTTTAGCTGTCCAAAATCCAAATTCACTGCTCACTGTAGGGTAAACTACAGTACATGTAGGCATTAGTGACGCAGGCTCATGGCCAAGAAACAGTCCAACACAAAACTTCTCATAAAACATAACTTTCTTTTTTCATAAATGTTTCTGTTATTGTACAGATTAGATGAAGAGATATAACATGTTAATAAGTGAGCTTTAGAGGTGCTGGTAGGAGGATTTGTTACTGTTGGCCAGGCTCGTTGTTTGGACCTGTTCTCAGTCCTTATGCTAAACTAACCAGCTGCTGGCTGAAGCTTTTTTAAAGGGGTATCCATCTTCTCACCTAATTCTTGCCAGCCAAGAAAGCAAATATTTTGAACTATTCCTTTAAAGAAGAAGCACAAAGGTAATATCGAGTGTGAATTTTCCCAGGCATCCTACTGGTTTATACAACGTATCTTCATTTATCTTCAGTTATGCACATGGTTCAGAGGTACGACCACAGAGGTTGTTCGTACACACAGTTTATTATGATGACCCATATTTACATTGTTGTTTGGTGGCGACCTAAACCAGTGGATTGCCCGATTGGTAGAGCGTTACTGCCTCAAGTGAGGGAGTTCAAGTATTTCGGGGTCTTGTTCACGAGTGAGGGTAGAATGGAGCGCGAGATGGATCAGCACCTATAGGCATGAGCTCTGGGTAGTGACGGAAACAATGAGATCGTGGATACAAGCGGCCGAAATGAGTTTCCTCCGTGGGGTGACTGGGCTCAGCCTTAGAGATAGGGTAAGGAGCTCAGACATCTGGAGGGAGCTCGGAGTAGAGCCTCTGCTCCTTCAAGTCGAAAGGCGTCAGTTAAGGTGTTCCGGGCATCTGATCAGGATGCCTCCTGGGCGCCTCCCAGAGCACGCTGGAGGGATTACATGTCTAATCTGGCCTGAGAACGCCCTGGGGTCCCCCAGGAGGAGCTGGAAAGCGGGTCATCTGGGGTGCCTTGCTTGGCCTGCTGCCCCTGCGACCCGACCCTGGATAAGCGGATGAAAATGGATGGATGGATAAGTGGTGACCTCTAGTGGCCCTAGCAATTATGTTGGGGAGCAAAGGAGGAAGTTCGGTGATGCACTGTAGAATAAAGAGCAACAACAAACAGAGGTCCCGTGTTAAGCCAAAAGTCAATGTTTAGTAATTTTAACATTGTAATGTAGTATGTCGTGTGACGTATATCTCATGTTATGCCGCGTTTGTTTCTTTTCTAAACCTGACTAATTAGTTTTGTTGCCAAAAAGCTAATGAAGTAGTTTTGGTGCAGCTGTTTCACAATGTTAACCATGTGTTTAAAACTGTGACTATTACCAGTCATATACAACTTATTCTGTTGTTTAGGTATAACACCAGTAGGAGTGGTATTTTAGGAAACGCACCGGTGGGTGCTAAAATGCCAAAAACACACCAAGCAGCGGCAAAGTGCAGCTGGCAGCGAGCTGCCAAGCAAAGGCTATGGAAAGCTGCCAGGGCGCTCCAAGCTGCGACCATCTTATTCTGCAGCTGAGTGTGGCTGAACTGAAGGTTGGGGTAGTTTAACTTTTAGCGGCGAATTACGGCCAGAGAATACGCGCAGCAGATCAGTAAATGGAGTTCTGTGACTCCCGTGACAGAATTTCTTCCCACCGCTCTTTGCCGCTGCTTGGTGTGTTTTTGTTTTAAGGGGGTAGGAACAAACGACCTGAGTGGTTGTATGGGTTGGAGGACTTTTTGGGTTCATATGATGCCTTATGAATTAAGGATACTATCAATCAAGGTTAGGTTTAGGAAAAGAATCATGGGTGAGTGTCTTCACATTACATACTTAAATAGTGCATCAAGCAAGTATGAACAGTAAATAAGAACGCCTGGTTTGGTAGTTACCCAGTATGTGTGCACCTGCTTATCTGATTTAACCATTAAAAGAGAAATAGGTTAGAGATTTTGTCAGGGATTAATTGGGTTTGTTGGGAATTCGAGGTTTTCCCCTGTCAGCAGGTTATGAAACACGCTCTGATAACATGTTTCAGGGCTTTGCAGTCCCTGGGAACTCTGTGGGGGAGGGGGAAGTTTCTTTTCCTGCTTCTATTTTCCTTTTTAGTCTCATTCCCAAAACCATTGCCCCCTGATATTCCCAAACGCCCTGTCCAGGATGTATCACATTAAGTAAAGGGGGAGAGGGGGACATTCTTGCAAACTGTCCACGAGGAATTTAAAGAGGGCCATTGAAAAAAAAAAAAAAAAAAAACCCTCAAATTTTATATTTTCCCTTATCGACCCATACACATTGTGTCACGCCTGAGTCACATAGCAGCCTTGAAAATGTGGTCATAATTTACTGACCTTGAGTGGCTGAACAATGTAGTTGTTTTGAGAAAAGCTGGTTCTCTGCTATCACTACATACCATAAGGACTGTGGTTCACCATAAAGGAAATGAAAGCATCAACACCCTTATTTATACTCTTATGGGATCTCTTTTACAAAGTGTGCAAGAAAAAGCATGCACTGATTTGCCTCTCTGTTGTTTTCTGTTTCTAGTTTCTTAGTATATGATGTAATGCAGATAAGACATAAAGTGCATATTTCACAGGAACTTCACAGAACAACATGAAACTTCTCGTGTATAAAGCACATTGTGAGGGGTCAAACAATTGCAATTGTTACTGTCTCTGTGGCAGCGCTACAGCAATCCAGAGAGGATGTTGTGTTGATTTTCTGACAACACTAAACCCAATTAACACTACTTCACAGCAGAAAGAGAGAGATGTTAGGATGTGTTATCAGTATTGGCCTCATATTTCCATCAAAACAGAGCGGCCGCGCTCATATCTCCGCCAGCAGACGCCTCTGATAGCTTTAGGATGGAAGGAAAAACAGAGCACCCGTGATATCTGGTGAACAGAGGATGTTTCGACTAAAAGCTCCCGCAAGAGCAGATGCACATTCTTCCTGCCTCTCTGTTTAATTTCTGCAGCTCACCTGCTTTGAACATTTAGAAACAGCAAAAATAAAGAGCTGCAGAGAGAACATGGGTGTAATAATAAGAAAACAGTTGGGCTTTAAAGGAACAGGGCCACATTTTTTGGGAAATATGTTTATTTGCTTTCTTACAGAGAGAGTTAGATGATAAGAAGGGTATCACTCTCATGTCTGTACAGTAAATACGAATTGTTACCTCAACTGTGATTACCTTAGCTTAACATAGAAAACCAGCCTGGCTGTGTTCAAAGATAAGAAAATCCATACATTTTGGGGTGTGTAAACTAAAAAAATGCATGGCTGTTTGCAAGGACGTAGGTTTTGTTTCAATGCTGTGGGGAACACATATGAAACTGGATGTTTTAGGGTCCTCTGCAAAGAAAATTTTGAGCATCTACAACTTTATTCCCTGGATTCTAGTGAATTTTTATGTGCGATGATTCCAACACATTCTCACTCCGACCTCGGCACATATTGACGTTTGGTCATGGACTTTCTACGTCCACATACGATACGCAAGGTACCCTGGGTGTGTTGGTTGTTGACGTTCTGGGACGCCATGTCAAGTTCTGCCTGTTACATGCATTGTCTTCTTTCAACATACACTTCTGTTTTCATAGGAAATTTAACGTTTACATACAGTCTCTTTCACAATAAACACACTGCGTTGGTACAACACCGCAAATTTATGTTTTTTTTTCTTCAACAACAAACAGACGTGGTTGGATTTAGGAAAAAAGAACAGGGTTTGGCTTTAGAATCTCACAGGACGCGGACGCGGACGCGGACGCGGACGCTGCTCTCTCGGGTGAAAGCTGGTGTTTGTTGGACCCTCCCGCCCACACCACTCGGACTTTCACCACCTTAACTTTCGTTCTTGTCCTGACGCGTTTCCCCCTGATTCTGCCAGGTGCCGTTAAACTAGAACGGCAACCGTGTATCATGCCGACATTAAAAGACACCTTTTTTTTTGTTGGCTTCTGACGCTGCAAGTCACTGCCCAAGCGCCGGATTTCGACGACTTCAGAGTAAGACATTATTCACACATCATTCATATTTTCTGAATCAAATTATGGTGTAAATTTCTTAAATTTTGTCAAAATTAAAGTCCTCTGCAACTCACATTTTTGTTGTTCTTTTGTTGCAAATGCACTTGTTCTAAACACTGAGGCGGATGTGTCCCCTGCATCCCTCCAAAAGCTACACCTATGAGTGTTGGGAACTGCCCATTGGTCCGACAGCCCATTGGTCCGACAGCCCATTGTTCCGACCATATTAAACCCATTGTTCCGAAGTCCGTTCCGAAATCATCATGATGCCCTGTGGTTAAGGTCTGGTTAGGTTTAGGCACAAAAACTACTTGGTTAGGGTTAGAAAAAGATCATGGTGTGGGTTAAAATGAAAAAGAACGTGACAAACCCATAAGCCGTGAGCCTGCTCCGCCTCAAGCCTTTCCCAGCTGACCCAGAGCCGGTCGCGGCGCACCATCAAGGTAGAAATACGCCCGCCGGGAGCCGTTCAGCACCGCGGACCGTCGGACTAATGGGATGTCGGACCAATGGGCTGTCGGACCAATGACATGGACCCTGACTGTTCAGGTAAAAACACAACATGTCAAGTAAACAATATCTTTCCTCATATAACCCAACCTTCAGTATGTATAGTGATATCCAGAAAAAAGGTTTGCTGAGATTACACTTTTTTATCATTGCCTCTCTGTTTTGACGACAAAAGTAGCAGCAAGTGCGCACCTTGCCCGTCCGCTCACGGTGCATCCAGGACAACTTGGAAGAACAAGCTCTGACTTGTTAAAATGACTTGAACGACTGTCAGACTTGATTTACAGTATGAAAAAGTGTTGGGGACATAGGGGACAGATACAGCAGCTGCAGAGAACATGTACCCCATGTACCCTGCGTTCACTACGCCCCTGCTTCAAGGCCTCTGCAGGCTACAGATCAGATCACAATTTGTAATTGTTTTACAAAGGAGCTGTCAGAGTTTTTTTCTATTGCCTTGACTAAAATCTTGCCTGATACACCCCAGACTTCTCCACCTCACACAGAGGGCTTTCACAGTCACAACACACAAGCTTGGCAGAGACATACACAGAAAAAGTTCCCTGAAGCTCTCTCACGGCCTCTTTATTTGGTTGACACAAAATATAAATAAATAAAAAAGCATATCTAAAATAACATAGCTTAAAATAGAGCAGTGAAATGGCTGAGAACAGAGCAATTCTAATTTATGATAAACCAAAAAATAATATTCCTGAAACATAATAGCATTGACCGACTGTCCTGATCCAACCAGATTAAATAAAGCCTGTAAGACATTTAAAAAAAAAAATCATGTAGAAAAGGCTCAAACCAAACCAACTGCTCCATCCTTCTGGAAAACTGTCTGCTCCTCTGAGGACGTTAACCGTCCAGCTGCTTGTCCACTGCTGTCAGTGACACACCTCATCTCAACTCAGTAGTGCGCTTGGTATCACGGCCTGCTCCTTCCTATGTGGCTCGAGAGGCGATCCACTTGGCAGGCACAGATGGCAGACACGCTGGTGTTTTCCAGCAGGGAAGGTCACAGAGATCAGTGTACACGACACGTCCCACCATTCTTTGATCCGTTTCCAGCTGCTCAGGCGGTGATAGTTCACACGGGATCAAATAATACTGAGATTAAACGATTGTTGTAACTGCAACCGACAGTTTGAGGTTTTATCACTGTCTGTGCAAAGTTTGGGGAAGTGTTGTATTGTATGGAACGCACACATTGGTCCCTCAGGTCTCCTGGTCAGGCAGTCACGGCTGTGCCAAACACGAGCATTAAGACGAGGAGTATTCTTTACTACTAACAACCCTCAAAAATATACATGTTTGATGAGCACACTTTATTGACATTTCAAAATCTTCAAAGACTACTACTTGAATACTTCACCTTCAAAATGACTGTGAGTATATTCATTAGTCATGTTGCTTGAATTCATGAAGAAAACTTGGTGGTTAACAGATTGACTGGGGACCACGTTTAACAAAAGCAGTATAATCCAAGTCTAATTTTTCCAGTCGTATGTTTAGTACTTCTTATCAATGGTCTCTTCCACAATCTGTTCATTGAAATTTTCCAAATAGAGAAAACACACGCTAATATTCGGTTAATGCAGTGACACACCTAAAAAGTAAGTAGTAAGTGAAATAAGAACATGGCTGGTAAGGTAACAAAGGCTGTAAAAGCCTCATGAGAAGAGAGAGTGGTACTGTGGGTGGAGTTACACCAAACAATGCAATCATAGCAGTAGGTTCAACAGATTTTCCAGTAACCCTTGATCCCAGTGATCTAAAGATTTCCCCCCAGTATGTCTGTAATGCAGGACAAGATCGGAACATGCGTACATGGCTTGCCACTTGTCACATGTCAGGTTTACATCTTTATAGATCTTAGAGAGCCTGACCTTTGGGAAATGAGCGCGATGTACTATTTTGTTTGGAAAGTACTGAGCAGACAATGGGATAAATGAGACTTGAGTTATACTGCACAAGTTGTGTGAGACTTTGTATATAGATGTTTGGATATAATTTTGCTTTTGTTAAATGTGGACCCCAATCAATCAATAAATCAATATGTTTGCTGTTTTCCTCGGAGGCATGAGAGCAAAACAATGTTTTTCTTCACAAATTCAGTGTAACCTGCCATGATGAACTGATATCCAAATGGTCATCTTGTGGGTGTAAGTTTTGCTTTAAGGACACTTTTTTTGTTTGCAGTGTCTTTGGTTTTTGTGTCAGTTTAAATCGTCTCTACTTCTGTTTGTGTCCATTGTCTGATCATTTTAAAATGTTGTGTAAAATCTCAGCACGGTGGTGCAGTGGTTAGCATTGTCACCTCAAAGCAAGAGGATTCCCAGTTGGAATCCAGGGTGAGGGAGCCCTTTGCATGTCCTCCCCATGTCAGTGTGGGTTTTCTCTGGGTACTCCGACTTCCTCCCACAGTCCAAAAACACGCAGGTTCACTGGTGACTCTAAATTGTCCGTAGGTGTGAATGTGAGTGTGAATGGTTGTCTGTCTCAACGAATCAGCCCTGTGATAGTCTGGTGACCTGTCCAGGGTGTACCCTGCCTCTCGCCCAATGTCAGCTGGGATACGCTCCAGCCCCCCCATGAACCCTAACAGGATAAGCGGTCACAGAAAATGAATTGATGTACACAGTCAAAGTGAATTTTGATTTTTCAGACAAACTGAGCTCGTTGCAGATATGTCTCTATATATCGGCCGATAAATGACAAGAAATTGCAGCACAGAGATGTCAAAAATAATTTAGAAACAAAATCATGACATATTTTTATCGCAATTCTTAAATAATCAAATTTATGGGATCCTAATTAAACTTTTTTTGAGCTATATGTTCACATTAATAGACAAATTTTAGTTAACAGATTGTCATGAAAGTTTGTTACCCTCAAATATTGATCTTGTTTCAACAAGTCTCAACATTTTTTAAACTGGGCTTTAGCTGTCATTAACTCATTTGGAGTGAAATTAAAAAGTTTTATGCATCTAAAATCTGCTTTAATTTATTTAGTCAGAGGCTCCTGTGAGGTCTACATGTGTTGTGTTACTCTCCAGTCTGTGGCAGTCTGGGGCAGCAGACTAAATTTGAAAATTATACTGACTTGGATCAAGCAAGCAAAAATGACCTGGTATCTGACCAGAGTCAACCGGACAGTATTTTGTGTCATTTTCCTGCAGCTCTCTCGTGCTTAGAACAATTTGTTTTCATTGCTGTCTTACAGTTTGGCAAACACTGCTGTGACGCAAACCCAGACAGTGAAAACCGTCTTTACAGTTAAACTGTTTTACTTATCAGAGGCTGAAGTCCTGCAGCCAAAGTGCAGGAGGTCAGCATCATGTAAATGATATGTCCTCTGGCAGGCATGGTGTTTTTACATGGTTTGTTTAGCGAGTCCGTCTGATTCAACTCTTGTATTATGTCCATATTAAGCTTGGCATCCAGCACAAAGAGGGAGTCATATTCACAAGTTTTATGAGGGGCTGGATGTAGATAAAGATTATCTTTCTAACAGTTTTTGCTGGAGAACAAAATTCAGCTGAGTAGTGTGACTATGTGTTGTAAGTGTTGAAATGCAAGTGAGCTGTATTGTATGTACTGTATTTCTGTTTAACATCCATCCATGACTAAATAAGCAATGATTACAGTTAAAAAACTGAACATCCTAAGGTTTTATTGATTACAAATTCAGAAACAATAACAATACCAGTACAGATAACATTTCTAGTTAGTGTCCGTCAGTGTGTAGCAGTGCCCCATAGTGTCCGGAGGAAACTTGGCCGGACAATAACGTAAGTTCAGGAGGCAAAAAGTCCAAGTAGGGTGGGTAAAGGGATGGTGGATGGGTCCATCAATCACCACCTTTCACCTGGGAGGCTGGTGTTTGCATCCCATATGAATGTAAAGCCATTATTGTTTTTTAAACCTAACCACGTGCATTTGTTGTTGCAGGAAAAAAAATTTGCGGTGTTGTACAGACATAGTACATTTATTTTGAAAGACACTGTGCAAACTGTACATTTCCTGTGAAAACGGAGGTGTATTGAAACTGAAGCTGACACGGCACCCCAGAATGTCAACAACAGACGCACCCAAGCTACCTTGCACGTCATATGTCCACGTGGAAAGTCCACGTTCAAGTGACAATATGTGACAAGGCTGGAGTGAGAATGTGTTGAAAAGACGAACAGCTTTAATTTGAAGGAGTCCATTGATTTTAAGGCAACAAAACATTTAATGGGCACAAGCCTCCTCAAGTTCAGGGGTGACTCGTGTGTACTCACTGAACTCATTTTCAGTCAGATATCTTGAGGTGAGAGGTCAAGGGACCCCTTTGAAAATGGCCAGGCCAGTTGTTCTCTCGCTAAATTTAGCCCAAGTTTGGGGCCTTATTTTGCCCCCTTTCCAACAAGCTGTGCCAAAATCGATGCCTCACGTTGTTTGGTTTCACAAGATACCAACACTTAGCTTGATAAATGAGTGCGCAACAGCCTCTTAAGTCGTTTCCACCAACACTTTCGGTATGAAACCTTTGGAACCTAAAGTAACACTTCAGACATGGTACCTAGACCCTAGGTCTGTTTAGCGTTTCCACCACAAACAGTACTCTTTCATGTGTTCCATAGCCCACAGGATTGATGCTCTGCAATGCTTTATTTTTTCTCAGAGTGAGTATCAGAATATGCCGCTCACATAACCCTGTTGAAATTAATTTATATAAATGCTTGAAGATCCAGTCATTACTAAAAGTGCATGTCATATAAAAACTAAAGTGAAATTTAAGGTGTGTTGACTGATTCGCGTCTTCACCTCATGCATTGAGTAACATTACAAGTTGACATTCCACCTTAAAAGTTAGCAAGCTAGATACTGGAGCACCGTTATGCAGAAGTTAAGATACCAGAGATATAGCCACACCTTTTCACACCACATATTCACACCCATGCACAAAGTCATGCTAAACTAGTTTTCACCACCAATGGTTTTCTGCTGACAGAACATGACTTATATACTCATGGTGAGGAAATGTATCATGAAGTCTTGGAAACAACAGAGAGCTATAAATTACAACATCATACTGTATTTAGCTCCAGACCTCCGCCCTCCCGCTGCTCTCACTCCTTGTTCCTTTTTTTTGCACACTGCAAAAAATATCCACCTCAATAATTCATTTGAACTCCGGTTTGAACTCCGGTTTGTCGATTCATCTAAATAAATAAGTCGCAACAGACCTGAAACCGAGTTTATTAAAACAAATAATGTGTCAAGAAAAAATTATGCATTTCAGAGCGACTGTGCGCCTCAGTGAGTCGTGGGCACGGACATTTTTTACAGTGCAGGACCGCCTGTCTCTGCCCCTCCTGCATCATCTGCCTCCCCGCGCTGCTCCGCCGCCGAGCTTCTCTCTTCTGTGTCTCACACAGTTTTCCAGGAGGACCAGTCACTGTCAGACTCCCTACACACACACCCCAGCACGGACAGCTGCAGCGCCGACCAACAACCATGGCTTCACGGGACACTACCTCTCTGCTCGTCGGACTTCTGGTCCTGTTTTACACCTGGGGAGGTGAGTGACCGAGAAATGTTTGATACCCGACCCGCGCGACACGAGGTGTTTGGACTGTTGGAGATGGGACATGAGATGAAAAGCACAGATAGACGCGTGTAAAACATCACGAGACAGAAAAAAGTTAGTCATGAAAGTAGCAGTAAGTGTGATGTTCAGTTTACAGTTGTTTTATCTTGCACGGACATTCCCTGCTGAGGTGTTTGGACTGAGCCAAACAAGTGGAAATTCAACTTTTCATCATTTAAGGAACCTTTAAAGGGAGCTTAAAGAGGTCTCAGGTCACCTTCCTGCAGCCCTGTCCTGTCCCATAGGTGCAGCTCCTGTGTACACTGCATAGCTGTGATACTGCACAGCCCCCTCTTGCTTACATTACTTTAAGAAAAATATCTACACACACCCATGGGAAAACCTTTCACACACTGCAGCCCTGTGTTGTGACCTGTATGTGCTGACATGTTTTTTTCAAGTCCTCACACAAAGCAGATTTTAGAGGAGAATGACTTTAATTAACCTAATCAAAAAATTAAAGCAGGGGCGTGGGATTCTGTTCAACATTGGAGGTGGGCGGGGGGGCCACATGAGAAATGGAGTTTGGGGGTCCTCCTCCAGAAAATTTCAAACATCAGACACTTGGATTTGCTGCATTCTGGTTAAGTTTTTGCTCCAATTTGTGACTTTTTCCTCAAAATGTAACATTTAATTTCACAAAAATTCTCAAATTTGTGTTACGTCCTACACCTTCCTCTGTTTCACATAAATACAAAAAATACAAATCTGCATCTGTTAGGGATGGGAACCACCAGAGGATCCATATAAGATATTACCACGACGCTCTGGTCACTTTAGTCATTATTGTGGTTTTAAATATGTTGCAATATGCTGAGTATTGCGATTAAATTGCAATTTATTACCTTTTTTCAGTTGTAAATTATGTCCCCAAAGGAAAACTTTGTCAACATTTGTTTTATCTAATAAGATAGTTTTCAGTGTGTTCATCTCACTTCAAAAGCAACTGATAATATTATTCTAGTAGGCTACCTAAAGTTTAATTTGCATTTGCACATATTAATAATTTAAATAATTAAAAAAAAAAGATACTTGGCACTTTATGATGATACGATATTTTCACGATACTTTAGTCACGATATTATCGTGATTTTAAATATGTTGCGATATGCTGAGTATTGCGATAAAATATATTACGATATATTGCGATTTATTACCTTTTTTTCAACTGTAAATTATGTGCCTAAAGGAAAACTTTGTCAACATCGTTTTTATCCAATAAGATAAATTCCTCAGTCTGTTCATCGCACTTCAGCCATTTTTTTGCTTGCTACTGTGTGACGATATATTGCCACACAGAAATATCGCGATACTATGCTGTATTGATCCCCCCCCCCCACCCCTGGCATCTATATATGGTATGAATGTCTTTTAATATTACAAAGATAAAAGTCCTCGACTACTTTCATGTTTTTCTTAATGGGTACAAGTGGTGCACTTGTTCTAAAATTGAGGGGGGCGTGCCCCCTGCATCCACCAGGAATCTACACCTATATATGACAGTACTGCACACCAGCTTGAAGGCTGTAGCTTAGTGACACTAATTGAAAATGTGTTGTATATTATATAATATAATATATAGGTCATGTTGAAATGGATGTGCCGCTTTTACGCCTTCTTTCTCGGTCTGAATGCATTTCCTTTGCAGGTTGTGTGATGCGTGAAAAATGGAGGAATGTGAACTCTTTTAAGTGCAAAATTTTGAAATATTCGTGCTGCTATTTCCAGTCCATGCTGTGAATAAACAAATCAGGCTTGCTGGACATGTCTACTGTAAAATGCTCTAAATTAAATTATCATAATAAGACATCATACTTTGCTGATTTCCATGGTGCTTGTTAGGGTTGGTTCGAATAGTTTTCCGCATGTATTTTTAGCCGCAGACATCCACAGAAGTCCGGTTGTAGTCACGGAGCTCTCCGTCTGCTTTCTGTCAGCTCTTGTCTGTGATCGAGTGGCTCAGTGCTGCCCGGGCAGCAAACTATGTTCCTGTCACACACAGAAACATTCAGTCAGACACATTCCTGGTCAGATCCAGCTCTCTCTGCTCAGGTTTAGAGTGTGTAGCAAAAGGAAATTAAAAGTTTTGCTTGAGCAGTTTATCACCATGTTTATGGTTAATCAGACTTCTTTAAATCAGCTGCTTGAGACTATAATAAAAGAAAGTTGGATGGCAGCCTGTTGGATGCATGATGAGATGCAGATGAATGTTTATTTTTAGAGGAGAGCGTGTGAGTGTAGATTTATACGTGGAGGTATGTGGATGAGAAGGGCACGGCACCCTCTGCTATCCACATTACAGTTTCCTTTTAAAGAGCATTTAATTTTGTGTCGGTGTGCCTTTACTTGTTTGTTTAAACAAGACAGTTCAGTGTGCGCTCCCCCACTCCGCCCCCAACCTTCAACCCTTCCTCTCTGTGAGCCGGACTTCCCTCCTGTCCTGCCCTCCCTCTCTCCTTACGTCTTTACCTTTCCTTATCCCTGATTGTGCTCCACCACGTGAACCTTTCCCCGCCTCGTCCCTGTATTGTGCTGATCTCCTGTTTAAGTTCAGCCTGACCATTGTGTGTGATCACCTCCAACTCTCTCTGCGGTGTCCTTCGCCTCTAATCCATATCTACCCTGACATTCATTAAATTATATTTTTTACCACTTGAAGAAGTACACAAGGACACAAAGACTTTTCAAATTGGTACCACATGACCAGAGAAAGCAAGGGAAAAGGGCTGTGGCTTTCTGGTGGCGGGCACACAAAATGCGGAAGTACAATCTGCAGTTCGTGCAACAGCCCTAGAGTCAGCGGATTTGTGCTGGGAGATAAGCAGGGAGATCTGGGCGCTGGTGAGATGGAGGGAAGTTTACCAGAGTTCATTTACACACACCACCCACACTGTAATGATACAGAGCTGGTTGAAGATCGGTAAAGTGTCCCTTTAGGCATGAATGTATGACATTTCACTCTGAAATCAGTCAGTAGATCTTCTCTGCAAAGCTGTTTCCAGATACTGAGAAGTCTGTCAAAGATGTGAATCTCCCAACTGTCAACAATACAGAGAGTGCAACAGCCAATCAATTTTAGGCTGCAGAAAACTCTTGATTACTCTTGATTAATTGATGAGTAGTTTAGTCTTAAACATTGTCAAGAAATTGTGAAAAAAAAAATACCCATCACAACTTCCCAGAGACAGATATGTAATTGTTTTTCTTTATGGCTGAACAGTCCATAAAACAAAGGTTGTATTACTCTCATATAAGTCAAATAAAAGCAGAATATGTTCACATTTGAGAAGCTGAAACCAGCAAATCTTTGGCAGTTTTGCTTGAGAAATGACATCAGATAAACCTCTTGTTAACTGACTAGTCCAACAGTCTAGCTCCAGAGTCTCTTTCCAGATTTATTCAAAGACAAGACAGTAATAGAGTAACAAGAAGCAGCGTGAATGGCAATTGGAAAATATCAAATCGTAAATCTAAATTTGGACAATCAGCTATTTCCACAAAGGGCTGTCGACTCTGGGACACATTACTGACTGAAATCAAACTGATTACAGATTTAAAACTCTACACAACAAAGGTCAAGGGCTGGCTAAAAGCAAACCAGAGCTGTGAGGGGTATTAGTGTAAGTGTATTGGTGTGTTGTGGTATGTGTCCTTAAGTATATGTATTGTGGTATGTGTGTAGTGGTATGTCTATTGTAGTAAATGTATTGTGGGATGTGTTGTGATGTATGTATTGTGGTATATGTCCTGTGGTGTGTGGATTGTGGTTGACTTCAAGCTATGTCATTTGCAAACAAACTGCTGCAATGACTCTGTGGTCAGCCCCCCCCCCTCACCGTCTTTAGTGGTTCTCATCTCCAGCATTGGTTTGTTGACATCCACACAGACCTGCTGCATCTGCGAAGACGCTCTGTTTGAATACAGGCACATGTATGTGCACACGCAGTACGACTGAGTGCGATTGTGTCCTTGCCAGATCTCCATCACCAGCCCCCAATGACATCAGGGGAAAGACGGACATGCTGTTGCACTGCGGTGGTGACCCTCGATAAGGATACTATTCACTTCCTGTGACATCAGCCAATCAAGCCGGGCCAAAGAGCAGCCACATTAGACCTCGCTCATTTAAAGGTCATCGGTTTCTGCTGCGGCTGAGGCGCCGTGCTTCGGTTTCATGTGCTCGAAACAACTGCAGCTCTTCAGAAGAAGCGAGCTGGTCATGGACAATAAATGGCGTTGTTGTCTTTCGACCGCAGCATACAAAATTGAGGCCCAGTAATCTGGCAGATGATCAGCAGAGCAGAGCGGGTTTGAAATGGGAGTCGCTAAATTCAGATCTCTCTTCCGGCACTTATCCACAGCGAGGACAGTTCATTTCCATGCATTTGTGCAGAAAATGGAGTTTTGATGTTTTGGATCTTCTTCTGTACCTAAATTTCTTCAATCATGGAAAGTAATTTAAAAATAAAAAACTCTTATTCATTGCAAACAGACTACAGCAGGATACATTCATGAATTTCTGACAAATATATTACATTTATTGCTTAATACATCTTCATAACCCACTGATGGAAATAATCACTGTGCCCCTAAACCAGGCCCTTGTGCGGAGAAAGTTCGTCACAGGCATGTGGTGTCTTATCTTTGTCCTGAAATGAAGCCTTGAGCTGTTCGAGCGCTCTGTTTATGTGTTCCCATGCAACACACTCCTCAGGACACGGCACAGAAAAGGAGCAGTCCGCCACTGTTTTTGATCTTGTGCTGTGACGGTGCAACATCAATCTGACGATGTCTAAAATTGTTTTGGTGAATTTACGGTTGTTAGGATTAGTGAAACATAATCCAGATCCCCAGTGAAACCTGGAAAGGAAACAGCACTAAGGTCCAGAGAATATCAGTCTTGTGGCTTAGAAAAGTGCAGTTAATTTAATAGCGAAGACAATTGAACTGAAAACAACAGGAAATCCTACACATATATCTTTACAGTTGTTGGCACAGAGGTTTTGAGATTGCCTCGTACTTTTAAAGGATCCCAACTGCTGGATGTAAAAATTACAATTAATAGACCTACCTCTCTGTTGTAGCATTGAAAAGGTTACAGTTCAGGTACTGAACAGTGTGATATGTAAAAGGAGCCCTTGAAGTGTTTAAATCAGGGATGTCTTCAATTGACTGTTATTCAGTTAACCACTGACAGTACTTTTGACCAGTTATGCATGTTAGTCTAGGTTAATTTTGCTGCTCTTCAGGTTAGTAGTAGTACTAGCACTATCTTCTACCACAACAAAGCTAATAAGGCTGCTAACACTGTTCGGACCCATCGTAGTGGGACACGGTTTGCAGTGAAACATTTTGTTGATCAGTGGGCACCCTATTTCAGCATGTTAATGTAGCCAGCTGCCTGCCTGTCAGCAAAGCCAACAGAAAATAAAATGGATCCGGAGGGAGCTCGGAGTAGAGCCGCTGCTCCTTCATGTCGAAAGGGGTCAGTTGAGATGGTTTGGGCATTTGATCAGGATGCCCCCTGGGTGCCTCCCGTTGGAGGTGTTTCAGGCATGTCCCACTGGTAGGAGGCTCCAGGGCAGACCCAGAACACGCTGGAGGGATTACATATCTCATCTGGCCTGGGAAGCGTTGCTGGGGAGAAGGACATCTGGGGTGCTTTGCTTGGCCTGCTGCCTTGGATAAGCGGATGAAAATGGTTGGATTGATAAAATTGATAAAAGATGTAATGCAAAACATTAAAATTTCACCACCTCTAAATTAATAGTGCTTCAAAATGTGACCCTAAAGCTCACTGAGTTAGTGGAGTGCCTGATTTAAAGGTAGGATCTGGAGGATTTTCAAACAAAACAAAATATAGACATATACAAATGAAATCCTGCTTAATCGTCACCTATGGGCTTCTACTCATGTGTGGTGGTGACTCTGTTTGCAGAGCTCCTGCCCTTTAACTGTATTTTGATGTTTTTGTGAGCTCAGACCGCTTCTGGGCGGAGATTTCCCCAGCCAATGAGAGAGCGCAGGTGCCGTGCCCGAGCGTGTCCGAGTGTGCACCAGCGCGAGCCTTGCCTAAACCTCTTCTGTGAAGCCTTCTTCCGTACCTCCGGGCTCCGTACACCCGGGAGAGTTGAGCCTGATAGGAGGGGCCAAATTTGAATGTGTGTTTACAAACAGCAACTGGAAAATCCTTCAGACCCTACCTTTAAAGGAAAGGCCTCTTGTATTACATGTCATTTCGTGTTTTTTCTCAAAAAATAACTGGTAAATTAACCATTTACTTACTGTAACAAGTGTCGGGCTATCAAAAGCAAAATCAACCAAAATTGGCATCCCTAGTTTGAATGAAGAAAAAGTAGATCTCTTTTCGTCAACAGAAAAAAGGAATTTCTGAGAATTCCTATTTAGCCAGCTACAGCCAGATGCTTATAGACATCACAGTCTGACATTGCCGTGTCAGTTTCAAGACTTCTGCTTGTGCTACTGTTAAACTATGTTATAACATGTCACATAAACATTTCGCTGGTTTTATAGCCCACCTCACGGGACTGGACTTTGTTGTTCCCTCCCTGCTTATGATCTGGTTTGACCTGCTCTGTCAGTTTGGCCAATGATGACATCAAGTGAAATTTAGTGTCCCATTACCCTGTAATCCATACAGTAATCATCGCTTGTGGTCACAGCTGTTGCTGTGCAGCGAAACGTACACAGGCTGGCTTTAAAAGATCACAGTGAGATTTTTACTGTGGTAATGCTGTAACCTTATAATAGATATTGGCGACAATGTCGAGCCCATGGTATTAGAATCAGAGTCCGGATTTGTCTTTACGATTTACCGCTGAATATCACAGACAAAAGACGTAATTATACCAAACCCTTTAGACAAAAGTTCGGTATAAAGCTTTAGAATAGACAGAGGTCTTGTGTGATAACCTATTTTCCTGCCACTAGTAGTTTGTTAATTAAGAGTCAAACCAGATTCTGTTCATTTCATGGGTTTGTGTGTCAGAGTGCCATGGAGAAGGTATTTCCTGGTATATAAAAGATAAGGGTCCACTATTACACATGTCCGTAATGGATTTGTTAGTGTTTCTAGTGTGTCCTCAAACAACCTTCTTATCTGTTTGAGGTAGACTGTCAGACTGAGGACAGCGTTTCACTCTCACATGCAGATTCACAGTCACTGTCAAACAAGAGTTTTAGTGCTTGAATCAATCCTTAATACCTCTTCACTGTTGTTGGCACTGTAGGGTTTCAAGAAAATTAAAACATTGTTAATTTGTCGGTGGATTTTTTGATTGTCGGACCATGAAAGCAGAAGAAAAGCTGTGTTTTTTTTAATGGAAACAGTGTTTTCCTCCGGTGTCTCCCCGCTGAGCCATATAATGGGTTTAGGGGTTGCACATGGGAGCACAAATTGTAGAAGCAAAGGGTTTCCTTTTACTGTTTGATCTTCCTATTGATGCAGATAACATCCATTATCACCATTACCTGGGTCAATATCGCAAACCAGTGATGGAGAGGGTGTGTGTGTGTGGGGGGGCTGTTACTGGTGGAGAAAGCTCCCAGGGCTTTGTGCTGTTGTCATCGGGGCCATTTTGTGTGCGTCCGCTGAGTAGCAGCTAATGATTGTTTGTATAATGTAGCTCGGGCAAAGAAACATTCTGCAGCCGAGCCGTGTTGAATGATATCTTAATATCAACACTTTTTGTTGCCAAAGCGAGTGGTCTAACACTTGTTTACTGTGTAAAAGGAAGCAAGGAAGCTGGTTTTCGGCCTTGTTCAGTGTTGTATTATCAGAACAAAGAAAAATGTCCCAAAGAAAAATATTTTTTGTTGGATACATGTTGGCTTGAAATGGGCAAACATCTGCAATGAAAGTGGTTTTGCAATTGCCACTGGGTAGTTGCTTTCAGGAAATACAGATTGTCCTGATATGTTCAGTTTCAATGTTTTTCTCAAGACAGTTTGGTTTCATAAGAAACACACCACCAGTGATGCCCAACAGAAAGCCCTAACACAATATCAGCCTTGTCTGCAGATGTGCAATGAGGCATTTCATCTGTAAGTCATACTGCGGGGCCTCAGCACACATCGGACAGCTTCACTGTACTCTGATGTATTGCTCTGTATTTGACTGCAGGGTAAATCCATTCATATCAGGCAGTTTAGAGATCACCTTTAGCCAGCACAGCATCAGAAGAGCCAGCCCTCCTCTGGCTGTTACCACTTACTGCTGCTCTAACAGCCTTTGAAGTTCCCTGATCAGACGGACAGCTGCGTACACCTGGTGCTCTCGCAGGCCTGACAACACACACATACACGCATAACACGTGTCCACTAAGGTCAACTCACTGCCGCTGCTTAATGACCTGTTGTCATCATGTGTTATTTTTGTTAAAGCAGGGTTACTGTTTCACTGCTGGTGACAAACTGTGGAACATGGCTGTCTAGATTAACTCCAACCAACACGTTACATCTGTACAGTTGAAAAGAATTTAATTATTGGGGTTGTAAACATCACACCATCCCAGCTGCAGAGCTCAGATTCACTGGCTGTGAATGAGCTGAGAGAAAAGCATGGAAAAAGTTCTTCAAGGTTTGGGATGGTCCCTCTACCGACCTTAGATAAGTTTGAATTATAGGTATTATAGGTATATAAGACATATTTAACCGTAAGGCTAGAAGACAACATCCCTTACAGTCAAATCCTTGCCAGATGACTCACACAATGCTGATTAAATCCGCATTTCGTCTCACCTTTTCCTTTTCCTCGTCGAACTTCCTGAAAAAGGGGGGTCAATCGTCGAGGACACTGGCCTCATTTGTATCTGACATTTACTACCACCTTAAATTTTCTCCACCATTTTACTGGTGAAATAAAAAGAAACATTTGAATACTGAGTCGGACATTGATTACCATAGCAACGATTTAAGCCTCAAAGCATTCAGGTCAGCCCTGTTTTGCAGTTTGGTGAGGTTGAGGTAACCAAACTTCTTGCTTAGATTTAGGAAAAGATCATGGTTTGAGTTAAAATAGACTCCTTCATAGTGTTAACCACGTGCTGTTAGAAAGGCAGAAAGTCCCGAAGGCTTTATTCTCCAATAAACTCTTCTCTGTTTGGCACTGCCTTTCATTTTGTTTTCTCAGTGCATCATCTGTTGGTGCGTCATTCTGGTGTTTTCTTCTCATACTCTATATGATGACAGTGTGAAATATTGAAGACAAGGGTTGAGGCCATATTGATGGTGCAACAGCCTTGAATGTGGCGGGAGGTATGATGTAAATCAGGATGCTCCAGATAAAAAAGAAACTCAGAGGAAGGATTGAAATCAAAAAACGGATTTGGGAGAGTGCTCCAGGGGGTTGGGAGATGTGGCGAGCTCAACTGCAAGAATACTTTGAAAGAATGCGTTGATGCTCATTTAATGCTTATCCTGTTCGGGGGTTGTGGGGGGGCTATTCCAGCTGACACTGGGCGAGAGGCGGGGTACATCCTGGACAGGTTGCTAGACTATCACAGGGCTGACATGTATTGACAGTGTTTGCGTAATTACTCTCACTGCCAGAGGTGGGGGACAAAAGTTTTGCACTCTGGACCATCAGACCAAGATGCACCCAAACTGCTGTTCATATTTTGGAATATCACACACTTGAAATGTTAACTTTGATATTTGGCAACCTAAGTCAAAGTCAGAGACACCCTTGACTGTTGAAAGGAGAAGTTTTGAGAGATAATTTGGATCAGTGATGAGGCTGCTGCAGCATGCTATCTTTAATGCACAGCCTCTGCCCATTTAAAGACAAGTATTCTCTGTGGCAGTGCTGTAAGTATTTATAGAGCCACTCATTTCATTAATGATGATAAATTAGACTTTATTGAATGTGTTGTTCTGTCGACGTCCTGTTTACACATGGCCTTAGACACGGTCACGCCTGATTTACATGCATATTTCTGAATTTATTTATTTATTTATTTTTTGCGAGTCCCTGTGAAAACACTTTTAAAAAAATATTAACACAAGGCTAATGAGCATGAAGTATAAAAGCCTCAGCACTGGGAAAGTATGTGGCTTTAACAGGAGCTGCTACCTGATCCCTCAAACAACCAGAAATTGAGCCAAAAGAGGAAAAGGTCACCACTAAACCCACGTGCAAACTGGGACATAAATCACATTAAAAGCCTGTCTTGTTTGGACGACACTAGCAAAGCAGGAAAATTGTAAAATTTCCCGTAATGACCTGTTGCAGTGAGAAAGGTTAAGAGGTCAGTCTGGTGCTTTCAAAGCCACTTGAGTCAAAATGAATGAAAATACAAACAGGATGAAGGGTTTTGTTGCATGTACGGACGCTTGGTTGAGCGTTTTGAAGGTTTGAACCTTGTACGCTGTGTAGGAAAGCAGGATGTAGGCCTGTTCTGTCCCTAACGTATTATCTTTAGAACACAATTCACAAGACAAGTATTTCAGAACTGTTTATGTGATCCATTTGGAAGTCATTTAGAAGTCATGGAGAGCTGGTTTTATTAAGCTGGCAAGTGGAAGAAAGCTGATATGCAGTCCCTATCAAACTGTCAGGTCCTGTTTGGGCGAGGCACCAAGCCCCTAGTGGTTCAACCCTGTGTGGTGCTACACATGAATATAAAATAGAGAACAGATATGGATGGAGACAGCATGAATGTATCACTTTAACATAACGTCTTCTTTTGTTGTAAATGTAATATGTATAGTTGCTCTTTATTCAACCAGATTATCTGTTAGACTTCTGCAGACTTGAGAGCAGTGAGGTTACTGTAATTATAATAACTCAGTGGGATGGCTTGCTAAGTTAAACTTGGGTCACGGTTGAAACAACAAACCAAGCCGAACTGTCCAATGTTGTATCAGCCCTGAAATAAACTCCAGCGGGTTCTTTTTCTTCAGACAAAATTGAGAAAACTCTCATCAGCCAAAAACATCAACATTACTCAAGCGGTCAGTGAAGAGACTCCTGTGATTATGTAAGATGTGCTGGAGAGGTGCAGGGAACCAGTGTGCCAGTAGGTCAAGGGCTGAATGAATGATTAAAAAATTAGGTGGGTTTATGCCTTTTGAAATTTCTTATTAAGATTGTCTCTTACAGCAGGGAAAACTCTAAATAGATATGTTTGCAACTTTATGTTTCTCTTTCCCACAAGTGTGTGGTTTGGAGTTTTGGTATGTTTGTCTGGCTCACTTTGATATACAGAAGTAAGAATTGTGGTTTGGCTTTTTATAGCGTCTGAAAGTGGACAGATCAGCTGTTTGTTTAAGAATAGATGTGAAGAAGAGTAGGTCGTAATTTCTAACACAGAGGAACAGCTTTGAATGATTTCTATCAGTCATTAAGCCTATAGAGGAGTAAGCATTGCATTTTGGTGTTTTTGTGGTAACCAAGCCGGCTGAAGGGGATGGATTTCCGTTTTCAGTCTTGGCCAATCGATGAGCAGGGTTTTCTTCTCATGCTTTTTTCTTCCTGGTCAGTGGTCGTTTCGGGTAATACCGCCCCCAAATGAGCAGCTGTTGTAACTGTGTGACGTTGTCCAGGCAGTTTGGTCTGCTTTAAAAAGTGCAGTGTGAAAGTGAACCGAACCAGATGTAGGTGTGAAATATTTTGGCATTCCCCGCCCAATCGAACCGAGTCCCCTGGGCTATCCTGGTGTGAATACGCCCTCACACTAGCCCAAATGAACCATACTAACCAGGCAAAGGGACCTGGATTCATTTTAACCAAACCAAACAGGTTAGGTGTGAAAGCACCCTCAGGATCCAGACAGCTGCCCTTTACTGGTGTTAATGCGGCAGCCCACAGGAGGGAAGCAGCTTTACGAACACTTATGAGCAGCTTTTTGATGTAAAGAAACGGCTTGGAGTCTGTTTGTGGTACAAGAATGTATTCAGAAGATTTAACACAGTGTTACGTTGTAATTCAATCCTAAACAGTAACTTTTCAGGTTATCTGAATGGTCATTCAGCGTCTCCTATGAGTTTAAACAACACATGTCAATATTGGATGATTCTGCAAAACCCCTGATTAGCTTTAAGAACCTTTTTTTACACCCAATGGCAAATGTATTTGAAAACTCTGGCTTTATGCTTTATCTGCACAAGGCATCTATGGTAGGGTCAAGCTTAGTGAGTAATTGTGGTTATGACCAATGAACTATGTATTGTTAGGGTTAGGAAACTAAAGTTGTGGTTAGGGATTATGAAAACATTTTGGTTACACTTACAGTCCCCTGCATGAAAGTCAGACTTGTTGCACACCTATCCAAAGCCTTGTTACATTAGGAACACACTACTTTCTGCGTCAGCGCTGACCCTTGGCAGTAGACATAACTCATTGGGTGCAGAATCGTCCAGTTTGGTTGACAATAATTCCTCAAGATACTGAGGTTTACCTACAAGAGAGATGCACAATAAAACAAACAGCCTAAAACCAACCTGACGGCCTAAAGATGTGGGTTTCAGTGGCTGCTAAAAGCTGCAGTTATTGGACATTATGCTGACTGTCTGTTTACCACAGCAACCATATAAATAGCATTTTATCTGTATGCATATCAAATCACAATGTCACAAGTGGATACAGTGCATTAATCTATGTACAGTTACTATTCATCCTTTCAATAAGATTTCTTCAGTAAATGCTTTGATTGTATGAGCAGCTCTATAAGAAGCAATGAAAGCATTTGCCAGTTTGAGTCTATAGGGGACAAATGTTTGAGATCCGGCATTTTTGTCTTGGAAATGGCTTTTTTTCTTCTTCCTCTCTTTCAAAGCCTGTTTAGTGGCCCCCAGACGAGCCAGCTGTTGCTTTTTGTCAGTCACACTGACTCCGATGTCAAAACGCTGGTTTCTACATGGTGGTTTGGCTTAAAGAAATAGTGATCATTCTTAGGAATTGCAGGGGGGGGTGGGGTTTTACCAAAATGTTGAAATCGACACCAGTCACACTGTCAGATGGGATAAGGGATGTGTGATATATGGGCCGTGCATGTGTCATAAAATACATCTGGGTAAAAATTCATTAACTTCACTGACATTGCAAAACTCATAAACTTGATTTGTAAAAAATCAACGAGTAATTTATGTCCACTGAAACCACAGAACTATCACATAGCAGTTGCCACTCTGTTGTTGTTGGTTGTCTGAGGTGTACACTGTCTGCACTGTTTGATAAGATACAGTTATTGTAATGAGCTTTTTTGTTAGTGAAACAGCATTTCCATTTTCATTGAGCTTCTGACTCAAATTTCTGTCTCAGCTTGATAGTCTGCTGTGAATCACCCTGACACCTGAGAAGATTAAAGTTGTGCATGTATCATCCTGCAACCAGCTGCTTTAACACAAAAACAAAACAAAAATCTTGGTCGTTCATACAGCGTCTCCACCCTTCTCTCCCGATCTGTTGTTTTTAATGAGGATGATGAGAGCTGACGATGTTTGCTCCAGACTATTTAGGGATAGAATATGGTGAGATTATATGAGCCAAATTAAATTTGGATGTGATAATACAGCGCTGCTCTCCACAGGGTCCATACAGACCGCACAAACAAATACCTCCACATGACATAGGGAGACTCTTAAAGAACATGAACTCTAGTTGCTCTTATATCACATGTTGAATGATGGTCTGTCACTTAAAGGCATATTGTGCAGGTTACTGTTTGCAAGCACGCTCGCCACTAAAAGGTTAAAAACACCCCGGAGGAACTCTCGTTTGGTGTTTCGTTTAGCTATAATTGTGTTTTATCAGTGCTGTGTGCACGATTGTGGTAGCTTCCTCTTGGATGTGTGCTCATACTTATGGTATGCTCCCTGGTCGTCACCTTTTCAAACAGACCTGACCTCACCTGCGCGCTCTCGGGGAACTAGGGCTGTGCGATATGGCCTGTAAATAATATTGTAATATATTTGACGACAGGTGCTGTGGTTAGCGTTGTTGCCTCACAGCAAGAAGGTTCCTGGTTCAAACCTCGGGTGCTGAAGCCCTTCTGTGCGGAGTTTGCAAATCTCCCCGTGTGGGTTTTCTCTGGGTATTCCGGCTTCCTCCCACAGTCCAGTAAAGAATTGTTACAGTAAAGTTAATCAAAGCAGTACCTCTAGTCCTTTTATTCTGAAGCAGCCGGCTCGTCTCGGGCTGGAAGTGTTGATGCATTTGGTGTGAACCTGAAGCTTGTGATATAATCGTTTTAAACATTCTAAGTGGAACAAGCTGCGATACATCTAGAATAATCAATATGTCACCCGTCTCTTAGGGGAACACATCTAGAATCATCCTGAATGCAGCAAAATAAGAAAAAAATAAGTCTGTATCTGATGGAAATGGTATAAAGTTAGGTAGAGCAAAGGAGACATGAAAGATTGAGGCTGAGGGAATTTATGTGACAAGGTCTCGGGCCACTAAGATGTTTTAAAGAAACTTAGAAGTCTCTCTTTATCTGATCAAATTTGCTCAAAGGAGAGAGGCTTTTAAACATGAGCATCCGCAGAGCTGCAGGACATCCAGCCTGCAAATCTGTGATCCTGGAAAGCATCAATAAGACGTTAATGCAGCAGAATACATAATAAGATAAACAAAGCCAGTACCTGAGGAACTGGTATCTGATACTGATAAGATGGTGACAAGATGAGGCTCCGAGGATGGGATTGAATTTTCGTAGATGTGGGAGATGTGGTTTCCAGACTTTGGCATGCTAAGCACATGGAGTAAACTAGTGTAAGGCTTGCTGTGTGATTGATTTTATCCCACATGATATACGGTCAAGTGTGTTCATGAGAACAGTTTATAGCATTGAGGAGTAAAACCAGGCATGTGCTTTAGATCTGTGATGTGAAACTGAGCGCTGATTTGAAAGCAGAGCAGAGAGGGAGACTTCAAACTCTCTCAGTGCTCAGGGATGTTTTTGTTTCTTTTACTTTGGTGGCCAGAACACCACAAAGACATTCGAACTGATGTTAGATAACATTCTCAGAATTATTATCTAATGTGTTAGTCTTATAAAATGTTATTTTGTTGGTGTGAATAAAGATCATTGATTAGCAGCAGTTGCAGCAGAGGAATGCAGAATCCATGGACATGTACTCCATCACTGGCTGCTGCACTTTGATTTCTTGTCTCTTTTCATTCTGACACGGTGATTTATGTGCTTCTTCACTTTTCCTTTCGTCTCCGAGGTCAAACACACACAGAGCCCTCTCTGTCCCTCTGCTAAGTATTGCCAATGTGAGAAAAACACTCACTGCCCGGCCGAGGGGCCTCTCCTTTTGCCCTCTGGTCTCTTTTGCTTTTTAGTGTGATGGAGATGAGACCCCAGCGCTGCTTATTTACCAGAAACCGTAACTAATTACTGCAAATGGCTCGCTGCTGGGCTAGTGACGAGTGACAGTTATATTACTAATAAACCCATCATCTCTCCTCCATCTGTGGCTAGAGGTCCAGTCAAAGCGGGATTTATGCCTCTACGTCAAATTGATGCGTGCACTTCCACAGAAATGTAACTTCACATTGCGGTGATGCAGACCTATTTTTGTAAGCTTAAACCAATTCCCTCAGTGGATACAAAGCTTTTAATTACTTTAATTTCACAGATAAGAAACAATAAATTGTGAAGACAATAAAGCCTCCACAAGATAGCATTTTAAGTCTTGTGTGTGATTTATTCTGGCTTCATATCGGTAGAGGAAATCCCTGTTTGTCGCTAGGCTAATTTATACAATGTAAAATGCCATAGGCTTGTGCTAATAACGTTAGCATGTTACTTTTGTTTGCAAATTGTGTTTAGTATAAGACAGTTGTTTTGTTGGCTAACCTTATGAGTTAAACGAGTTAAATGTTGCTGTTTTCCCTGGCTTCATATGAGTAGAGGAAAAGTCTGCCAGCCACTAGGCTAATTTATACAATGTAAAATGCCATATGCTTGTGCTAAAAAAATTAGCATGTTGTATTTGTCTGTGAATGCTGCGAGTTATAGTGAAGCCGATATGTGTTAAGCCATGTTTAATGTGTGTTTAATATGTTTTGAATCACCTAAACTTGACAGCACTTCACAGAAACCTCCGTCGCCAACTAGTGTTTTGGAGGTGTAACTGCAGAGTGACACAGACACACCACCGCACAAGTATAAATGCTCACAACGGTATAGGACATGTATGTAGGCTACGGCGTAGGCTCTGCATAGAGCTGACGCACAAGTATAAATCCCGCTTAAGGCAGGATGATTTGGTCTGTGGTGAGTCTATATTTCTGTGTTTTCTTAAGCTGCACTTTGTGGACCTGTGTGTGCTACTGTAGATAGATGCTAGAAAGAGAAGTGGCAGAGATTTGAGCTTAAGGGAGAACAAAGCGTGAGCTGATCCTTGAATCTGAAGTTGTCCTCTGGGAGCTGCACGGGAACAAGTGGAGACTAGAGGCCTGTCAGGATCTCTGTCTATTCTCTGATAGTTCAACACCCTGCTTAATAATACATGTTGTTTTCCTGAAATAATGCTCGGCACAGATCTAATGCACATTAGGATCCTTTTAACCTAATGCAGCCTGTCAGGCCTCAGCCATGACACTGTGCCGCTGACTCCACAGAGCAGACGGATGTGTTTGTTGTGGCCACACAGTGTTTCGTTACAGTGGATCACTGTTGGCAGTTAACTTTTATGGTTTGCTCTCATCTCTGGCTTTAGTGTTTGTCTATAGGGTTATTAAGGCCTAAATTAATAAAGCTATACTGTTCTTTCTCTTCTGATGAAACTGTGATTACTGAGATATCTTTTTATGTCTTCGTCACACCAGATATTCAGTAGAAAGTAGTCTGATATGATTTGATTCAGATTCATTCTTGTCATTTTATTCAGCCTTCTCCAAGAAAAAAAACATGTTTGATGCAGTCAAAAGAGATCATTGTTTTTGTCGCTCCATTCCAGAAACACCCGGAACATCAGATCACAACATGTGAGATATTTTAAATCAATCTTTGTATTTGTCCTGTGATCAAAAAGCAAAGCTTTTGGCAATCGAGGCATGTGAGCAGTAGATGAGTTCACATCAACACTGATGTTGTTTTTGTAAAAAGGTGAGGTGAAGTTAGTGTGATTAAGAATACTTATCTTTCGACAGTTTGCACAAAGTACCAGTTTAATTTTTACACATGGATCCTTTTCTGTACTGGGGATCTTAACTTGTGCAGCCAGTATCTAGAGCAGCCTTAAATGGTGTCTTACCTCCACTGTGATGTTTTAACCATTAACACAGGATGTTGTGGCTAGACACAACACAGTGAGGGATTATTTATTCATTCATTCATTCAACTATAAACCAGTGGGACATCAGCTAGGAAGAAAATAGAGTAGTGTTTAGAGGATATCTATGTCCAGAGATGTGTGATTAGTTTTAATTAGAGCAGCATGAAGTGACCTTTCAAGTGCCAATTTCATGAAAGGGTATCAATGTAATGGGTTATATTGATTCATTCATTCATTCATTTTCTGTAACCGCTTATCCTGTTAGGGGTCGTGGGCGGGCATTGGGCGAGAGGCAGGGTACACCCTGGACAGGTCACCAGAGTATCACAGGGCTGACACATAGAGACAGACAACCATTCACACTCACAGTCACACCTACGGACAATTTAGAATCACCAATTAACCTGCATGTCTTTGGACTGTGGGAGGAAGCTGGAGTACTCAGAGAAAACCCACACTTACACGTGGAGAACATGCAAACTCACACAGAAGGGCTCCCTCACCCTGGTTTGGACCTTCTACCCTGGATTCGAGCCAGGGTGGCGGGTTCGAACCATCCAACTATCAACTATCACACCATTTGCCTTGTCTCGTAACAGTAGCACTTTTTCAAGAGTGATTTTAGTTTGATCTTGATTTTGGTGCAGATCCATATCAAACACACACACACACACACGTTCACAAACTCTCACACCTCTGTGTTCACAAAGGTAGTCAATCGATGTCTCGGTATGAGAGAGCCGTTAACGATTTTGCAGTTCATTATTGGCTCTTGCAGTGCCCACCAAAAAAGGAGAGAGCTGGTGCTGCTGAGTACTTTATCCCGTGAGTCAATGGGTAAAAAGCTTTCACTGTGTGTGTTTGTGTATCTACGCTCTATCTTTAGCCATAATATGCCAGCAGCAAGCAACGTACATCTCATACTTGTGAAGCCATGTCATGGGACCTCTCTCTCTCTCTCTCTCTCTCTGAGTTTCTGTACCACCCGTCACAATCAGCATCGTACAAAAATACCATCCCTGTTGGCCTTTCCCATACTTCCAATGCAGCTTGTGTTATTTTACTCCTGCCTGCTCACAGAGTGGCTGATATGGAGACCATTTTGTCGTCTGGGACGTGGGAAAGAGGATGGAGGGGGCGTTTGTACCACTATGGGAGCAGGCAGGAGGAAATGGCCCACTGAGATTCACACACACACACACACACACACATAGAAATGCAAGAAGGAATGGATTTGTGAGATTGTGAGAGAAATTTAACAAGGTTTTTTTTAAATTATGGGAGTCATAGCTTTGGACATGGGAAGATGACCGCATTCCACATGAATTCAGAAGTCATATACTGTACTCATACAGTGTGCGTGTGTGTGGGCATATCAAAATAGCTGAGTGTGGAAACTAAAGAGGAGTCAGTCTTGTTGCCAAGTTGTTATCAAAGGCTGGGGAACATAGTGATCTCTCTTTCGAGTGTACAGTAACTGCAGAGGGAAGACCAAAGAGCTGCTTACCAAAGAGAGATTAGCCTCAGGTCAGTGAACCTGAGCTGCTCCTCGCAGCTGAAGACCTGCGGTCGGATCTTCACAGCTGTGCTCTGAGACTGCTCACAAATGATTTTGATCCCAGTCCAGAACTCTTCCAGCAGCCTGAGACTCTTCATCATTTAAGGTCTTTTTTTAAACACATACAGAAATGTTTTTTAAACACAGATGTAACAAATAAAATTATTATTATTGCTGCAACAGAGCCGTCATTATTGTTATTAGTTCCAGCTTTTCTTGGTGTGACAAGTCAAAATGTCTTCTGTGAAAGAAGTTTATGGACGTGAGTCATTAGGAATTAATGAAGACCAAGCGTGCCTACAGGTTGTTACTCTAGTTTACATCATTGTAACATGAATGGCTTTGTCAGTAGTTTCCTAAGGATTTATTATATAGTTACCAATTGTTTCAAATGCATTCAATCTATGTTTTTTTAAGGGTTGCATGATAGAATAAGTTTGAGAACCACTGGAATTAAGTGTAGTTTAACAGGTTTATTGTTGTGGTGGATTGAGGGATAGATTCTAGGAAGTCACTGCAGCTATCTGAAAAATAGTCTGGTATATAACTCCTGTAAAACCACAACTTAGTTTAGTTTTAATACTTTGATTTATGTACAGATTTAACAAATGAGACATAACGTTCATTGTAACCCTTTTCAGCCAAAATCAGTGCATGTGTTCAGGGTTTTTTAAACACTGGAGAACCTGTTAAAAGTAGGCGATAGACTGTGATAGACTGCTTTCCCATTGCCAGTGAGCTAGAACTGTATTTTGACTGTATTTTGTGGTGGCCTGTCATTGCATTGTGCTGGTAAGTTCGTACGATCAAGTGTCAAGTGGCTGGAGCCGCTTAATACCCAAGACTACCACAGAGTAATTTGTTTTGGAAGTGAATGTCGATCACAACCTCTCCCATCAAATACAAAAGCCAGATGTTTGTGGGTTTTTGTGCAGTGGGAAAGGGGCTTTAGTAACCTTTTTAAAGGTGCTGGTAGGTGGATTTTGTTACCTTTGGACAGAGCCAGGCTGGCGGTTTCCATGTTTTCAGTCTTTCAGGCTTCATGTTTATCATACAGACATTAGAGTGGCATAATTTTGTCCTCTTAGGTCCCTGACACACCAAGCTGACAGCTGGCAGTTGGATAATATGGCAGTCAGTGATTGTCTGTCCGCACTGTTGGCACAGTTTGGCCCTTGTTGGCTGTTTTTTGGAGAATTCACCATGTTGAATCAGTGTTCGAGAGGGCGGAGCCCGTTGTTGAGTGAAATCACTCTGATTGGCAGTTCAGCTCAGCGCATGAGAAGATAAATCTAAGTGAGGAAAGTAAACAAATGGCTTAAGTCAAGACGTCGTGAGATTGAAGCAAACTTGTAATGGAAGGTACAAATATTTTTGTAGCCATTGAGCTTTTTAGCAGAAACGGTACATAATTATTTTATATTGTAAGCTAGCATATGCCCCAGAATGTTCATGTTAGTTGGCCGCTGGCTGTAGACTGTGCGGTGTGTTCAAGGGCATCTTTTGGCGGAGACATGAGCAATAGAAGTGACACAACAGTCGGCCTTCGTTGCCACTATTTTTTTGATGTCTTTGGTCTGCCGTGTGTCTGGGTCTTTACTCTCGGCAAGTAATAAAACACTAATAAGAGCAATTTTAAGAGAATTGTCCGCCATCCCAATACAATATAGGTGGATAAAATTTAATTTGTGAACACTTTTTATGGGAGTTACTTTATACTGACGAAACTGTCAACACTTTTCAGAGGGACTATGTGTTTTTTGTGTTTGCCAGAGTAACAGGGACACTGTTTTTGGAAATGCTGTGAGAGAACACAAAGAGAATGGCCTTATAAAGAGACCCATCCAAAACATCATTGCCATTCTGTTGTAATGGTTGTGAGGCAGCAGAGATCCCCTGAAAGATGGACTGTAGTCTGGCGTGCTGAGAACTGAGCCAGGTCTGATCTTTGCAACAGGTGGTGTGTTGAAATGGAATATAGCGTCAGATCACCAGGAGAAATCAGAGAGCGACTTGACTCCCTCCCTATCTCCCCTGTTGTGTGGTCCACTCTGATCCTCTCCACTGTATTTACATTCTTTGTATCCTCCGTCTCCTCTGTCTTTTGGAAATCGTTAATTCTGATGGCATGTTGAGTGGATACTGCTGGCATTCGGCTCCAGCACCCCGGGGATCAGTGAGTGTGTGCGCCTGTGTGTGTGTGTTAGGGAAAGTGTCTGGCAGGTCACTATGACAAGTTGACCTTGTTTTCTCTCAGGCATCGTGGGAATGTGCAGTTTGGTTGCTGCAGCTGCCACCGTCTATCTCATTGTCTCTGCACACAGCAATTAAAACATCACCTGAACCCCCCACAGGCTCCACACAGAGGAGCCCTCCGCATGCCTGTGCACAAAGTAATTAGGTTGCGTCTAATTATTATTTGTGTTATGAATAAAACTGTCAGTCTTTCTTTGATCTGTTGATTAATTATCAGTCTACAGAGACATCAGAAAGTGGTCAAAGGGAGTATCCTGATGGTCCGAGATGCGTACCATATAACTGCTGGACAAACAAGCTGCAGAGTTTCCCCTAGAAAAACTTTTAGGCCAGGTGACACGTGTCTTTTTGTGACAGGGGCCAGCAACAGACTTACTTTCAGTTTTAATGTTAACATGGAGCTAGTTAAATTCTTAAATTTTTGATGTGTAAAAAGTACCATTTGCCCTCATGTGCATGTGTAATATGATGCAGAATTGGTGTTTATTCATGAGTAATTGAAATAGGGGGCAAAACAAGATTTTGCACAGGGCTTCTGAAAAGCTAGAAACAGCCCTGGTAGGTGGTGTGTTTACAGGACAAGATGCAGCTGTCATGGGGAGAGGTGCAGCATGTTGCCAAGGACAAAATGTGATCAAGATATCTAATTGCAGCCTTATGTCCCATAGGGGATGGAAGGGAGTCAGTGGGTTAGAAAGTGGTCAACGTTAGTGACATGATTTTAGTTGTTACGGAGTTATGACTCCTCATACTTAATGTGACGGCACCATTATCGTCAGCTCACTCACTGTAAATGCAAACGTCGGCTAAGCTAACCCTGAACTGAACATCCAGTAAGGCACTGTGTTGGCCAGCCAAAAAGAAATTATGGCAGTGGAGTCGTATGTGACTGTTCAGTGGGCCATTCAGGGTGACAGAGATGTAATACGGTAAACAGGCCAAGTTAGCCCTCTAACTTGTAACCACCTAGCTAATGCATGCTGACCATGCTAACAATGGCTCGAAAAAGTGTAACAGCATTTTTTGCCGACACTAGATGTTAAACAAAAGCCAGAGACTGTACTGTTTTAAGTTTCTGTGAGCTTTTTAGCAGAAGGCAAGAAATAACATTATATCTGAGCAGGTAGCTGCCTCTCTTCCTCCATCTGGGCAGCTGTCTCACTCAGACTCACACTGGGTCTGGGTCTGCAGCTGCCTGTACCGGAGAGCAGTTTGAAAGTGAGGAGCACTGACTCATCAGCTCAGCATGTTGCACACTGACTGACAAACAAACAAACAAATGACTGCTTGGCTTGAAGAATCTTGACACAGGTTTGAATTTGTGATTTTCAGGGGGCAGCCCTGCTCAAAGGTTTGCTGGTTCAGATTTGTTTACCATGCACGTTGAATATGAAATTTGACACTTATCAACTACATCTGGTTTACCAATCTGCACTCGTCCTATCTTGACTCATCCACACCTAAAACTCCTGTAATTCCACAGAGTCTAGTTTCTGGCTGCTATTTCTGTTTGGAACCGTTGGCCCGTCCTCTTCAGGAGAGTTACTGTATGCAGCCAACATAGCGGGCATCGAGCCATCACTCAGCCCAAGGTCGCAGCAACAAGACTAGTTTTAGAAATGCCTCCACCTGATGAAACCTCCTGTTGTAAAGGTCCCTAGAGTCTGCATTAATAAATGGCAGCCTTGATAAAACAGATAAAACAAGCAAACAAGATAAAAAAAGAAGCATGCATCTTTCAGAAAAAAGAGTAACTCTCAGGGAGGGGTTTGTGGTAAGATGCCTAATGGGCAGCGTTGTGTACTTTGGATCAAAGAAGTTTCGAATTCTCAGCAGAATTACAGTTGACAGGATTGTTCGCTTGATCTTTAAAAATGCCGTAAAAACAATCTTGTAACAAAGTAATGGCTGCAAGTATCATGTTTATTTATTAGTTTCTGCCGTAGAAAAATCTGTCATTCTTTTATCTGAGTGGCTCATTCATGACTTTGTAAACGCTGCTGCATGTTGAGTTTGTGGAGAAATGTTTCCGCTGTGCCAGGAGCTGTGTGGGGCATTCATAACTCACTGAGAGTCCTTTTCGCTCTGAGTGCCTGATTAAAACCAAGAGTCCTATGTGGTGTGTGTGTGTGTGTGTGTGTGTGTTAAAATGTCTTGGGGTGCGTCATGGGACTAATGTGATTGATGAACGTGTGACAAGGCCTTCAGTGTATACGTTTTCAAGAGTTTCTCATAACATTCCTTTGCACCATTTAGCCAAGCCGAGTTGACCCAAACTAAGTGGGGCTACTGTTCTGGCAGTGAATCTTTGAAGGGGGACAAGAATTTGGCTGTGTCTGTCCATCCCTCAGATATGTCTGTGAAGATTCTCAGTTTTCCAGGAGATAGGATCTGCTGTGTTTGCTTGTCAAGACCAGATTCTCAATGACCAGTGTCCCTAAGTGTTTTCTTGTGAGCTTGAACCCAGTTTTTCCCTTAACTTAGTTTTGAATTTTGAAAAGAAGAAAACATTTTTATACTCAATATACACATATTTATTCTGTGTGTTTTGGGTTAAAATGGTTTTAGCAAAGGCTGAGATATCCTGACTCAAGCTTCAAAATCACCGGATCCTAGAATTCCCCCAAATGCAACTTGATAGCATCTTTTGTCAGACCCTCTTTGGCTGGTAAATGCCCTACCAGCTTGTAACACAGGCTTTCAACAGGATGAGATAACCTCGATGACATCATTAAGGTCATTTTCTCAGACTTTAGAAAGCTCTCTGGTTGCCACCGAATAAGGGGGGGTCAGCAAACTTTCCATTCCTTTTTTTAACTCACTGCATTTTATCATTCTGTGTCCCCTTTCTTAATTTGGAGGTTTTTGTGGGTTCGCAGCACGGGCAACTCTTTATGAGTTCTTAATTTCCTCAGCAACAGTTTGTGGAGTTTGAATCGTGGGGTGGAGAATCAATCAGATTGGATCAATAGATGAGAGGAGCAGCTGCTGCAGAGGCAAGTGAATGCAAACTTTAAGACCCAGCGCATTAAACAGTTACGGTCCACTTTCACTGCGCGAGGTGTTCTGCTGCTCCATCTGTGCCCAAAGCTTTTCGCCCGGACAGTGCAATACAATGAATAATCGAACAGTACATTATTCCAACTGCGCTCTTAATGACGGTCCAGCTCCAAAAATAAAAAATCAATATGTTGCGGCAGATGTTGTTGTCTTGGCGGGCTGCCACAAATAAATGAATGTGTGGGGAACCCTGCTGGCATAAGCTGAAGTTATATGATGCTTGCAATATTAAAATGTGCACCTTTGACATTAAGTGAAAATTGCTTTGCTACATTTGCACTTAAATATTTGATGTAATGTTTCATGCATTATGTATTTGTACGGTTTGCAGACTGAGCTGTTTGTGGTCCGTTTTTCTATCTAGACAGATCAATAAGAGATATTTGAAAGATAAGAATCCAACATTTGCAAATGCCATACCTGCTACACAGCCAGTCAGAATCACAGTGCCTATAATGCTGATTTTTAAAACCAGGTTTGCATAAATCAGAGAGTTGCTGCATGAAGTTAATGGACCCTTTAGGACAAGGTGCCTCTGTGTGACAGGACTTTAAACACTTCACATCCTGCAACTTGTCAGGAGAAATGAAAGTGGAAGGTCAGTGATTACTAGTTTGTCTCTCCTCTCCCCGCACTGAGTGAGAGCTCTTATCCTTAGCTTGATAACATTTCCTCCTCCCTGCAGGATGTAAGTGTGCCATTGAGGGATTAGTGTGATAAATGTCAGAGGGCACAGCATCTGTCAGAGAACCAAACCCCCGTCTTGATTCCTCCTCCCGCACCCACCTCTGTCTTTTCTTTTTCCAATCCTCTCTGGCTCATCTTTTTATCTGTTTTCTCATGTTAAATCTACACTCTATTCACTCCTCTCAGATCTATTTACATCCATACAAAGAGCAGCCTGACTGAGGCACTGTTTTCCCATGCTCCCTCTCTCTGTCTCACCCTGTGCTGAAGTAGGGGCCGCTATTTCTGGTGCCAGTCGGGGTCAGTGCACTGTAATTCTGCTGTATCATGTAAGCAAACAAGCTTGATAGGCCATTGTTATTCTTAGATGTGACAGGGCTGGAAACATGTCCCCGAGCTGTCGCTTCGGTTTACCATTGTGTTTAAAGGGGAAATATTTAGTTCAAGGTAATTTACACTGTGGTATGCTTGTTCTGTTTCAGCACAAAACTGCCAGCGGAGGATTTTACAATATAATAAAATTATAACTGAATGTAATATGGCCCTTGTTGTTTTCAAGATGATTATGCTCCCATGTGTCTGTTTTTTGCTGCCATTATCTTCATGCTGCTTCTCAGCAGTGTTGTCACCTGACGAGATAAACAAGTCAGTGATGGAATTAAAGCAGCTAAAAATGTCCTCCCTTCTCTTATAATATTCATACTCATTCTTTCATGCCTTACTTCAGTGGGGCCTCAGCCTTTTCTTTGGGGGACGGACATGCCGGAGGTAAATTAAACATGAATTAGAGTCAGGAGCAGGAGAATCCTCGGTATGTAAATATTAATACAGTACCTTAAAATCTAACCTCATGATAGAGGCAACAGATTATATAAGAACTCTGTAATGCAAACAAAACTGCGAGCTCTCTTATTTCAGGTTATTCATGGATTCTGGACTACATACTTTTTTAAGAGAGCCGAAAGGCTGCCGTTGAATCACTAAAATTAGAGGTTGGAAACTAGTGAATGAAACAGCAGATTAAGATAAGTGTCGTGCACATTTGCAAACCATGTAATAATGTGTTTAGTGCTCGAGTTGAGTGTCAAGTTCAGGTCAATAGTTAGATACAGCTCAGAGACCTCCGTGTGTGTGTGTGTGTGTGTGTGTGTGTGTGTGTGTGTGTGTGTGTGTGTGTGTGTGAGATCCTGTTGCACATCTGATGGGCTCGTCCCACCTCACAACTCCCAGACAGACGGGCTCAGGTTCTACTTACTCTTGACCTCAGCGATCATCCTGTCAGTCGCGGCTGCTGCTTTGATCTGACTTTTTTAACCACAGATTTGAGGAAGTGCTTCCTTAATGTTTTTTCCCCACAGGCAGCAGAGCCTTAGGAAATCTGTCTTTCCATCCATATTGATATTTTGACAAGTAGTTGCATGGTTGACCTGAAATTTGTTACAGCTATTCACGGTTATTCTGGTGACCTTCTGACCTCTCCTCTAGCACCACCATCAGGCCATATTTTCCACTTTAACAGAGATAAAAAAAAAAAGAAATGTAATTTATTTAGTATATTCATGCTCCCCCGAGGACAAAATCTCATCAATTTACATATAATCTTTCTTGACTACCTTGTAATTTCCTGAGTACTTGCACTCAAAACAAAAAGTATATTACCATGTTTCTGAGGGGATGAATTCATTTGATAACCTCTCCTGTTGCACCACCTGCTCAGTATCTTGTTGATTCAGTGCAGCATACAATGATCTTACCATTGTATCCTGCATTGAAGTTACAAGCCCCTTTTATACTTCCTGTTCAAGGCAGGAACGTCGTGCTGTTATTGTGCCTCATCATTCTTTATAAACGGCGTGAGCACCGGGGGACAGAGTTGTCTCACTTTTAAGCCGGCAGTGGAGGTAGTAACAATGGTGAATCAACATCTGTGTAAAAGGGACAGCCAGTAGGATGGGATGGGCGTGACATTTTGGCGACGTGTTATGTATATGACCAACTGTCAGGAGATTTAAAAGCAGCTTGCAGCAGTTAGCAGCTAACTCAAAGACGAAGAACAGCAGTGACAATGTCTACATATTGGGGAGACCGTGAGTTCTGGGAGCTCCTTAGCCCCTGAATAGAGGGCGGGATCAACTGCCATATAACAGGGTTGGTAAATGATTGTCATTGCCATGTTATGCCACTGTTATTGTTTAAAGTGCTGCAGAGATGTGTGCTGTATGTCACACAAGAGGTCAATTCTGTTGCATTAAATGTCACGCCCATCACACCTCTTATGCTTTTGCAATGCCAGCATGTTGTCCAAAATCACACACTGAGGTGGCTGCTGGTAAAGGTGGACCTGTGGCCCTGTCCTGCTACCTCTGTATTAAAAGGGCTACACCCTGCTGAGGCTGCTGCATTAAGGGCCATCCTCACCAAGAACAATAACTATAATGTTGTGACATCTACACTGATGAACGATAATGTTCTGTAGTAACAGTGGTGCCAAGTAACATAATGAGGAGACACTGATACTGAAAGGATATTGAAAGTTACAGCAAAATACTCAGTGACAACATATTTTTGTTCTCCCTAGCCTGTGCGCTCTTGCAATGCTGTATCTGCTCGTAGCGAACAAAGCATAATGAAAATTGATTACTGTACCATCCCTAGCCTTTAATTGACTCCCCTAAAACGACAGAATGTGGTAGTAAAAGGGGTGTATTTTTTATGTAAGGTTTGTATCACAAATGTTTTATCAAGCGGATTTCATATTAGGTACGATTGATTTGTGCCGTGTCCGAGTACGATTGCCCCTCCCTTCACTTCCCTGCCACATCACTGTCATCTAGATAATGTTGTTTCAAACCCGAGTACACTAGCATCATCATTTACGTGGCAGACAGACACTGCTGCCCTGGAGACCGTCATCAGCGACAAAATGGCGGCGCAGCAAAGCTAAACTCTGTTCCTGGCTGGAGGAGGAGCTGTTGTCGGGTCTAGAGCGCTCCACCTCCCACAGTAGCTCCTACTGCAGGTCAAAGATGGCAGCAAAGCCAGATCTCGGTCTGTCCACGGTAGTCTGCGCTGCCATCTGATTTAGAGGCATCAATATTTAATTGAGACTTTTTCATAATTGGTCAAAAACTAAATGGCAGTCCACCACTGTGTTTTGCTGCAGTTGGTGATGCAAACCAGAGTACACGTGAACCGTACTGGTGACCTCCTTTTTAAATGGACTCAAGTACAAATTGTCTTATCTTGCCTAATCAAATGAACTGGACTTTGGGGTCAGGTGTACTTGTATCCAGGCCCGGGTCCCTGATGTAAAAGCCCCCTAAGTTTAATTTACAATTACAGTTTGACACAGGAGATAAAGGGTAGAGGGCATCAACTCGTCACTAATATAGTTTTAAAAGCGAGTTTCCAGAAGTCTGTATGGGATTATGTTCTGCACCCGTGCCGCCATTTTCCCACCCATGTAGATTAATGTTAGAAAGAGTCCAGGATGGTAATCTGGTTTAAATGCCAGTTAATTTGCTAAAGGTGGACGTCCTCTCCTCTCCCTCCCTGATGACCATCTGTGGTCTCGGCCAGCTGCCAGAGCAGGCAGACGGAGGGCAGGTCGGCTGCAGCCTGTCAACTAAACCCTTCATGGTTAGACAGTCAAAACAGATTCCAGCCTTTGAACAGCCACATGCCTTGTCTCATCTGTCTACTGTACCTGTCAGAGCGAGGGCTGAAGCGTCTGTTTAAAATATACAGTCGTAAATCTTTAGAAATAAATTATCCTGATGGAAGATTGTCTGCTGATCACCTGACGATAGTTTCCTGTGTTTGTAGGAGATTTTCTGTCATGTCCCTCTGGCTGCAGGACTAAATGAAAGGATTTCATAGCTCAGAGTCTGGCAGGAAGTTTTGTTATCATGGCTTTCCAAATACAGAAACTGATTGTGTATCCTGACAAAAGGCTTTGACTTCATTGTAGACATAACAGTGTCTTTGATATGACTTCCCCCTTGAGATTATCTTATCCTCTCTGCCTCTGCTCTCCTTTTATGACTGGTGTATCATGGGCTTATGTTGTCTTATCTTTAAGTGAGCCTAATTTTGCAGAGCCTTTGACTATAATCCACCCTCTGAGTGGGATGAGCTGTGTTTTCGGGGGGACAGCTGAACCGAGACGTTTATTTCTGTTGACGGATCACCTGCCACTTCGATTGGAGCTCTCTGAAGCTCGATTATCAGCGCTGACACACTAGTTATGATGTGTGTGTGTATGCATGTGACCCAGACTATGTGAGTATCATGCATCAAAGCAAAACATGCCTTTTAACAGCAATATTTCTCTGTATTTTCTGAGTATCTTCAGGAATTTAAACAGTGCTGTTCTTGGAAGGGTTCCCCAGAATCCTTTTATTATGCATTCTTGTGAAGTTCAGGCTTCATTTTAAATTAATTTATTTCTCAAGTCCCTTGAGAAATAACACTGTGTATTCTGTATGTGGTCCCACAACTTCACTGAAGCTTTTTAATGCTTTTACTGACTGAAACATTCAAACTTCCAAAGTCTTTTCAAAGGAACAGTTCAACATTTTGGGAAATACACATTTGTTTTCTTGCCAAGAATTAGATGAGAAAGTTGATACCATTCTCATTCTCAGCTTGGTGTGAGCAGTTTCATATAGGCACTATTTTCTTTCTACTGAGCTACATCCACCAAACATATCACTGCACAGAAGGAGGCGTGCAGCTATTGCTAGCTCACCTAGCACCACTGAGCTTGCTAACGTTACAGCTCAGCTGAGGAGGACGCCATTAATGTTTACATCTCATGCTGCCACGAACATCTCATTCATGACTAGATTCATGCTGCTTTCTACGTACTGATACAGTTGGCGGGTGTAGTTTGGTAGAAAGAAAATAGTTCCTACTTGAAACTGCTCACAACAAGGTCTGTGGATTATCTTGAGTTTTTCAAATGTATTTTTTGGCGCTTTGAGCACCACTAGCTGAGTGACATCTAGTTCCATTATATTCAAGAGAAGGTAGACGTCTTTACGGCCGGTATCTCCAACACTTGGCAACTCACACCAAAACGATCTAGATTGATAAACAGCACTACAGGTAAGATATGTATTTTTGATTTTGAGGTGGATCTTTCCTTTAAAAGTGATACTGTTGCTGCCTTTGCACAGAGCCAGGCTAGCTGTTTCCCCTCGTTTCCAGTCTTTATGCTAAGCTAAGCTAATTGCAGAACTGCTTATCTGTTGCTTTTCTTGGACGTACAGTATGTGATGGCAATCTGAAAGTCTTTGGTTCTTGACAGTTGGCCAGACAAAAGAATTTGAAGGTGCCATTTTCTGACATTTTGTGATTCAAGATTATTGATTAATAGAAAAAAATAGATGATAAAAATAGTTCCAGTTGTATTGTTAATTCTGTATTTCTTATAGATCATAATCATGTATTTGTTATACTGGTCATTAGAAAGTTCCGTTGGATTAAACACCAACTTGTATGACTCAGTAGCACATCCATTTGTTTATATTACTCTCTATGATTGAGTTTTTGTTCCTTTTATCTGTATTCAGTTGCATGTCTTTGTTGTTACTCACATACACACACATACCTGAGGTCCAACTGATTTTCACATGTAACCGCATGACTCCACCTCATAGGTTGCCACAGTGTTGCTCCATATGTTTTGAACTCCTCTTCTCTCCTCAGGGTCAGCAGCAGGTATTTACTGTAGTGCACAGAGCACATTCCCCTCTCGTATGGAAATCACACACTCAGCATGTGAAACTGTTACCTCAGGGTCAAACACACTCTTCAGGGAAGAGAATATTGTTTGCTGAGGGCAGCTCATAAAACTGTAGAGGCCCTGCTTCCCAGCGTGCTGCTACTGTTGGAAGGGATGCTCAACTTTAATCTGCCATACTGATTTAGGACTATTATCAAATGTGCATGGACTCCAATATCTGCTCTCTCATCGTCTAGAGAGGATCGATCTGAGGCCTTGGAGTGCCGGCCGCTCTGATTGATGCACTGTAGAGATGAATGCTGGTCAAATTACTAATGAGATTTGATTGAGATTCCCCTGAGCAAACAGACTGTCAGACAAGATGTGGAAAAGTTGGTGAAACATTCGGTCTGATGCAATTTAGAGTCTGAATTTTCTCCTTCTGAATCCCACTTCTTACTCTAGGTAAGTCCTCAGGTGGGGGATGGGATGCTGCGAGTGAGTCAGCGTTGTCCTTCTATCGCTAATGGCCAGGAAATATCTATGTTGGAGTGGCTAATTGGATTTCTTTAACAGGAAAGCATCCGTCCAGCTCCATTAGCCGGTGGGAAACAGCAACACACAGCAGAGTGGGAGACAGGTGGGAGATGTGGACTAAAGGAGGAAGAGTCAGGAAAGAAGAGGGAGGCATGTTTGTTGTTGATGCAGGTCAAGGAGCAGGCAGAGGTTTAGTTCAGGGGAGGCAGTAAGTGTTTGTTGTTCATGCAGATGATGATGGAGTGAAATGCCAGGAGTGAAGCAGGGATGTGTAATGAGCTCATTAGCAGGCAGCCCTTGTGTTAGAGTAATTCACTTAACTGCAAGACTGCGCATCTGATCATTGTGCCTTGGAAACAACATACAGTAACACAGCGCCCTGACTCTGGTCCAGTTTATACTAATAAAATTTAAAAAAAAATAACCCTTTTAATGTAATGTATCTCACTTGTTTTTGGTTTGTTTCAATCAGGTTGGTTGGTTTGCAGAGCTTTTTTTCAGCAATGCTACTCCACTGGCAAGGGAACCAGACAAATTAGCGAGGTCATGTTTTATTTGCTCTGGCAGATTTGTTTGGTCCCCTCCCGTTCAAACACACTTCCTGCAGATCTGGCTGGATCGAGCCAGTCACAGCCTTTCATCTTATTTGGGGTGGGTTTGATATGATGGCTGAAAACTTGCGGAGCCTTCACACTTTACTAAAAATTTGGCTCAGGCGCTCTCGTACCACGATGGAGAGCATAAAGCTAGCTTAGTAAAGAGAAGAGCTGTTGAGGCAACTGTGGCTCAGGAGGTAGAGCAGGTCGTTCACTAATCATAGGATCGGCAGTTTGATCCCCGGCTCCTCCAGTCCATATTTGGAAGCATCCTTGAGTAAAACACTGAACCCCAAATTGCTCCCAATGGCTGTTCCATCAGTGTGCGAGTGTGTTTAACAGTAGCAGGTGGCACTCCTAATAGTTTCACTTTTTTTTTATGCGACTTAGCGACCAATAAAATCTTGCCAACTAATGACCTTTCTGGTCAACTAATGTTTGGTCGACTATTAGGGGGCATCCCTAATTGTCTCCATGTCACCTGAGCAAACTAGATTTGCTGAGAAGAGACAAAGTAGAAAGCATAGTCCTGGAAATTGTGATGTGAACTTTAAGCCACAGTGTGTAGGAATTTCTCCCACCTAACGCTGAACTCATATATTGCATTCAAACGGATAGCGCACTCTAGCGCCTCACTGTTTCAAACGCGTATTGCAACAACGGTAGCCGCTCTGTACCAAAAAGCTATGATAACATTGATGAAACCATGTCATCCGATATTTCATGGACTATTCATTCAGGCTCCACACACGTGACGCGAGTTGACAAACCCCCTCCTCACCATGCTGGCTGTGTTTACAACGTAGGACTGTTGGGGCACGTGTAAATCAAAATGAACCAATCACGTCTTGTCTTATGACAATTGACAAGTGGCTCAACCTCACATACCTCATCCCTCTCCTTGCAACACTGCGCTGCTAACAGCTGTTAGCGGCCAGCGCCACCGCTAGCCACTGTTAGCGGCACTGTTAACGCTGTTAGCTGTGATTGCATTACCTCTCTCCTGCAGTAGCTCCTTTCAGCTGGGAAAGGCTACCCCGATGTTGACCCTCGTTTTTTGGATTCGCCGGTCTTGTTGCCTTTTTGATTCCCTTTTGAGCTTTCTTGGCGACGAGGATTCTGTCTCCCGTGATGGTGCATATGCATGATCCTGCATTATGCTGAAAGAGTGGGACTTTGTTTCAGATTTGCTGGGGTAGTAGCAAAGTGCCTCTTGCTCCTTGCCTTCGGCTTCTCAGTCACGCACCGCTGGCCTGGCTCTCAATGAAAATGCCGAAGGCGGGACTATATGTCCCTTGCTGGTGGATGTATTCCCAAGATGGCGCACACATGTGATGAGACACCGGTTGCAATGTATATGTAAATGAGAATTCTGGAGCTTATGGACATACTTAGATACACTGATGGAGGTAAATACACGTGTTAGGACACACCTTTGACTGCAAAATTTGTTTGTCTCAAAGAACAACTGAAATTGTTACACATAGTGCCTTTAACGCTCTAAAAAAAAAAGATAATATCATAAAATAATAAACGTAAAAAAGCAATCCCTTCATCTGGGTTTTTAATGGAATATGAGACTAAATGGAGAACTGTGTGTTTTATTATGTATTGTCTGTTGTGCTTCTTGAAGGGAAAATGAATGAGTAAAAAGGGTCAGCACAGGACACAGATGAACCACATTTACATTCTTCTTAGCAGCTCTTGACATAAACGAGTAAAGCTACATTCAGCGACACAGTGAACAGACAGGAAAGGCTAAATCAAACCTGGCAGCCCTATTACCTCCAGGCTACAGCTCTCGTTGGCATCTTGTGCATCCACTGACACGCTGGTGTAAAGTGTAATTGAGGGTCCCTCCTATACACCAGTAGGATGGCGAGAGACCCTGGAAGGGGAAAACCACTCGTTCCTCAGACACAGATCATGAAGGAACAGTGGGCCTACTATGCTGCCTGTAAATTGAGCCTTTCTTCCTGTGAGAGGGTGACATAGTGGAATGCAGCACATTAATGTGGACATGGGTGGGCTCCTCATTCCTGTCATAGCATCTTTCTCTTCTCTTTGACCCTCCATGACTTTCTTCTCTCTTCTCTTTGCCTCTGTGCTTCTTTTGAGTTTGTGTCAACAGGGTGTGGATGCAGAAGTTTTTTCATCACCATAGTTCAGGTTCTTGTAAGGATATTTATCATCAGTCACAGCTGTTTATCTTGATGTTGTCTGTTGTATCCCATCAGTTTCAGGTTCATGTCAGTGAAGCTGTATTAAGTTCCTGTTTTCATCAGCTGATAATTATCTGTACAGGCCAGTATTAGCTTATTGCAGACATATTGGTTCTGACATGCATTTTGGTGGATGAATGAAAATAAATTTCAGCAAGAAAAAGGTTGAGGTAGTTTAGAAATGATATCACCACTGCATAGGAAGGCTAGTTGTTGAATCACCTCACGTTGTCTGCTTCTTGGTCAGAAAGTTGCCCTTGAACACACTGTAAGGACCACAGCCAGCGGCCAACTAGCGGAAATAACTCTCTACACCAGCAGGTGGCGACAGTCTGTATTAGTTATTCAAAAAGGGAAATTGGAAGACCAACAGGAGGCATTTAAGATGCTAGTTAGCCAGCTAACACTTTAACAACACAACTGGATGTTGAACAATTATGAGGCATTTCTGCTAAAGATCTCAATGGCTAAAAACATAATCTTACCTCATATAACAAGTTGTTTGGATCTCACAGCGTCTTGACTTTAGTCATTTGTTTGCTTTCCTCACTTCCCTTCCTCTTCTTGCTCACTAAGCTGAACTGCCAATTGGAGTGATTTAATTTACCGACAGCCACGACGCCAATAAGCATCATGGCTTACAGCAAACAGACAAGGGCCGACAAGGGCTGACGGTGCTGTACACACTGCAAAAACTAGGGCAACAGACACTCACGGCTCAACACTGAGAGACAACCAACTGTTGGCTTGGTGTGTCGGGGGCCTTTGTTTATGCTGCAACCTTCCTCAAAGTAGGAAATTGAAACACGCATAAATGCAATATTCCCATCACATTTTTCACATTGCAGTCATTTGTTTGTGAGTGGCACTCCTTTTAATTATTTCATCTCACTGGACTTTGAAAGTCTGAGTATTAACAGTTGTTGACTCAGTTGTCAGTCTCACAAACGCCAGCCTTCCCACTCAAAGGTTTGACGACTGAAGGAGCATTTCCGTTTTTATCACCAGAGATCCTTGATAAAAAATGTCAAGAATGTATTTGAGACTCGTCTCGACATGATTTCTGACTGCAGAAGTTAATCATTGAAGTTGAAAGTAAAATGAGACCTACTCAGAATAAGAAAAAGAAACAAGCAAAATTGCTCAAATTCTCTTTGTTTTGGTGCAGTCATGAGGTTGATAAACGACTAACACATGTTGAACAGACATATTCATCAACAGTCATGTTGTCTTTCTCTTTTTCAGTGTGGGCTGATGTGGAGGTGAGCATGGAGGACAGAGTGGAGGTGTTCAGAGGAGAAACTGCTTCGATCACCTGCATGTTCACATCTACTGAAGGCATTGGCGGGATGATCATACAATGGTTCTACGTGAGTTTCCATCAGGCCTCGTGTACGCATACACAGAGAGGTATGATGTGTTCATGCATGTGATGTGTCGTGTGTTTGTATTGTGACCTCCAGGTGACACGGACGGGTGAGAAGCAGAAAATCTACTACCAGGACAGCACCATGCAGGTTGTAGACCGAGGCACACAGTTCACAGACAGGATCAGCGTGAATGGCACCGGAGCCAGTGAAGCAATAGTTCTGACTATCAGGGATGTGCGCCTGGAAGACGAGCTGGAATTTATCTGTCTCATCAAAGGTCTAACGGATGGGACCGGGGAGGGACGCACAAAGCTGAAGGTGTTTGGTAAGATTTAGTCTGAGATTTTTAACTTTTTAAACTCCTTCAACCTCAACACTTTTGGTATGGTACCTTTGGAACCAACAGTAACCCTTCAGACATGGTACCTAGACCCTAGCGTTTCCACCACAAACAGTACTCTTAACAGTGGGCGTGGTTGTTGTCACTCACTGCTCCGTTCAGCACTCACTGTATTTCCTGGTTCTTCATCGGTGACATAGAGGGAAGTCTGCACCTCGTTTATCGTCCACAGAAAGAGGCTGCATGGTGACATTCTCAGAACAAAATAAAACAGGCTGCAGTGAGAATCTGTCTCCATGGGATATTTCAAGATAGCAGGTTTGTGCATTTAGTCCTTCTCAGGCAAGCTCAGGGGTTTAGTGTTGCCGTAGCCCATGAGTGAGGATTAGAATATATGCAGTTCACATAAACCGGTTGAAATCAACATATCTATAATGCTTGCAGTTCACATAAACCGGTTGAAATCAACATATCTATAATGCTTGAAGATCCACTCATTACTAAAAGTGTTTGTCATATAAAAACTAAAGTTAAGGTCAAAGTTGTCACAGTGAAATTTAAGTTGTGTTGATTGATTCACATTGTCGACTTGTGCATTGAGTAATACTATAAGTTAACGTTCCACCTTAAAAGTCGCCGGCAGTCGGCCCAGTGAGTTAAGTTATGTTTTTTCTCCAACTCCAGCTGCTGCAAGAGGCAGCAAAACATCCTTTCATTGTATAGTTACAGTTTACTAATAAAACTCTCCACAGTATGAACAGTGGTTACATGAACCTCAAAAGTCAGACTGCAGTGTTCACAGCTCCGCCTTTTAGTCCCAGATCTGTGTGCTAGGTACCCCAACAGAGGGGGGACCAAAGATGGGGACAGTACGGAACATTCCATTGGTACCATCCACAACTTTTCACAGTGGAAACAGAAAAAAACTTAATGCATAATTTATGCACCACAGTACCCATAAACCTCAGCTCCTGTCATTGCTTATAAAAACACTTCAAACCCATTCAGTGGTTCCAGTGACACTTCATGTTACTGTACATATGCAACATGCTAAGACACTGAAACTGTGTCTCAGCTGCCTGAACACAGACATTTTCTATAGAAAATTTTGCCTATTCTAGCTCTTGATTTGGTTCTTGATTCCTTTGCAGAAAAACCGGACTATCCCACCATTGAGGGTGTGCAAACAGGGATCTCAGTTAGCGAACTCGGCCCATCCAAGGTAAACAAGCTTTGAATCACATCAGAGTACAAAAATGATGAAATGATCGCCAGGCTTCAGTTTAGATCTTTTAATTTGGTCTCCTTTCATTCTCTCTCCTCTCCTACAGATTGCGACCTGTGAGGTCAAAAATGGCTACCCCAAGCCGAACATCACTTGGTACAGAAACAACGCACCACTACGCGTTGCTCAGGATGGTAAGACCGAGTTACATCGGCATCTACGATGCATTAATACACTGTTTTAGTTTTTACTTAATGTGGTATCATTTCTTTCTCCATGCCCCTCCCCTCCCTTTCCTTCCTTCGTCTTGTGTGTTTGCAAATGTTTTTTTGTCCTCCAGTGGTGTTGGTGATGCCCAGCACCACTACTGAATCCACCGGTCTCTACTCAGTGAAGAGCGAGCTGAGCATGATGGTGATGAAGGAAGACAAAGATGATCAGTTCTACTGCGAGATCACCTACTTTGTTCCCGGAGGAGTGGGGATGCTGGAGTCCGAACGTATTAACATCACTGTATACTGTGAGTTTCACACATAGTATAACACCAGTGTCATTGTGCACCATGAGACCACAACCTCTTTTCAATGGGAGACACGATATCATCAATCTATGTGAACACCAGAATATTACGCCTATATATGATACGGTGTGTATTAAAGCCACAACAGCATGAGTAAAGTCAGATGCTGATTTTGGGTGATAACTGCAACTACAGCCGGCTTTCATGGTTGTTGTATGGGGTTGAGGTCAGGGCTCTGTGCAGCCCCATTAAGTTCTTCAACACCAAATTGAAAAGTGATTTCCTCATGGACCTTGCTTTGTGCACTTAGGGTCATTTAGAAACAGAAAAGAGCCTGGTGCCAGTGTGCCACAAAGTTCACAAGATTAGAGGCACACCTCTGTCTAAAATATTATTAAAACTTTCCTTAATTTGAACTAACAGGGCTGAACTTATGTTGAGTGCATGTCAAATGGGATGAATGCTCAACACGGGGAAGATCCCCATGTTAACAGCTTGCAAGTGTTAGAAACACTACGTTATATTGATTTAATTTAATTTGGGTTTAATTACATTAAAAGATGTTAGGCATCCATGTTTGTCTGATTGTCAGGCTTCCATAATCTTAAGCTTAAGGTTGGATATATCGGAGCTTTCAAAAAGGTTTTGACTTTCCCGTTCTTAGTTACGACTTGGACATTGACAGGAACGCAGTACACTAGTCAGAAACTCTGGTGAGCTTTCCTTACGTTGGGGAAATTGGCTAATCAGAGCTGTGTGGGTGGACTTAAGAATGTTAACGTCATCTTTCTATGCTAGAACCAGGAAAATGCACAAGAGCCCTGCAACCTCCATGTTAACAATCGTGTCCAGACAACTCGTATGCTCTGAATTTCACGTAGAGCTCCTTTAAGCAGGCTACTGCGTGTTCTGTGTCCCCTGAAAATGATGTCAGAGAGACTGATAAGTGACCTGCTGCTGATTTGTCAGGGCAAAATAAAACAAAAGTTGCCTCTTTTCACCTTTCATCAGGAAGGCATAATGTACAGAGAGGTGAAGACCCTCCAACCCTTCCCCAGTGCAGCAACAATCCCTCACTGGTTTCCCAGTGTAGTCAGAAGCAGCGCAGTTGGAGATCTAGTGTAGTTTGCTGCCAGGATGGTTTGTGGCTGTCACATAAACCTCCTACAACTTTTAAGTTCAGGTTTGTGGTCTGACCTTGAATTCCTCTCTCTGTTTCAGACCCCTCCACAGCTGTGAGTGTTTGGGTGGAGTCACCAAAGGGCAAAATCAAAGAAGGGGACTCGGTCGAGATTCAATGCCGTGGCAATGGGAATAAGCCGTCCTCCCTCGTAACAATCAGTCATGTAAGAAAATCTACCCTTTTGCACTCAGTATTCATGCACATGCAAAAGCAGCAACAAGTCCCCTCAGCAGAAAGAGTTGTTGACTTACAAATATCCGAATTAAAGTTTATTAGTTGATCAGATTACTTTGGCTTTTTGTAGGATGGTAAAGATCATGAAGGCAAGACGCTGCTGCTGGAGAATGTGACTCGTCGTGACAGTGGAGATTACATATGCACCTCTACGGACACGGACACCTTTGAGGATGTCACGGGACAAATTTCTGTGTTTGTAAACTGTAAGGAATCTGCACTGATATGATTTGTGACCATTATATAAGCAAACATTTGACCAGCAGTGCTACGATACATGCCTGATTTTAACCTTTTCTCTCCCTCTCTGCGGTGTGTGTGTGTGTAGACCTCGATCCTGCTGTTGTGAGGCCTAAAGACATGATTGTGGTGCCCCAGGGAAACGAGCTGAAGGCCACCTGCAATGCCCTCTCCTCGCTCCAAACACAGACTGTCTGGTTTAAGGTCATACGTACATGCAGTACAATACAATTACACAAACAGCAACAATATTAAGTCTCATAGATATACCAGCACCCCAATTATTACTCATACATTTTGGAGACTGGTCACTCTACTGTTTTGGTGCGATTGGGTACTGTGTGAAACATTTGAATCGGGTTGCAGGTCAGGTTTAGAAAGTTTGGGCATTAAAAATACAAATGAAATGCAGTTTTTGCAAATCAGATCCTAGCTACATTTGGAGGACGTTTGAAATGTGAATAACAGTGGATTTCTACATATATATCTCAGTCTGGATGTTCGGGCTGCTAGAATTGGATTTCAAAGTGTCTTTGATGAGCACACAACAACTTCAAATCCGGAGTGATGGAAGTGCTGAGCAGAATCCATGTTTCTATTAACAGAGCACTAAAGGGGGCAACTTGGAGAACCACAGTCCCAGACAGACGCCGAAATAAATTAAAAATAAATAACAGCAACGTGACAGGCGATTGTTTGGAGGGTGAAATGATGGACCTCTACTTCTCATGCGTCTGCATTGAAAAGTTGCATCACTATCCTTGCTGCGTAGTTACTGATGCCCACGTCATTACCACAGATAGATAGGTTGGTGATATCTGGACACACAAATCCAATCTAATCAGTTGCAAATAACAGTGTGGACGGTCTGCTGTCAAGATCTGATTTAAGAAACAAATTTAATTTGTCTGCAGTCTCTAGGTAGAGTCATGGAGTCAGTGGCTTATTTTTAGGAGGTGCAGACTCAACCGTCGGTACGAGAGTTCAGCTTGTGGCAAAGTAAAAGGCGGCCAATCAGGAAGTCTGAAAATAAAAAATAATTCTTGATTTGATTAGACCGTTTTGTTGGCAGCAGCTTGTCTAAAAGACAATAGAATATCAATTTGTCATTACTTTTTCTCACGATTGAGCGTGTATCAGTTGAATAAAAGGTCAGTGAAAGTTCAGGTTTTTTGTAAAAATAGGACTTTAAATTTTGTGAAAGGTGATCGTAAAATTTTCTGCACAACTTTTTGTAAAAAGTTCGTTAAAGCAGCCATCTGATCTATTAAAAACTAGTACACTGGCAATCCCTGCTTTGTATCCACATGTGCATAGCAGTGTGTGTTAAATGTTTTTGTGTCCCTGTGTGTGTTTGTGTAGGATGGAGCAGAGGTTTCAATGGGTAACATTTTGACACTTAAGGACGCTATGTTCGACACGGCAGGGACGTACATGTGCGTGGTGACTGTTCCTGAGATCGAGGGAATGGAAACCAGTGGGACACTTCATGTTTATGTCAAGGGTAAATCTGATCACAGAAACTGTGTCCTGAATATTAAATAGCTCTCTAGTCCTGATATAATGTTTAATATAATGTTAGTTTCTATATGCATTTATATATGATTAGTTTTGTCACATTGTTGTGTAGTTTCAGTTGTATTTTTTGGTCAGTGTGGCAGATTTTAAAGGAAAGATGTATCTGTGTGTTTGCACCAGGTATTGTTAGTGGTTAGAGTAGTTATGGTCATGGGAGAACTTGTTAAGGTTATTAATCTTGCTCATCTCTCTGCAGGCCCACCAGAGATCATGCAACCAGAGTACACAACGATGGAGGAGAGTTTTGAGAACACAGTCGATCTGAGCTGCACCGCCAGAGGTTTCCCTGCTCCCAATATTGTCTGGACCACCTCTGATGGAAAGGTACAGCTAAGGGAAGCTGGGTTCAAGTATTTATTGTACAGAAATTGTTCTGACTGGGACATTAATTCAAGCTTATTCATCTGGTCTCTCATTGTGGTCGATACTAAGGGTGCTTTCACACCTGCCCTGTTTGGTTCGGTTCAGTCGAACTCCAGTTTGTTTGCCCCCTAAGTAAGTGTGGTTTGTTTGGGCTGGTGTGAACACAGCAATCACACTCCGGTGTGCACCAAAACAACCGGACCGAGACCTTCTTGAAGAGGTGATCTCAGTCTTGTTACAAATGAACTCTGGTGCAGTTTGTGGTGAGAACATGTTCCGACCTTGAATCCGAACCAACTGCAGTCACATGACACATTGTTTGGGTTAAACATGAGCATGTTACAGTCCTGGAGGATTATTAATGTGCACCTCCTCCTGTGCTGCCTTAATATGCACATTCAGCACATCCAATGCATCAAAACATTGTTTTCTAGTTGGAGCCACGCCTCGTTTTCAAACTGTATGGTTTGACTAAAATGAACAATGACAGCAATATAGTCCACGATGAGCAGCGCTAAAATCAACCTGCGTAGTTGTCCCTCCATTGTGACATTAGAAAGTGTCACATTTATCTTGCAAGTGTTCTTGAACGTTTTGTTTACTTCCTGGATTTTCAGCTTTCTCGTGCACGGCATTTGATCTGGTCCGCTTATAAATGCTGCGGTGAGAACACGAACCAACTCTAGGCAATTATGCAACTTTGTGACAAAATTAGTCCCTGATTTAGACCAAAGCAAGACAACTCTAGGTCTGAAAGCACGCAAAAATATCTCAGCAACTATACCATAAAGTTTGGTACATCTATATATGGCACAGAGAGGATGTATGCTAATAACTTCTGTGATGCCCTGACTTTTTATCTGTCATCACCAGCAGCTCAAAATTCTTACTTACTGTATCCAGTGAAATATCCAAACATCTACTAGATGGATTTCTGTTTGATGTACTTTGTGTTTAACGCTAATTAGCTTAACTAAAATGGTGAACGTGATGAGCGTCTTCTAAACGTCAGCATGTCAACATTTTTTGGAGTATGTTGCCATGCTAGTGTTAGCATGTGGCTCAAAGTACCACTGTACTAAAGTACAATCTCATAATGCCGATGCCATGGCTGTAGACTCTCTATCTCGTTGATGTAAGCATGATATTCTCAACACCACTCATTCTGATAAAACTCAAGCACATTTTCGTTGCGTGTTTGTGGGTTTAACTTCTTGATTGGCCTGAGAGAGGTGCTGTCAGCTGCCTCTAAAGATTGGTTTAGTTGCATTTCAGAGAGATGATGCACCCGTCTTCAGTCTGTGACAGGATGCACTGAACTTTTAAAATCTGACCTACACAGAGGAAAGGGAAAACTTCTCCACCTGTTGACCTTTTTTCCTCTGCCTTTAACTGTGTGTTTTTCTGCCAGATCCTCAAGTCAGCATCCCAAACAGACACCGATGACAGCGTTCAGAGTGTGGTCAGCATCAAGGTCACCTCTGACATTACTGCCTTCTGCAATGCCTCTAACGAGTTTGGCACTGCCGCGGTGACCTTCAGCATCACAGCCAGTGAGTTCCTCCTGCCACTTGTGTTTCCTGTGTCTGCTCTTTGTGTTTATTTGAGTATATGTGTCTATCTGTTGTCCTCTTCGCTGCCCCCCCTTTTCCTTCTCTTCCTCCCCCTCTCGTGTGTGTCACCTCTGTGTTTATTTTTACTTCGTCTGAAGGCCTCGAGCTCTGCCGTGTGCAGTAAAGTGTTGCCTGTGACATTTCAATCAGTGCTGTTGTTGTTTCGGACGAGACGCTGTGAAGCTGTGCGGCTGTAAATGTGCTCCCCTCTTCCCCCAGTGTGTTAACAGGGAGTGTCCTCCCTTCTGTGCCTCTACCTGTTTTCAGCAATAAACACCACAACAACAGCCACCACTGCTAGTACCCCTACTAGTACCCCTACTAGTAGCACTACTAGTAGCACTACCACTACAACTACCACTACCATTTCCTCTGCCACAGGTAAGACCACAGTCATGCACTGTCTGCCTCGCACCACTCAAGTCAAATCAACGAGAAAAAGTTTAGAAAATTACTCGTATCTAAAGAAAGCCCATGAGAAGGATTTGACTGAGAGTGAGTGTGATGCCTCACCTGTCAGTAACGGTTATTATCTGCAAGTCACTTGGTTCACACACTTCCTTTCTTTCACAGCCGGCTGAGTCGTTTTTCTGTGAGTCAGACAGAAAGCATGAGAGTGAGAGAGGAAAACTTGAAAGCACCTGAAGGCTGCAGCAATTACCACACTGGCATGACTGAAAGGTCATTACAGCCGTGTTGGTTAGTGATCACTGATTAAAAACTGTGGTTTCTACAAAGTATTTATAGTCTCTAATGGGTGATGTACTGTCATCGCTGCAGGGTGTCTTATTGACTTATGTGTTGGCACAGCTTTCACTTTCTGTTGAAGTTATTAGGTAATTAAACTTAATTTGCTAATATGCGGTCTTTTTAATATGAGTTTAACAAATTATCTATTATCAATAATCAGTTGAATCAGATAAAAAGGATTGACGTGGTTCACCTTCTGCCTGTTGCAGTGTTATGAGGAATGAGTACTGCATTCCTGTTAGCAATAATGGCGTTCAGATGGACACACAGTTCACAACCACGAACACACACAAGCATCAGTGTGACTTTAGAAAGCAGCTGATGCTTTAAATGCACTCAGAGCGAGTCTCCTGACTCCCATTACGGGTGCCGCCTCCTCCTGTCTCTGCTCTCTCTTGTACACCATGCCAGGAAATTTTCAGCCCCTCAGAGGAAAAGTGTTCTGGGTCGTCGTTTCTGGCAAAGCGCTGGTTAAATGAGATCAAACAGAGCTGCCCTGGGAAATGACTGTTGTGCTACTGACCACAGGCGGCCAATCAGGCTCGATGTTTAGCTTCAAGTCACAGATAATGTCCTCTCAAATTAAACATTAGTCGTGTTCAGTCCAGGCCTCTGCTGAAGGTCTAAACTGTTTGTGTGTGAGCGACAGAGCGAATGAGAAAGAGTTTATTTGTGTTTGTGTGTGTGTGTGTGTGTGCGTGTGTGTGTGTGTGTGTGTGTGCGTGTGTGTGTGAGGCCTGCTGATAGGAGTTATTTAACGCACCCAGCCACCCACTGATAATTGTGCTCATGTTGTTTTTCTCAGTCAAAGCAGAAACAGCTATCCCAAAGCAATCCCCAAAGAAAGTCAAACAAGGTTTGTAAGTTACGCTGCTGAAGACTCTGCCTCACCTCTCCATCTCAAAGGCAACAAGCTTCCTTCCACTTCTCCTCCACAGCACCTCCCTCTCTCTCACCTCCCAGCATTCATCAGACCCCCCTCTCTCTCTCTCCTGATGAACAAAACATCAAACAATCACTGAGTTGTTCATCTTCTTCCTGTGCATGTTGTCACATGTAAACGCACCTCTCCTCCTACATTCCTGAATGACCTCCTTTCTTTAGGTTGCCAGGTTAAGGTCACCTGATTGATGCTAGCGCTGCACTCTCTTTAGACACGCTGTTAAATGCTATGTACTGTACCTACACTGTGGAATGCTGCACAGCCTGCCTGATGCGATCCTGCATCCGACTCTTCTGCCTCATGCCGTCATCTCATTCATGATCCTGCTGCAGAGTTAAACCCTGTCGTTGTTGTTGTGTTTCTTCTCCACCAGAGGGCAGAGGTGTGATCATTGCAGTCATCATCATCTGCATCCTGCTGCTGGCCATTTTGGGGAGTGTGCTCTACTTCCTATACAAAAAAGGCAAGCTCTGTGGACGGTCCGGCAAACAAGACCTGTAAGTATAACCAGAGCCACTTAAGGGTGAAGGGTGAGGATGTGATAATGTTGTAATCATCTAGACCCTGCGTCACTAGTGGACATCAAATATTTAATGAGTCCCCAGACAGTTTTTTGGAGACAGAATAAGACATGAAAGAAAACCAGCATGGCAGAGGATCAAAACAGGAAGTGGAGTACAAAAATACATACATGCAGACTTCACTTTCTTGAGTTGATTCCCTAATATTTTTCTTGTATACATACAGAGGTGCATGGTAAGCATCATAGGCTGTTTACCACCATGCATGCATGCACCAGCAGTGCATTTTAAATGTCTTCAGATAAACCTCTGAACCCATGTGAGAGTTTTGTCCGGTGCCAACTGAAATGTTTGACTTGATAGCAGACTAAGGCCTTTATCACACAGGAAGCATTTTAGCAGCTTGAGGCGCCTTTTTGTAATTGTTTTTAATGAGAACGAAGCTTTTTTTCTCACATTTTTTGCGTTGCAACGCACGTCCTGTGTCTGCGCTCTAGGAGCCTGGCATTTTTGCCAGAGGGCTCTGAACTCTTTTTTCCCGTTGTCCAATCTGATGATTTGAGAGGTGGCTCTTCTGCGGTGGTGACAGCGACAAGTTTACAGTTGGTAAACAATGAAGGAGAAACTGATGGTAGCGGTTGCTGGATACCCAGAGCTATACGGCCCAACGTTAGACAGCAGGTTGTCAAACTGCCCCTGAGTCATCCTAAAATATGCCTGTAAACAGCCATCATGGAGGTGAAGCTCCTGCACCAACTGGTGGTACTCCCCGTGATCCACCCTCTTTTTGAGGGTCTCATGTACCCACACGGATCTGGGAAATAAGAATAACTCGAGGAGTTGAGAGAGCTACGGCAAAAATGCCAGGCTCCAAGAGCGCAGAAACACGAGGCGCATCGCAACGCAAAAACAGTGTGCAAAAAGCTTCATTCTCATTAAAAAACAATCACAAAAAGGAGCCTTCAACTGCCAGAATGTATTCTGTGTGATCAGGGTCTAACTGGCCTCAAATAAGCTATAAAGTAAAACACAAATTCAGAGAGAAAACTGCTAAAAAAAGGCTCTGATCATTTTGTAAGTTTAAGATAACATAATTTAACACAATTACAAGCAACACAGGCATGCCCATGTGTGTAATTATCACACGGTTTAAGCTATTGTAATCAGTGTTTATTAATTATTTATAATGGACAACATGTAATGTGAAAGGTGCTGCTCGAAGTGATGAACCTGCAGATAATTATAACCAACTCTGCAGTTCCTCTCAGCCCCGTGGAGCTTCATAGCATCTTTTAGCTTAGTGTTTAAAAGCTCTAAAAGGCAATAGTACACAAGCAGAAACAGCAGAGCGACACAGTAAATGACTAGCTGGTTAACATAGTGGAGCATTTAGCAGCTAAAGAGGAGTCGGTAGCGACCAAAAACAGCAAAACAGGAGTGAACAAAAGACTAATGTTTGTCAGGTGGACACAGACATGACTTTAAGGAGTTTGTTTTGGTCTCACAGCACCAAAGAGAAGTCCAGCAAAGATAACATCGTGGTGGAGATGAAGAGCGACAACACAGAGGAGGCCGTGCTTCTCGGAGTCAACGGAGAAAAGCTGCCTCCCAGCGACCAGGTAGATATCTACTGTTTAACTTAACGGGTTGTATGTCGCCTGAGGTGATGCTGTTTTTCTGCTGATCTGATTACACTATTAACATATGTGCACCCCCTCCACCCCACCTGTCTCCCTCGCCCTTGTCTTTGTCTCTGTGTTGTGACGTCTGCATTTGCCCTCTGGAGTAAAGAGCGGTGAGTACCTGGATGTACAGAAGTGAAGAGGCAACAGCAGACACACCAACAGCTGCTCCTGTTCCTCCCTCTCAGGCTCAGACCGGCCGAGGCCTTCAAGCTTCCACCACAGCTCCTTATCCCAGAGTTACGTCATGGAGAAGCCCAGTCGTGTGTCAGTTAATATCATGACGCACGACTGAGACTCAAATGACTCCAAGCTGCAGCTTTTGCTTAGTGTCCTTTACATCCAGCACTTTTCTGTTGGAATTAGCTTTAATGAGGAGTGATTTGAGCGCTAAATGACGTAACTCTGTTACCTTTAAACCAAGGACTATCCTTCGCCTATAGTTCTCAGTACCACGAGCCTTGTATACTGCTGATTGTCCTTAGAACAATAATTTGAGCACAGCATTGACCAGAGACTGTTTTTATACCCGACTACGCATCACCTCAGGCAAAGTAATCACTGAAGAGCAGCCTGAAACAGGTCTTTATCAAGTGTACATATTATAATCTATGTATATATTTCTTTATTTAAAATAACTCAATAGAAAAAAACAACCAAAAATAAATGACCCGATAGTGTTTCATTTTGTTTGGGTGCTCTTTATGGGAAGCAGGAAGAGCTTAGGTAGATGTCTTGTTTTTATTTTGAAAATTTCTTTGTCTGTGTTTCCTGTTTTGCATAAGTCTGTACACTGAAATCTTCGGGAATGCAGCGATGTGTCCTCCTACAGCCAGTTACAGCCTCACCAAAGTTTTTCCTTTTAGCTCTGAAAACAAACTGTTCAGATCACTTAATCACACATCATTCATAGTTTCCCCTTCTCTGCAGCTCGTCCTTACACTTCACAGATTGTGCATATTGAAGAAGATATTTTTACACTTTCTATAATGTCCATGACTATAATGCATTATAAACATACTTAGAATCTGCTTATAACTCTGTATAATAAGCATTCATAATTGTTCGTAATGTTTTGTAGCAATACCACATTATAAAGCATTTTATAATGACATAAGGTCAAGTATCATAGTGCTTCAGTATTGCTGGTCACTCACTGACATTTTGATGCAAGGATCATAGTGTGTTATAATAATTGTGAAACATTTTATAATGATTATAATCACTCTTAATGCATTATAATGTGTAGGAAGTTACGCGACCATTGGGTGCTTTAAGTAAAGTAGTGAAACATTACTCAGGCTGGTTATAAGTGACTTCAAGTGGTCATTGTTGTGGTAAAGCAAAAAAACATATCATTAAATCTACCAAAGAACGCCCAAAATGTTGTAATATTAATGTCTTTGTTTGACGGGTCATTACAGAAATTGTTTACTCCAGTTTGACACAACGTTTTGATGATTAACAAATAAATAATGGACATTTACATTTCACTAATGTAACGTTTCTCCCCAAAAAACTCACTCAAAAATAGGGATATTTCTAGACTAATTTACTTGACATGTAAACAGAAGTTAAATCTTAGACTCTAAAAGTCAGACTACACTAAAAAAAAATAGTCAAAATTAAGCACAATTTAATCTATAAGGTTAAATGTTGTCCAAAAAAGGATTGCATATATTTTAAAAGTCATTTCAAATCCATCATAGTTTTCAATAACCAAATAATATTTTAAATCCCACTGAAATGTGTGACACTTCGCAATGTGCATTATGAATATTACACACAGTCTTAAAAAACACTCAACAACTCATCAAAAAGCAAACATAACATTTATTTACTGTATAAAACGTCCCAAATCATCTCCATTTAAAAGCACCCACACACACACACACTCATGTCCAGGCGTCTGCGGATCTCCGTGTGCCCAACTAATAACAAGCCAAAGCATCTCTCTCATTTAGCCTAACAAGTAGACATCCAGCCAGTGTGAGTGTGTGTGGTTGTACATGTGTGTGTGAAACAGAGAGAGCGAGGAAGAGCCTTTGATGATCAGAGCCGCTGGTTAGTCTTGCATGCTGATCTGAACTCCTCTCGTTTTCCTCTGGGTGTCCTGTTAAGTTTAACCGACTAGTCATCGACTAATCGCACACATTCCTGCTCTAAAGACTCAACTGACACAAATTATGGATATTACCTGAAACTGTTGTCTATGTTTATAGTGTATTGTAGACACGCGCTTGCCAAAAATGTCCGTGAGTGACCAGAAGTTAAGTTTTATGCTACTTATATCGTAGAAGTCATTTTAAAATGCTTTATAATGCCTTCTGATTATTTTATAAAGGATGATGACTATTTATGGGTGCTGTCAACTAAGTGTAATGCATTATAATCAGCTCATAGCACTGTAGAAGTATGTTTATAATGCAATGTAGACATGGGAATCATAGAGAGTGTCACCAATGTTTGTGCGAGACGGGTGAATAATCTTCAGCATTTGACACAGAAGGGTTAACATTATTTGTTATTCGCTTATTTTATGGTTTCTGTCCTTCACAGACTATTTTTTTTAAATGTTTTTTATGTGTGTTTGAGTTGAAGCATTGCCAACAGCCAAGTAAAAAAGTTACAGATGCCTTAGAAGTTCAGTCCAAGCCTGTAGAAATATCATCATTTGTATTGTTAGTTATGTTTCTATTTAATGTTCAGTGCACTGATTTCTTTGTGGTTCTTCATGCAGTTGTGTTTCTCTAATGTGAAACAGTGGTTTTGTTTAATGTGACTGTACGTGAATGAAAAGTATTTCTTTTGTTTAGCTATTTTTAGTTCTTGAAGAGGGAGGATGAGGAACAGATTATTGGCCCATGGTGAAAATGGCTCACGGCATGAAGTTGCCCTCCTCATGAGAAAAAGACACATTTCTGTTTGATGAAGTAATTAATTCATGTTTTGACTGAAACTTGAAATAATCTGTTGGATCCCAGAGAGACACAGAATCCCCCTCAGACATGAAGACTAACTACAGTATGTGACTACTGAAGAGGGGGGAATGACTGTGGCTCCACATATGCAAATTAAGTTTGTAGACAATCAACAACCAAGACGCACTGTGCTCAGTAATGTGCATGTCCATACTCACCCTTCCTTCCCTCTGTCAGTCAATTTCGTTCTGCTGTTTTTACGAACTACCACTGTTACATTGTTTTGGATGTTTAAAATCTGTAAAATACCTTGGAGTTGTGAAATGTTGAAATTAATGTCATTGATGACATTGAAACCAATTTACCAACAAATTCATTGTTTGTAGTTTTTGAAAATTATACCAAATAAAGATTGACTGTTAAATGAAACGAAGAGCTTGAAATGATTTTAAGTTAGATATTAAGTTACCTATTACACAACTTAATGTAGAGGCATAGGCTGCTAAACAAAGACATCTTAATGTCTGCAGATTTACAAGTCTTGCATAAGAGTCGTACAATTTCCTTGAACGTTGCCCCAGAAAGAGCAGTGGTATGTCATCCATCCATCCATCCATCCATCCATCCATCCATTTTCATTCGCTTATCCGGGGCCGGGTTGCAGGGGCAGCAGGCCAAGAAAAGCACCCCAGACGTCCCTCTCTCCAGCAATGCTTTCCAGCTCCTCCTGGGGGTCCCCAAGGTGTTCCCAGGCCAGATGAGATCCCTCCAGCATGTTCTGGGTCTGCCCCTGAGCCTCCTACCAGTGGGATGTTCCTGGAACACCACCAATGGGAGGCGCCCAGGAGGCATCCTGAAGCACCTCAACTGACTCCTTTCGATGCAAAGGAGCAGCGGCTCTACTCTGAGCTCCCTCTGGATGTCCGAGCTCCTTACCCTATCTCTAAGGCTGAGCCCTGCCAGGGACACTTACTCCCAACATATGGAAATTTAAATTTCTGATATTAAATGAACAATGAATTAATATTTACGTGGGCATAAATTAAATGTTTCTTTAAAAGAAATATCTATTTTTCCTGCAATTAGTAAAAAAAAAATAACACTGAACAAAAATATAAACGCAACACTTTTGTTTTTGCTCCCATTTTTCATGAGCTGAACTCAAAGATCTAAAACATTTTCTATATGCACAAAAGATCATTTCTCACAAATATTGTTCACAAATCTGTCTAAATCTGTGTTAGTGAGCACTTCTCCTTTGCCGAGATAATCCATCCCACCTCACAGGTGTGGCATATCAAGATGCTGATTAGACAGCATGAATATTGCACAGGTGTGCCTTAGGCTGGCCACAATAAAAGGCCACTCTGAAATGTGCAGTTTTATCTTATTGGGG